>NC_133782.1:30333509-30618437 GCF_003597395.2 Chelonoidis abingdonii | reverse complement strand
TCCTCCTGCCCCAATAACAGAGAAATTGGGGATCCCACAGCTGTCAAAGTGACCATTTTAGGCTGCCATGGGCTATGCTAGGCAGGGTGGGTGTGCCTATGCACACAAGATGAGCCCCTGAAATTCTTTTCCACACTTGCCATAATTCACCACCAGATGTCAGGGTAGAGCTCATCCTGACTCTGCTTACATTCAGATGCATGGAGTGAAAGTTACAGATGCAGGCATTATATAATAACACATGAAGAGAAGGGAGTTACCTTACAAGTGGACAACCAGTGTTGACAGGGCCAATTTGATCAGGGTGGATGTAGTTGACTCCCAATAATAGATGAAGAGGGTACACTCACCCTGATCGAATTGGCCTTGTCAACACTGGTTCTCCACTTGTGAGGTAACTCCCTTCTCTTCATGTGTCATTATATAATGCCTGCATCTGTAACTTTCAATCCACGCATCTGAAGAAGTGGGGTTTTACCCATGAAAGCTTATGCCCAAATAAATCTGATAGTCTTTAAGGTGTCATGGGACTCCTTGTTGTTTTTGTAGATACAGACTAACATGGCTACCCTCCTGAAGATCCATAACTCCTTAAATATTTTCCATACCTACATTTAGGCTATGTCTATTATGTCATTTAGGCTTAAGCCACTACAGTGGGGTGGGGAATCTTTTTTGTGTTGGGGCCACTGACCCATGAAAGAAAAACTAATGGTGGGCCATACACGTTCAACTCACCTGCTCAGAAGGGTGCAAGACTCAGGGCTACCCGTCACAATGGGGCGAGCTGGCGCTTGCGGCTCCAGCCCCACAGGTGGGAAGCTCTGAGCTTCTGCAGCCCCCCAGGCAGGTGAGTTGAATGTGTGTGGCCCACGGGCAAGATGAAAATGACCCAAGGGCCTGATCCAACCCACGGGCCATAGGTTTCCCACCCTGCACTATAGTGTAGACACTCACTACAGCAATAGGAAGGGTTCTTCCATTATTGTAGTTAATCCACCTCCCTGACAGGCAGTAGGTAGATCAGTGGAAGTATTCTTCAGTCCACTTAGCACTGCTTACACCAGGGGTTAGGTTGGCTTAACTGCGTCACTCAGCTGGAACAACCTAACATTTAGTATAGACCCAGCCTCAGAAATGATGATGATGATCAGTTGGCTACTGGCTCTTGATAGAGACCTCACCTGACACCCTGGGTGAACTATTATACATATATCTGACCCAGGTGATTCCTGTAAAACTCTGTGAATCCCCTGTGCCCTCTGCCAGTTGGCATCAGTAAGTTCCTGGGCCATGCTCATTTAGGTTCTTTTGTCATATGTCTCTCACATTTGGGCCTTGGCAAATTGAAAGTTACAGATATTGTGAGGGTGTCTGTGAGGGTCATTGGTGTCTCTGTGGGCTCCAAGTGACAGGGGCATTGATACCTCTGTGTGTTTCAGTGTCTCTCGGGGTGTCAGTGTCCCTGGGGGCATCAACGTCTGCAGGGGGCTTGAAGTCCCTGAAGGCATGCATCAGGGGTGTTGGTTTTGCAGTGACAGTGTCTGTGAGGATGTCAGGAGTCTGAGTATCTATGGGTGTGTCAGTGTCTAAAGGTGTCACTGTGGACGTTAGTGTCGGTAGGGGGCTAGGGTTGCCAACAGTCCATATTATAAAGGGCATTCTTTACATAAATAAAAAATTGCCTGTCCTGTACTAAATCCGTGTAGGATGTTTTTTATCCTATATTTCAACCAGGGATGAGGGTGCTGCTGCTCGAGCAATCTGGAACATCTCTCTTGCATCTGAAATCCAAAAGGGAGCAGTGTTCTGGCACTTTGACAACTTGACCTGGCAAATGGGGTCACAATGCTACTCAAATATGGCCCTGATGCCCTGCTGAAAGTTGCCCCGCCCACTGAAATCTGAAATAGTCCCCCTGCTAGTTGCAGTGATGCCTCCTCCAGCTGCTGCCTTCCTCCAGGGCACACCCTTTCTAACAGTATCAACCCCTGGTGGCCCACAGCGCTGCAGCAGGTAGACACCAGTAACTGCAGCCTCTGACTCTGATCCCAGCACCTGCACAGCACCTGAACAGTAGTCGCAGCGGCTGCCTGGCCCAGAGCCTGAGGCCCTGGTTTCCCTGCAGCACTCAAAGCCGGACAGAGAAAACCCTTAGGAAGGACAGGGGAGGAAAAAGGACTTTCCCTCAGAACCTTAATACAAGACTAGGAACATGTGATATTTGTGCCTGATAGGGAAAATATAGCCCCCTTATTGGCCCAGAGTTTTGAACTAACCTATGTCCCTTTTCTTTACAGGCCCGAGGCCTTTGGCTAAGAGCAATGCTAAGTAAGAGTAAGGCTTTGACCTTTCCTAAAACTAAAAGAAACCAGGGAAAGGGGAACTAGAGAGAGGGAAAAAAGGAGGGCCCATAAGGGCCAGCTCAGCTTATGGCAGCTAAAGTGTGGTAATGGCTTTTGCAAAATGTAACCACAAGGTAGGAGTTGTAGAACAGTCAAACCACCCGCATGACTGCCAAAGAACATCAACAGGAAAAACCCAATATGGAATATAATAAGATAGCTTGCTTAGTTGCAATATTTTAGTCCAAATAAGGCAATGTATCAAATTATGTGTTTGCGGTTTTAATCTTTATAAGCTTGGTAAAATTTGTAACATGTAGAGCAGCCTGCCTCTTGCGTGTGGTCTATGCTGTCTCTCCCTGCATATATGCTTGTATGAAATAAAGGTGCCTCAGGCTGTCTGATCTAAAATCAACCGTGTGGTCGATTTTCCACAACATGCCATATTTTTGAAATACAATAATGGCAACCCTTGTGGGAGCATCAGGGTGTCAGTGCCTGTGGGGACTGAGGTGTCAGTGTTGGTATGGGCCTTGTATTTTGTGGGGCTGGGGCTGAGTGTGTCAATGGGAATATCAGTGACTATGTGATGTTGTTGGGGGCGATTGCTGACTGGGGGATGCTGGTTATTGAGAGGTGTCCTGGGGTGTCAGTGACTGGAAGCATTGGGGGATATTGATGAACGGAGGGTGTTAGTGACTGAGAGGTGTGGGGAGTGCCAGCGATCAGGGTATTGGTGACTGAGGGGTGTGGAGTGGGTGACAAGGGGGCTGACAGTGACCAAGGAGTGTCGGTGATTGAGGGGTGTGGGGAATGTCATGACTGGAGCAGGTCAGTGACTGAGAGTTGTAGGGGGTGTCAGTGACCGAGGGTGACTGTGAGTGTCAAGGGGTGTGAGTGACTAAGAGCTATCGGTGACTGTTGGGTGATGGTGACTGAGGAGGTGTGTGTTTGTGTGTCAGTGACTGAAAGGTGTGAGTGACCAGTGGGAGTCTCAGTGTTGGTCACTGAGGAACCTGGAGGGGTCGGGGTGGTTGACTAGGAGGTGTTGGTGACTGAGAGGTGTTGGGGGGAGGAAGTTGGTGACCATGGACGATCGGTGACTGAGGAGTGTGTGGCAGGATGGCCAGGGAGTGTCAGAAGGGGGGTGTCAGTGACTGAGAGATGAAGGGCGTGTGAGTGAGCAGACGGTGTTGGTGACTGAGAGGTGAAGGGCGTGTGAGTGACCAGGGGGTGTGAGTGACTGAGGAGTGTGTGGCAGGGTGGCCAGGGAGCGTCAGGAGGGGGGTGTCGGTGACTGAGAGATGAAGGGGTTGTGAGTGACCAGGAGCTGTCAGTGACTGAGGAGTGTGTGGCAGGGTGGCCAGGGAGTGTCAGGAGGGGGGTGTCAGTGACTGAGAGATGAAGGGCGTGTGAGTGAGCAGAGGGTGTCGGTGACTGAGAGGTGAAGGGGGTGTGAGTGAGCAGGGGGTGTCGGTGACTGACAGGTGAAGGGGGTGTCAGTGACCAGGGCCTGTCAGTGACTGAGGAGTGTGAGGCAGGGTGGCCAGGGAGTGTCAGGAGGGGGGTGTCGGTGACTGAGGAGTGTGAGGCAGGCTGACCAGGGAGTGTCAGGAGGGGGTTGTCGGTGACTGAGAAATGAAGGGGGTGTGAGTGACCAGGCGCTGTCAGTGACTGAGGAATGTGTGGCAGGGTGGCCAGCGAGTGTCAGGAGGGGGGTGTTGGTGACTGAGAGATGAAGGGGATGTGAGTGAGCAGGGGGTGTCGGTGACTGAGAGGTGAAGGGGGTGTGAGTGACTAGGGGCTGTCAGTGACTGAGGAGTGTGAGGCAGGGTGGCCAGGGAGTGTCAGTAGCGGGGGGTGTCGGTGACTGAGAGGTGAAGGGGGCGTGAATGACCGGGGGTGTCGGTGACTGAGAGGTGAAGGGGGCGTGAATGACCGGGGGTGTCGGTGACTGAAGAGGTGAAGGGGGCGTGAATGACCGGGGGTGTCGGTGACTGAAGAGGTGAAGGGGGTGTGAATGGCCGGGGGTGTCGGTGACTGAGAGGTGAAGGGGGTGTGAATGGCCGGGGATGTCGGTGACGTGAAGGTGTCGATCGCTGCGACAAGGAACGAGGCGGAGTCAAGCACAGCGCGTCACGATGCCGCCCGTTCCGAACGGTGCCGGCCTTACTGGCCCCCTCGCCCCTCCCCCGGGCGGAGACAGACCGAGGTCGCGACAATAGGCTGGGCCCGCCTGTCGGCCCTGGTGAGCGCGAGCCAGCGCGCCTGCGCGGGGGGTAGTCGGGCTGGAGCCGGCGGCTGCGGTGATGAGCCGGAGCGGGGCTGCAGGGGCCGGAGGCGTTGCCAGGCGTGGTCGGTCCGCCAGCCCTCCTGATGGGTTCTGCACCCCCGAGAAGCGGGTCTGCGCCTGGGGGGCCATGGGCCCGGAAGGGCCTCACCCGCGGCACTGGGGCATCGAGCAGGTCTGCGACTTCCTTTGCCGCAATGGCTTTAGCGAGCCCGGCCTGCTGCGCTGCTTCCGAGGTACTGCCCGGGGCGGCGGGACCCTGCGTGGGGTCGGGGGGGCCCTCTGCGAGCTCTGCCCGGCCCAGGCTCGGCTGGTGTTGCGGGCGGAGGGGGGCAGTGGGCGCAGGGCGCCGGGCGGGCTCGAGGAGGCGCCCGCCTAGCTGGGCAGAGTGCGGCGCTGGGCGGAGCTCGCCGTGGGGTGGCATCTCCGCCTGAGCCCATAGATTAGAAACCGGGCAGGCTGGCCGCACTCCGTTCCCACCCGGCAACGTTTGGCTCTGTGCTCAGCTCCAAGCCTGTGTCCCGCCCTGTCTGACTTGTTACGTCTTACTGTGCTGGAGCCAGAGGGAAACCCCCCCAGAGAAAACAACCCATACAAGATCTTAGCAAGCGCCAGGCTTTCTTTTCGTATTGCTATTGTATAGGGCTTGATGTTAGCCAGGCTTGGGCACGCTGATGGAGCTATACTGGGCTCCATTAGTTTCTGTGTGATTTGAACTGACGTTTACAAGTTGTCTAGGGCAAGTCTATAGTACAAAATTAGTCCTCCTAAGTTATGTCGATGTCCAGCCACCACAGTAATGAAATGACTTTTGCATGCCCACACTGTGCTGCTTCTGTCGCCAGTGCGTGCCCTCACCAGGAGTGCTTGCACCAATTTAATGGACAGTGTAGGGCATTGTGGGAAGGGTTCTGAAAGGCAGCAACTGTGGATCTCAGCAATGCAGTGTTACAGTGACACTGAGCGACTTAAAAAAACCCCAAGGAGTCCTTGTGGCACCTTAGAGATTAACAAATTTATTTGGGCATAAGCTTTCATCGGTTAGATCCCACTTCATCAGCTCTATGAAGTAAAAGATACAGGAGCAGGTATAAATACATGAAAGGATGTGGGTTGCTTTACCAAGTATTAAATCAGTCTAACAAGATAAATCAATTAACAGCAGGATATCAAAGGAGGAGAAATAACTTTTGAAGTGGTAAGAGAGTGGCCCATTACAGACAGTTGACAAGAAGGTGTAAGTAACAGTAGGGAGAAATTAGTATTGAGGAAATTAGATTTTGTAGTGACCCAACCACTCATTCTTTATTCAGGCTTAATCTGATGGCATCTAGTTTGCAAATTAATTCAGTTCTGCAACTTCATGTTAGTCTGTTCTTGAAGTTTTTTTTGTTGAAGAATTGCCACTTTCAGGTCTGTTATTGAGTGACGAAAGAGATTGACGTGTTCTCCTACTGGTTTTTGAATGTTATGATTCCTGATATCAGATTTGTGTCCATTTATTCTTTTGCGTAAAGACTGTCCGGTTTGGCCAATGTATGTCATCATGTGCCAGCAATGTCCCTCTGCCTCTTGCAGAGATGAAGTTATTAAGGCAGCATAGTGGGTGAGTTACATAGGTGGGAGATACGTTTTAGTGTAGATGCTTACAGCGTTAGGTCAGTATAAACTTGCTTATGTTGGCCTAACTCTGTAGTGTGAATCAGGCCTTAGTAAAATCTTCTAATTGCAGCTAAAGAATTGTTTTCCTTCTGAGTCTGTAGGCAGCCTGAGGCAATAACCTTGAGAAATGTGAACTCCTCCAGTTTTTTTGTGGGGATGTTAAGCCTAATATAAATTTAAATAACAAATTTTGATTTTTTTACACTTAAAACGCTACACAGGTGCAACTGTGCCACTTTAGTGCTTCAGTGTGCAGGGATCTCAAACACACAGTCTGCGGGGCTCTTCTGTGCGGTCCGCCAAGCTCCCTGTGCCCCTCTCCCTACCTCCAGGCCAGGGGTGGGCAAAATACAGCCCACGGGCCAAATCTGGCCCACGGGATTGCCCCCTCGGGGTGCCGCAAACCCCACGCTGCTCCCTTAAGTGGCTGGCAGCATGTTCCTTCGGGCCGGAGGGGAGGAGGCAGAAGGCTCCTGCGTTGCCTCGCTTCAAGGTACCGCCCCCTGCAGCTGCCGTTGACCGGGAACAGGAAACTGCGGCCAAAGGGAACTTCATGAGAGGTACCTGGAGGAGCAGCAGTGGAGCACTGTGTCCACCCCAGCTCCCCCAGGGGCTGTGGTTTGGCTGCTCCGTGGAGTGGAGTGGTGCCTGGCCCCGATGCATGCCACTGCCACCCCGGAGCTACTCTGGGTACATGGCCCTGGGTCGGAGTTCGCACCTCACACCCCTCCTGCACTCCTACTCCCTGCCCTGAGCATCCTGCGGCATCCTGCACCCCAACCCGCTGTTTTGAGCTCCCTGTCGCACCCCACACTCCTCCATCACTCCCTGCCCTGAGCCACCTGCTGCACCCCTCACTCCCCTTGCACCCCACACACCAACTCCCTGCCCTGAGCCTCCTGCCACACCCTGCACCCCCTGGTGACAGGGAAGGGGCAGCATTGGGGTGGGGACTTTGGGGAAGGGATGGGAAGATGTGGGGCCGGGTTGGGGCCTCATGGAAGGGGTCGAGTGGGGGCGGGATCAGGGGCAATGAGGGTGGGGGGTCACACTCAGCGGCTTGCTATGTGAAAGGGGTCACCACTACAGTAGTTTGAGAACTACTGATTTAAATCACTTTAACTACATCACTTGGATGTGGATTTTTCTCTCTCCTGAGCGATATAGCTGAGTTGATCTAAATTCCTGGCATGAGGCAATGTCTACACTAGGAAGTTGTACCACTTTAACGTCACGATTATAGTTAAAGTTGTACCACCCCCACCCCCCCCATCTTGGTACAGATATATGAATGGTAAAGTATTTTATCCCAGTATAGTGGTGACAAAACAGCAAGAGCGTACGCACTACAACGGGACTTTTGTTGCAAAAAACACCCAGTTTTGGCAACAGAAAACTTCCACCCCATTGAGAGACTTTTCCCCTCCCTTCATTGTTGACAAAGAGCCAGTGTAGACACCACTGTTTCGTGCCAATATCCCACAGTGCCTGGCCTGATCGCTCTGCTCAGTGTTTTGATCTCTGCTGCCCTGCAGGCATGCACCCCTCCCTGTTCAAAGCTCCAGGAGGTATCTGTGTGCTGCTCCCTTTGGGGAACAAAGAAAGAGCAAATCATTGGAATGCTCCTGTTCTGCCCTGCACTAGGAACACAGCAGCAGGCAGACTGCTACTGCAGGGGGCGGGGGGCAGACTGCTGAGCTGCTTTTCCATTCCTTAGCGCAGAGAGAGCTCACAGAGCTACTCATGATGCTGCACTTGGCAGCTGAGGGGGCTGTGGGAGAACTCAGAGAATCCCAAGATGCGCAGGGATCAGCTCTTCCTTCCCACAACGCTGCACTGTGGGATATGTACCCATATTGCATTGCTTACCCTGTTGATGATGGTGTCCCCAGAGAGGGAGCAAATGTGAACATCCTTTGGCGACTTTTCTTTTGTGGACTCTTGGGTGTTGACATAAGTTTACTCAACAAAACTTGGTAGTGTAGACAAGCCCTAAGGGTTATACCAGTATTAATCAGTAAAAAATCACACCCCCTAACTGATGTCATACTGGCACAAACTCAGGCTACGTCTTCACTACCCGCTGTATCGGTGGGTAGCAATCGATTACTCGGGGATCAATATATCGCGTCTCATCTAGACGCGATATATCGATCGCCGAACACGCTTATATCGATTCCGGAACTCCACCAACCCGAACAGAGTTGCGGAATCGACAGGGGGAGCCGCGGACATCGATCCCGCGCCGTGAGGATGGTGAGTAATTCGATCTTAGATACTTCGACTTCAGCTACGTTATTCACTTAGCTGAAGTTGTGTATCTAAGATTGATTTTCCCCCGTAGTGTAGACCAGCCCTCAGTGTGCAGACTAGGCCTAACCTATGATGTTTATGCTGATTTCACCTTCACTGCTTGTTGCTCTGATCACATCAACCTCTTTGAATACCTTACCAAAAGCTTGTCTCTTACCATAACAGAATTTGGTCCAATAAAAAACAGATTTAAAATTTTGTATTAAGATGTTTTTTTAAAAAAGTGAATGGTACAGAGTTTAAGCACAGAATTTTCTGGGTATCAGGGACTAACATATAGATTGTCAAGGGGTGCGAAGTTTGGTTTAAGATCGGATGGCGTAAGGAATACATAATCTGCAATATATCCGCTTGGGGGTAAAAGGTTGACAGGTCAAAGTACAGACCTTGAGATATGAGGGTATGAAATTCATATAATGGCTATGTTCGGGTGTGGAGTATAATGAGTGGATACGATGATGTATTGTCGCCCACCTTGTCTCTCTAACAGCCTGGAACCAACACAGCTACATCAACATGCAAACACAGTACTCTTCCATTATGTTAAAGTCAAGTTTCTTGTCCTAACTTTCAAGGCCCTTCATAGCTTTATTCTTACTGTTCTGGTTTAGGGTTTTGTATGGGTCATCCTTAAACATAGTGTTGAAGAATTTATCTAATCTTGTAATAATTAATCCTCTCATTGTATTGAACTCCACTCTACCAGTTTTCCCAGCCTGGACCATCTACTTATCTGTTCTTCCATAAGCATTGCTGTGCTTACTTTGACAACACCTCTTTTACTTGGAATGCTAGTCTAGGCTAGGCTAGTCTATAGAGCTACTATTCATTCTCTTCTTTTCTCTTCCCTTCTCAGGATCTACTTTTGCCACAAGAAATATATTGCAATAAACAGCCAATATATGATGGCTAGTCTGAGGGGCAATTGAGGAAAGTTGATAGTTAATTACATATTTATGCAAAGCAAAACCAAATGTATGTAAAAAAATTTTTTGTCTGCCTTTGTATGTTGCTTGTCCACTTAGACTGTAAGATTTTGGGGACTGGAATCTACCTTTGTGTGTTCAGGGCCAACAAGGCCCTGATCCCAAATAGCCTCTGGACACTACCATAATGTAAATATTATGGAAATATATAATACTTAGTAATTCAACAGTTCAGACTCTAGCTCTTTTGATTTTTCTGTTTAACTAAAGCTCCTATGACTTCCATTGTTGGTGTTGGTCAAAATACTCCTCGTTGCTGATTCTTTGTATATGAATTTAGGCTTTGTCTAACATTGAGGGCCAAACGTTTTGCTAAGTGAATTTTTAAAGTAAACTAACAAATGAGTGAAAAGGATATTATGTGCGGCATTATAAATGGGGAAGTTCTAAAAAATGTAATAACTATATTAGAAAATACTTTATAAATCTTACAATTTTGACCTTATCTGAAGTTTTGATTTGACCAAGGCTGGACGCTATCATTGTCGCTTAACAGCATATGAATATGATTTTTTTTCCTCAAGGACTTAGAGCTTTAGTAAAATTGAAGTGGAGGCACTTGAGTTTCAGATGTCAAGATCTGAATTCTCATCCTACATGTGGTTCATAAATGAGATCTGGATGTTTTAGGAGGATCCTGTTATAAAGTGGATTATTTAGCTAACTTAAAGTAAATGTTGGACAGCAGTGTGTAAATACTTCCATTGTAAAATATTCCAGAAGCTTAAATACTTATGTGAAAGCCTAGAAGTAACAGTTGTTCCTTTAACTCTTCAGAAAATCAAATCACCGGGTCAGTGCTGCCTTACCTCACTAAATCAGAACTTAAAGACCTAGGAGTTGGGTAAGAACAACTTTTACTGATATAGTAACATGAGCTAAGTTAATTTTTGAGAATGTTTCCTATCTGAGAAATTTTGGTCATTTAATAACTCTGGGATCTTTATTTCTCCATCATTGGCTTTGTTTAACTGTCCTAAGTTTTGTCTATGTCTTAAACAAAAATTATGATGGTGGTGGTATAAAGGATCTGTTGGTGCTGATCTTCACTGAAACTAATGAAGGTTTAATACTATATCCTGGGGAAGAAAAGTCATCAGGTGATTCATTGAAAATGTTGTCCTTCGATTCCTGTGGTGTGATATTTCAGTATCTTGTCTTGGTTAGCTCACCTCTTATTTGCTATTGTATAATTTCAGGTAGTCATGTCAAGGCTGACAGAAACGAAACGCCTTGATGTGCTTGGAGTGAGGTGTAAAAGTGTGTACGCTTGATCAAAAATAGGGGTTGCAATTATTTGAAAAGAGATACATAAGCCAATTGTTAAACAGAGCTAAGAAATGGTTGAGAGTGTCATTTTACATACAGCTGGCTTTGTTTTGCTCCTATTGGGTTATTTGGGGGTAATATTGTGCCCTGTGGCAGAATGTGTAACTATCACAACTATTATAAAAGAGATATGAAAAACATTTGCAAGAAGAACAGGTTAAAGATGCACAAGGAGATAATGGGAACATAATGTGGGTTATTAGTTTGCAGTTTTATGTATATTATCAAGTGTTGTGGATGCTGGTATATTCCATGTGCATGGCTCAGTGGAGAAGATGCAAACTTTAGGAGGCATGTTTAAATGGGGTGGCTAGAGGACAGCATTAATTAAACAAATTAGAATTTAACACTAGATTAAATACAGAACTGACTTTAAAGTTATTTGTGCACCCACGCACCTTGATATACACTGCTGGTACTTTGCATTAATATAACACCTTTGTAATTTCAGGATCTCAAAGCACTTTACAGACTGAGAATCTTTAGTTACATGATCACATATTATTTTTTTTCCATAAGATCCCTGCTTATTCAGTGAACAAGCAGGATATGTTCTGGGGATTAATCAGGTTTGTACAGTAAAGGAGGCTGTTGTCTGTAAGACTCCTACCTCATTTCTTACTGAAGTTGGAAAGTGTGTAATGAATGAGGCTGAGGATTACAGCAATGAGATGGTCTCATAGTTAGTCAGTTTAATGCTTCCCTAGAGAATGGGATTCTATCTCTGCCTCTGTCACAGAGTTCCTGTGTGGTGCTGGGCAAGTGACTTATATCAGACTGTTCACAGGTGCTCACTGTGTGATCCTCATCTGGTCCCTAATTTGAGACCCTTATGTCTGATTTGCAGAAGTGCTGAGCACTCAGACCTGAAACTGCAGTCACTGGGACTTAGGTGTTGAACACACTAATTCCTACTTCTCTGAAAAATTAGGTCTTAGGTATCTCTAATTGGGCACCCAAAATTAGTGGACAGTTTTGACCTTAATCTCTCTGCCTCATCTATAAAATGAGGGATAATACCAACTCTTCACCTCAGAAGTGTTGTGAAAATCAATTACAGGCAAGTCTCATCTTACACTGGGGTTACGTTCTGCTGTCAGCGTGTAAAGCAAAAATTGCATATAGTCAAAATTACATTGAGTACAATGGTAGGCGGAATCGCCCGCACTACAGGTACAGTATTTAAATTATTTCTCTCTTGTTTGTTTTTTGTTTTTGCTGATCGCGCAAAGCTGAATTCTCACATGTTAAATGCACGTAAGATGAGACTCGCCTGTAATATTTGTGCAGGACTCAGATACTGTAGTGATAAGCACCAGAGAAAAGTCCATGAGGAAATTAATAATTCTGTCTTCAGAGTAAGATTTGAAGAGCGTGCAGTAAATAAAGCCTGAAGCCATGGAAACCCAGGAAATGAGGAGTGCCTTCAGAAAATGAGGAGTGCCTTCAGAAAATGAATGCACATAGTGACCACCCATAAAAGTGGTCTTGATTAGCATCACATAGGAACTCTGTGGCAGAGGCAGGGATAGAATCCAGTTCTCCAGGGAGCATGTAACTGCTTTACCAGAGAACACTCTGCATTCTTTGCATGGAATGAGGTAGGAGTCCTGTGGAAAAAGTAGTATGTGATCATGTAATTATAATGGTACTGGAGTTCAAGAAAGGTGTGAATATGGTTGCATTAGCACCCTAATTCTGGCATTTCCTAACTTGAGTGCCTGACTTGCAAATTTAGTACTGTTTTTCTCACAGGTTTTGTGTGTAAAAATATATGACAAAACCTGCTTAAACTTTACCGTGTAGACAAGACCTTAATCCCATCTAGAAAGGGGAATAGGCTGTACCAATATAAGCCAACTTATACCAGTATAACTTCCTCCACGGTATGGCTTGTATTGGTATAAGTAGTTCTGTAAAAAAAAAATCATTCTTAAACCAAATAGTTATACCTGTACAAAAGCTATGTGTAGACCAGGCCTCAGTCTCCAGTTCAATGTCTAGGAGAAATGAATGCTAGATTATGTAGTTTTTATAAGAAGTCCTTTCCTGCTAGAGCATGCTGTCCTTATGCTTCTTCTTTGTGACTCATGTTTTCTTTTGTTATCAGAAACAAGTCTTAGTAAAAAAGACTTGAAAGCAGATCTAAATTCTATCTCCACCTTGGCGATTAGCCACATCATCACCTTATTTATAATAATTGTGAAAAAAAACCCCTACATTACTGTAGTTAAGGTTGGCTGGTGATAGCTTGTGCCCTCCCAAAATGTCAAATTCAGCAAAAATCAGTCTTGTGAAAACCAAGGGTTTGGCTACACTTGCAGGTGTGCAGCGCTGGGAGTTACAGCTGTCTTCGTACAGCTGTGTAGGGAAAGTGCTGCAGTGTGGCCACACTGACAGCTACCAGCGCTGCAGTGTGGCCAAATTTGCAACATTTGCAGCGGTGTTGGGAATGGTGCATTATGGGCAGCTACCCCACAGAGCACGTCTTCCCATTCTGGCGTTGTGGGAAGGGGGCGGAGGGGGCGGGTCATTCTGCTTCCTGTCCCAACGCCCTGTGATGCATCACTTCACGTCCCAGCAATCCCTGTTTTTCCGTCCACATTTGGCGCCATCTTGACTCTCTCAACGCAGCACGATTTCTGTGGGAAATGGAGTCCGAACAGCTGAGGAGTATGCTGATGAGTCTCGCCAGCATATCACGTTTGGCAGTTGAGCTATTCCTTAAGATCCAAAGTGATGAGGAGTCTGACGATGATATCAAGTCACCTGACATGTACAACACGAAATTGCTTCTGGCATTCATGGAAATGCTCAGCACTGTGGAATGCCTCTTTTTTTGGGCTCTGGAAACAAGCACTGAGTGGTGGGATCACATCATCATGGAAGTCTGGGATGACGAGCAGTGCTGCAGAACTTTTGGATGAGAAAAGCTACTTTCATGGGACTGTGTGAGGAGCTCGCCCCCACCCTGCGGCTCAAGGACGCGAGATTGAGAGCTGTCCTGACAGTGGAGAAGCGGGTGGCTATTGCATTCTGGAAGCTGGCAACTCCAGACAGCTACCGATCGGTTGGGAACCAGTATGGAGTGGGAAAGTTGACCGTTGGAATTGTGTTGATGCAAGTTTGCAGGGCCATTAATCACATCCTGCTAAGAAGAACCGTGACTCTGAGGAATGTGCAGGACATTGTGGATGGCTGTGCACAAATGGGTTTCCCTAACTGTGGAGGAGCGATAGATGGGACGCATATTCCTATTCTGGCACCACCCCACCTAGCATCCGAGTACATTAATCGGAAGGGGTATTTCTCTATGGTTCTCCAGGCGCTTGTGGATCACTGTGGGCATTTCATTAACATTACCACAGGCTGGCCTGGAAAGGTGCATGATGGAGGCATCTTTCGGAACACTGGCCTGTTGAGGAAGCTGCCGGCAGGGACTTTTTTCCCAGACCGGAAGATCACAGTAGGGGACGTTGAAATGCCCATTGTGATTGTTGGAGACGCCGCTTACCCGTTAATGCCTTGGCTCATGAAACCGTATACAGAGAAGCTTGACAGGAGCAAGGACCGGTTCAACTACAGGCTGAGCCGGTACCGAATGACTATAGAGTGTGCTTTTGGCTGTTTAAAGGGGCGCTGGCGATCTCTGTATGGGAAGCTAGACTTGGGGGAAAGCAGCATCTCCGCAGTTATATCCGCATGCTGTACCCTCCATAATATTTGTGAAGGGAAGAGTGAAAGATTCAGTAAGAAATGGACCTCCGAGGTTCAACGCCTGGAGGCTGAATTTGCACAGCCAGAGAGGAAGGCTACTAGAGAGGCCCAGCACAGGGCTTCAAGGATTAGGGATGCCTTGAGGGAGGAATTTGAGGCTGAAAACCAACAGTAATGTTTGGTGCTTTGCACGGGGGTGAAGTGCTGTGGTTACTATATTCGTAGGAATCTGTTTTTCCTAATCTGATTTGCAGTGCCTATTTCTTTCCTGGGCTAAAGTATCTTTGACTTTCTGCAATAATAAAGACTGTTTTCAAAGCCAAGAATTCATTTATTGAAAAGAAAATAACTTTATTGACAGACACACAACATTTTGGGAACCTGAAAGGGCAGGGGGGTGGAGTGGGGGAATTGTACAGTCACAGGTTTGAATATGTCCTGTCTGGAGTGCTGTGCAATGACTGCTGCACTTCAGGATGCCTATACTGCATGGTGATGGGGGTTGAGCGCAGAGAGTAAGGGTCGTAGTTCTCAGGGCTGGTTGGTGAACGTACAGGTGTTGGAGGCAGCTGGTGGTGGTAAGAACCTGGATGCTGGGGAAAGGGTTTTGAGTTGACATTGGGGCACAAGGGAAAGAGCTTTGGGACGGCGGGGGGAGGGAGGGCCGGCGCAGTAGTGCTCTGCCTGCATGGCTACGAGTGCCTGGATAGAGTCCGCTTGGCGCGCTAGGATGCTTTTCAGTTGCTTTGTGCTTTTCTTCCTGGCTGCTGCATTTTTCTGGCAGATCCTGCTTTCCCTTTCCCTCCAGTTCTGCACTTTTTGATTCTTTGTGGCAGAGTGATCCATAACTGCTTGCTTTTTCGCGGCTTCTTCTGGAGGTTTTGGAGTCTTTGAGCTGTTGATAACACGGGCAGCCGAGAATTCAAGGTTGCTTGTGGAAAGGCAAAAAAGGCAACACTTAACAGAGGCAGCATTGTTTATATCTCAGACAGTTATTCCCACACAGTGAAGGAGTAACATTCTTCACAATAGCATAATTTTCCCATACCAAAGAGAGCGCGCACAACCCACAGGAGCCTCGAAACGGTGAGTAAGGGGGACTGATTGCTTCAGGGCTGTACTGGAGTTTCTGTGAGTTGGGGAAAGCAAACAGCTGCAGGGGGCACCTACACTGAACACTCCCCCAACATTTTCCACAGGAGTTGATCCTGGAAGATATCTCGCTGCTCTGGGATGAGCGGGAGGGTCTTCTACAGCAATGCGGATTCAGCCCTGGCCCCTGTGCAGCTTGCCTGTGTGCAGCAATGGCCCCCCGTCGTCCCTCCCCCCCCCACCCGTGGCACAGTGGCGCAGACGCGTTAGCCTGACTGGGACAAGGACCACGGTGGCTCTCCCTATAAACTTGCGCAAGCGCATTGCCCACGTTGTGGCTGAAACTTTTGAAGAGATTACTGAGGCCAATTATCGCGATGTGATAGACCACATCAATGGGCTATTCCACATCTAGGCATGCATGCATGCAGCCATACCCCCTCCCCCCCCCTGAAAAATTTCCATCCTGAAAATAAAAGCCACTTACCGGGAACCCACTCCTCTGTTTGTCCTCCACCAAGTACCGGCTGCTGCAACTGGCTACCTTCCTCCTGGCTTGAGAAGAGCTCCTGGCTGCATGCCTCCTGGGACTCCGGGCGTGTCTCCCCACCCCAGTACCCTCACTCTCGGTTTCCTCCTCCCTCCTCCCCCGCTCTGAAGTGTCCATCGTGGTCCTCTGGATTGGCGGTGGGGTCACCCCCAAGTATCGCGTCCAGCTCTTTGTAAAAATGGCAGGTCATGGGGGCAGCCAGAGCGCAGTTTCCCTCACGGGCTTTGCAATAGGCACTCCGCAGCTCCTTCACTTTAACCCTGCACTGCAGCGCGTCCCGGTCATGGCCCTTTCCAGCATGGCCCTTGATACCTGCCCAAGGTATCGTAATTCCTACGGGCTGGAGCGCAGCTGGGACTGAACAGCTTCCTCCCCCCAAACACTGATGAGGTCCAGCAACTCGCCATTGCTCCATGCTGGGGCTGGTTTGGCGCGTGGAGGCATGGTCACCTGGAAAGATTCACTGATTGCACTCCACACCTGGCTGAGCAAACAGGAAGGGGATTTTTAAAATTCCTGGGGCATTTAAAGGGCAGGTCACCTGAGGCCAGGGCAGTAGAGTTCGAACTGGTGAGCAGAGTGGCTGAACAGGCATTCTCGGATACCTCTGAATACCTCTGGAGGCCAATAACAGCGCTTTTGGTGGCCACACTGGCGGAGCAGCGCTACATCACCAGCGCTGCAGTCATTATTCCTCAGGCCGAGGTGGAGTATATGCAGCGGTGTAGCCAGGGAGATACAGCACTGTATGTGCCTTGCAAGTGTGGACAGTGAGTGAGTTGCAGCGCTGTAAAGCCACCACCAGCGTTGCATGTATTCCTTGGGGCTTGGCTACTCTGGAGAGTTGCAACTGTAACTCTGCACCCTCTTGGTTGGCAACACACACTGGTAATTAGGTGTATGCTCTCCAGCTGCATTTACTATTTTGGGGGTAGCTGTATTGATTGGTGGAGGAAAGCTTTTTTTCTGTTTAGCCCCAAACACTCTATGTGACTGATCCATGCTCTCAGATTTAGTGTATTTCCGCAGAGAGGCAGTAGTACTGTTCCTATGACTAATACAGACAAGGTTCAGATGTTTCAAGATGCTTTTAAAAAGGACAAAATAAGCAAATGGGGTTGGGGGGGAGAGAAACAAACCACACTCTCCTTCCTCAATTCACTTTCACATCCCTGATGCGATCAGGTTTCTTCCCTCCTGTTCCTTCTCTCTCCTCTTCAAGGGTTTTCTGCTGCTGGATTAACACATTCTTCAGACTCTCTCATTGTCACAGAACCTTTTGATGCCAATATTCTGTTCCCTTTCGAGAGAATCTCCTTCACTGGCGGTTTTCCAAAAGAGGCAGGATAACCATCTGTTTTGGATGGTTTAGACACAACAAATCCTGCATCTTGGCTCTTGCAAGTCCTTTTTAATCCTGTGATTCTAAAGGGGAGTGCAGCTTGTTAAATGGTGGTAGGGGTGGGAAAGCATCTTTCCATGTATACTTCATTGCACAAAGACCAATTAATATATTCAGTGTGAGGCTAAAATTGAAAACTGCCCCCCATCTTCAGTTTCCACAGGCATGCAGAAGAAATGGGTAACTAAAGACACCCAGCCAGTCACTTTACTGAACTCTTCTTCCAGCTCTGCTCACCCAGTTGTGCCCATGCTGCACTTTGGGAAGGGTGCAAGTTACTAGTTCTGGTTGCTCTTTCCGTAGTACAGTAGAGGCACAGCTGCCTTTCATTGGCATTTACAAGAAAATCAAGTTCAGAAACCAGCTTTCATTTTCAGTTTTGGGCTGCCCTTGCTGAAGGGAAATTCCTGTTCACACTGTCACGTAAAATCCAGTTACCACCGTGCAAGCACAGCCATGTCTGAACATAGTCCTCATGCTCAGCTCTTCCAGAACTTTGTTAGTGAGTTGTTTTTATCTAGCACATTTATTTTGTGCTACTATGGACAGGGCTTGTGAATAATTGTATTGTATGGTATAGCATGAACCCACAGAATTACCATGTGGTTCTCCGCCATCTGGCTGATGTGTTCAGTATTTTTAAATAAATGGATGAAAAATGTTTCATGCATTTTTTGCTTCATTGTGATGTAAAGGAACACCAAAGGGTATCCTGCCCCACCCTTTGTCTCCTCTTCAGCACGGGATCTTCTGAGGCAGAATATTGGACCTGAAGGTTCTATAACAATTGGCAAATCTCAGTTGATAAAATCATAGGTTTGAAACCTTCAGCATCTTTGATCACCCCTATCAAGAAGCCATTAATTCACTGACATCCTAACTTTGTATCTGTGCCTGATTTTATTTTCTGAAGCAGCCAATGCAATCTGGCACTTCTGACTTTGCTCACTGAACTGGAATATTACTTTCTGTATCAGTTGACTGAGTCTGATGGAAATCATTGGAGCTGGACTGGGATTGGTAGATAGATATTCTAGTCCTCTCTGTGCATTGTGATGGGATCCTGAACTATCCCTGGGAAGTATAAAGTCTCAGCTTTGGGTATTTCTTGTGGTGACTCCACTAGTTTCCTTGGTACGCTTGGTGACATGAGAGAGGCTTTCTTAAATTGTACTTAACTTTTTTTTGTTTAAGCCCATAACTATTATTTCAGGTCTCATTTACAAATCAGATTCTTTAGTTCCTGTCCTCTTTATAGCTGCCCTTTTCTGCTGATAGTTACCATGTGTCTTGTCATTGCTATTTTCTCCAGATTAACCATGCATGTCTTAACTTTTTCTCATATAGACTTATTTTTCCAGTCAATTTTAGTGTTCCCTGAATTTTCATGTCATTTTTGACAAGCCTCAAACTGAACATGCTACATCTCTAACCATTACTAGATACAGCATGTTAATTGTTGCCTGTTTCACTCAGGATAATCTGAGTTTATACACTGTGTTTTAAAAAGTATTGTTGGATAACTCCTTTTCATTCTGTTGTCTTGTATAACCCCCGAGATCCTTTTCAAAGACACTAGTGTCTAAGCAGAATTACTCTCTCTAAGATGGTGTCAGTTTACTTTTATGCATTGTTCAAAACTCTTCTTAAATCCATTATTATAGCTTTGCTATGGTTAGGTTAAGACCAAATTTCTCTTTAAAGCTTGATCCTTTTAAGGGCTTGTCTACACTTAAAACACTACAGTTGCACCACTGTAATGTTTCAGTGTACACACTGCCTATGCTGATGAGAAGGTTCACTGAAGATCTGCAGCGGTGCAGCTGCAATGCTGAAGGGTTTTAAATGTAGACGGCCCCACAGATTTCCTTGAAACTTGGTGCCCCTCCTAGGGGCATGGAATTCTGTTTTAGTGATTCAGATATGGGGCCATTCACCATGGGGCTCCTGAGATATAGCACCTGAAAATAAACAACCCAGCTTTTCTTAAAGTTGAGAGATTCTGGAAACCTTTCTTTGGTCACAGGTAGAGATCAAACTAAGGCTGAGATCATTATACCAGTTAGCAGTACTGCAAATCCCCTCCCCCCGCAACAATAACTTTGTGGGACCTTCCCCCCCCCCCACTGTTTTTTTTGAGTCAGGACCCCTACAATTACAACACTGTGGAATTTCAGATTTAATTAGCTGAAATAATGAAATTTACTATTTTTTAAAATCCTATGATCGTGAAATTGACCAATATCGATGTGCCTTTGGTAGGGTCCTAACTATGTTATATGGACCATGGATTAGATTTCTCTCACAAGCCCAGTTAGTAACTACACTTTGCAAACATTTCAAAGTGAAGTGAACACATTTCAAAGTGAACATATCACCATTCCTCTGTATCGAAAGCATAGAGGAGTGAGGAGGAGCACTGAGGAATCACATCAGAACTGTGTGGCCTGGTGGAAAGGCCACTAGACTGGAATTATTTGTAGCTCTGTCACTGGCCAGCTGGGTGACCCTGGGCAAGCCACTTCAGCTCTGTGCCTCAGCTTCCCAGCTGTAAGATGAGGATAATGATGTAAATTTTTTTGAAATTGACTGATGGAAAGCACTGTATAAAAGCTAGGTCTTTTGATTATTGCCTGGCCACAGTAGCATATCAGCTGCAAACCTACATGAGGCCTAAAACTGTCTAAGGGCTTGGCTACACTTGGAGGTGTGCAGCGCTGGCAGTTACAGCTGTCTTCATACAGCTGTCTAGGGACAGCGCTGCAGTGGGGCCGCACAGACAGCTACCAGCGCTGCAGTGTGGCCACATTTGCAGCATTTGCAGCGCTGTTGGGAGTGGTGCATTGTGGGCAGCTATCCCACAAAGCACCTCGTCCCATTTTGGCTCTGTGGGTCGTGGGAAGGGGATGGAAGGGTGCGGGTCATTCCGCTTCCTGTCCCAACGCCCCATGGTGCAACGCTTCACGTCCCATCAGTCACTGTTTTTCCATCCATGTTTGGCATCATTGTGAGTCTCCCAACGGTTTCTGTATAGCGCTATTTCTGTGGGAAATGGAGCCCGAGCTGCCGAGGACTTTGCTGATGAGTGTTGCCAGCACATCACGTTTGGCAGTTGAGCTATTCCTTCTGCTCCAAAGTGACAGTGAGGAGTCCGATGATGATATCGAGTCCGCCTGACGCGTGTGACACTAAATTGCTTGTGGCAAGTAACCGGAAAATGCTCAGCACCGTGGAACGCCGCTTTGGGCTCTGACAACAAGCACATGAGTGGTGGGATCACATCGTCATGGAAGTCTGGGATGACAGAACAGATGGCTGCAGCACTTTTGACTGAGAAAGCCACTTCTCATAGGGACTATGAGTGAGGAAGCGTCGCCCCATCCTGCGGCACAAAGGAGCGAAGATTGAGGAGCTGCCCTGCCAGTGGAGAAGTGGTGGCTATTGCATTCTGGATAGCTGGCAACTCCAGACAGCTACTGATACAGTCGGGAACCAGTTGGGAGTGGGACAAGTTAAGATCGTTGGAATTAGTGTTGATGCAGTTGGCAGGCCATAAACGCATCCTGCTAAGAAGAATCGTGGACTCTGGGAATGTGCAGGACATCGGTGGATGGCTTTGCACAACTGGGTTTCCCTAACTGTGAGAGGGAAGGCGATAGATGGGACGGCATATTCCTATCTGGACCAGCCACCTAGCACACCGAGTACACTAATCGGAAGAGGTAATTATCATCTATGGTTCTCAATGGCTTGATGGACACTGTGGCTGGACGAACTGGAATGTTCTTAATGTTTGCTCTGATACTGTGTTGGTGCCCTACAGTGTCCCCTATGCAGTTCTTAAGTGATTTAGGTGGTGGAATAAGGGTGTGTGATTGCTGCAGAGCAAAGGGCCAGCTGCACCTAAATGCTGGCACTACTGTCTCCTGCAACTGATGGCCGGGCCCCTCTCCTGCAAAGGGTGCAACTGAATGGTTGTTGGAGAAAAAGAGATCAGCGGGACATCCTGCCCGGAAAGGGGCTGAGCAGAGAGGAGGGGCTCGGAGGGGTGTTAGTCCTGGGGCTTGGCTGGGGATGAGGAGTGAAGTGCAAGACGGGGAGGGGTCTGGCGCACTGCAACCGCGCAAAATGGACCCGGCCGAGGGGTCCGGTTTCGCTGTAATCTACACAGCGCTCTGTTTTAGATCCTGTTCCTGTCATCGAATAAAACCTCTGTTGTACTGGCTGGCTAAGAGTCAGGTCTAATGCAAAAGTGGGGGGTGCAGCGACGCCTATGGCTTCCCCAGGATCCGCCTGGAGTGGCTCGGCTGTGGGAAGCGCGCGAGGGGCAGAGGATGCTGAAATGCTCAAGGGAAGCCAGGAGGTGACGCCGTAGATGAGCTTCTTGCCACCTGAACAACGTCTGCTCCTAGGGCGAGGAGGGCTCCAAAGTCGCTGCCTGGCTTGGTGGGAAGACTGTTCCAGAGCATTGGCTCGTGACCATCCATAACACGTGCGCGTTTCCATTGACATACCACAGGCTGGCCTGAATGTCATGATCACAGCAATCTTTCGCAATCAGTGGCCTTTCAGCGAAGCGTGCAGGCGGGACTATTTGCCCAGACCGGAAGATCACAGTAGGGGACGTTTGAAAATGCCCATATGGTGACGTTGGATGGACCCCGCTACCCGTTAATGCCTTGGCTCATGAAAGCATATATAAGAGAAGCTTGACACGGAGCAAGGACCGTTCAACTAACAGGTGCGGCCGGTGCCGAATGACCTGTGGAGTGTGCTTTTGGCCGTTTAAGGGCGCTGGCGATCTTTTAGGGAGCAAGACGTTGGGGGAAAGCAGCATCCTGCAAATTATATCCGCATGCTGTACCTCCCATTAATATTATTGAATGACGGGAGGGTGAAACAATCAGTCAGGCAATGGGACCTCAGAGGTTCAACGCCCGGAGGCCTGAATTGCACAGCCAGAGAGGCAAGCTACTAGAGAGGCCCAGCCTAGGGCTACCAAGGATTAGGGATGGCCATTGGAGGGAGAAATTTGAGGCTGAAAACCAACCAGTAATGTTTGGTGGCTTGCATGGTTACAAATGATTGAGGTCCTGTTTTTTAACTTGGGGTACAGTATTTCAAACACTTTTGTTATTTTTTTTTTCTGCCCCCAAAAAATAAAAATAAAACCCTGTTTTTTTTTTAAAAAAAAGCCCCAAAGGGAAATCAATTTTAATTTTGGGAAAAAAAGGAAAAAAAGTAAGTAAAAGGGCAGGGGGGTAGGGTGGTGAATTGTACAGTCAGAGGTTTGAATATGTACTTTGCCTGGAGTGCTGGTGCAATGACTGCTTGCACTTAGGATGCCTATAATAGCATGGTGAATGGGGGTTGAGTGCAGAGGTTAAGGGTTGTAGTTCCATCAAGGGCTGGATAGGTGAACGTACAGGTGTTTGGAGCAGCTGGTGGTGGTAAGAACCTGGATACCGGGGAAGGGGGATTTTGAGTCTGACATTAGGGGCACAAGAGGAGAGAAGCTTTTGGGACGGGGAAGGGGGGCACATGTATGCTCTGCCTGCATGGCTACGAGTGACTGGATAGAGTCCCGTTTGCCGCGCCAGGAGGCTTATCAGTTCTGCTTTGGGCTTTCTTCTTAGCCAATTCTGTTCTTGTTTCTCTTTCCCTCCAAGTGCTAAGCATTTTTCGTCTCCAGTCCTGCAGCTTCTACTCCTCTCGCAGACCGATTTAACTGCTTCACCCATATCTTCTTGGTTGCTTTTTACTGTGGCTTTTTCCATCAGGTTTTGTAGCTTTCAGCAGTCTCTGATACGGCCAGATCGATTAGTAGTAGTAGTCAAGGACACTGTATTAGTTAGAAAAAAGACAACAATTGACAACATTTAACAGAGAGGCAGCATTGTGTAAAATCCCAGGGAGGAGTTTACAGTCACACTTTACATAACTTTCCACATACCAAACACAGTACAGAGAGCCACAGCAACGAAGACATGGTGAGTAAGGGGGAAATGAGTGGCAGGGAGTTAATTAATCTGGAATGCCATCTCACTGCCGTGGCTCAACCCTGGGAAGGGGAATGATTGGTTCAGGCTGCACTGGGGTTTCTGTGCGTTTGGGAAAGCGAAGAGAGCTGCGGGGGGACCTACACTGAACACTGATCCTAACATTTTCCACGGATTAATCCTGGAACGATATCCTCTGCGGATACCTAGGAAGAGTGGGAGGGACTTCTACAGCATGACGGATACCCGCGCCCTGCACGCTGCCTGTGTGCAGCAATGGTCCCTCCACCCTCTCGGGCACGTTGGCAGGGACGTTTAGCCTGAACTGGGACAAGGACCACCAGTGGCGCGCCTAAATTGCACCCAGAGCATTGCCCCACGTGTGGCTGAAACTTTGAAGAGATTACTGAGGCGAGACCAATTATCGGCAGACGTATAGAC
Source organism: Chelonoidis abingdonii (assembly GCF_003597395.2). Taxonomy (NCBI): domain Eukaryota; kingdom Metazoa; phylum Chordata; order Testudines; family Testudinidae; genus Chelonoidis; species Chelonoidis abingdonii. Next base: position 30,594,311 of record NC_133782.1, on the reverse strand, counting down.
CACATCATGGGCTATTTTCCACCATCTAGCCAATGCATGCATCGCAGCCATAACCACCCCCAACCCCCCCCGAAACATTTCCATCCGAAATACAAGCTGCATACGCGGGCACCTGCTCCTTCCTGTTCTTCTCACGAACAAGTTCCAGCTGTGCGACTGGGCTAACCTTCTCCTGCTGAGAACGAGCTCCTGGCTGCATGACTACTGGGTCTCCCACCGCCTACACTCCACTCTCCTCTCCCTGTTCTGAACTGTCCATCGTGGGTCTCGTATTGGCAGTGGGGTCACCCCCAAGTATCATGTCCAGCTCCTTGTAAAAATGGCAGGTCGTGGGGGCAGCACCTGAGCGGCGGTTTCCCTCACGGGCTTTGCAATAGGCACTCCGCAGTTCCTTTACTTTAACCCTGCACTGCACCGCGTCCCGGTCATGGCCCCTTTCCATCATGGCCTTTGATACCTGCCCATAGGTATCGTAATTCCTACGGCTGGAGCGCAGCTGTGACTGCACAGCTTCCCCACCAAAAACACCGATGAAGTCTATCAACTTGCCATTGCTCCATGCTGGGGCTCGTTTGGCGTATGGAGGCATGGTCACTGATTGATTGCACTCCACACCTGGCTGAGCAAACAGGAAGGGGATTTTTAAAATTCCTGGGGCATTTAAAGGACGGGTCACCTGAGGCCAGGGCAGTAGAGTGCGAACTGATGAGCAGAGTGGCTGAACAGGTATTTTCTGGGATACCTCCTAATACCCTGGAGGCCAATAACAGCGCTTTTGGTGGCCACACTTGCGGCACAGCGCTGCAATCGTTATACCCGAGGCAGAGCAGGATACGGCCAGCGCTGCAGCCAGGGAGATGGAGCGCTCCATGTGCCTTGCAAGTGTGGACGGTGAGTAAGTTGCAGCGCTGGTGGTGGGTTTACAGCGCTGCAACTCTCCAGTGTAGCCAAGCCCTGAATGACCATTAACTCCTGCCAACAAACATTTTTCTTTCTGTTAAAAAAAAACAAACAAAAACAAAACTCCCCAAAACCTAAGAAATTAAATGGCAAAAAAATTAGCTAATGCAGAGGTAAGGTCGCCTGGTGATGGCTTGTGCAATTCCAGAACATAAAGTTCAGCAAAACTTAGGGTTTGGCAACACTTGCAGCTGTACAACGCTGAGAGTTAAAGCTGTCTTCGTACAGTTGTGTAGGGAAAGCGCTGCAGTGTGGCCACATTTGCAGCGTTTGCAGCGGCGTTGGGATTGGTGCATTATGGGCAGCTATCCCAGCGTTCAAGTGGCTGCAACGTGCTTTTCAAAAGAGGGGGATGGGGTGGAGTGTGACAGGGAGCGTGAGGGGGAGAGAATGGATTTTTGGAGCTGACTGTGTGTCAGCTCCCTGCCTTGCAAGTTCTAAGGACTTGAAGATACACAACACCAACCTTCAACCATTTTAAAAGTTTCAACCCCTTCCCCCACCCCCCTCTCATTCACTAAATGCAAATAGCCGCTTATCTGGCCTGAAGGCTGCTCCAAAACGGATCCCCCTTTCCCCCCTCCGGGCTGCTTCTCTCCTCAAGCAAACACAAGCTGTGGACCTTCATCCTCTCTGCTCGAGCAAACAGTAGCTGTGTTTGTATTTTAGATAGGCAGCTCCGGGAGCCCCGAGTTCACAACAAAACAGAGGCATCACAACAAAACAGAGAGTGTTATCTATGGCCTTGTCTACACTACCTGATTAAATCGAATTAGTTTAAATTGATTTTATAAAACCGATTTTATAAAATCGATTTAGTGCGTCCACACTAGGATTCTAAAATCGATTTTGTGCGTCCATGGCCCATGTCTAGCGTCGATTTCAGGAGCAGTGCACTGTGGGTAGCTGTTCCACAGCTATCCCATAGTTCCCACTTCCTGGTTGAGAGCCAGTGCCTGCTGGGACCAAAAAACATTGTCCCGGTGTGTGCTGGGTACAGCCTCACCCCTCCCTTTGTGAAAGCAGAAGCCAACCATTTTCGCGCCTTTTTTTCCTGGGTGAAGAGAGCAAACGCCATAGGCACAGCAAGCATGGACCCTGCTGAGACCATGGACCCTGCTGAGACCAGTAATGCAATCGTGCAAGTTGTAAACAGCACCACGCGCACTCTCGTGCTGTCTATGCTGAGCCATGAACTGCAAAATTCAGGAGGAGAGGAGGTAGGAGGTAGGAGGAGGCAGGCGCAGCTATGGCACGCGCACCGACCGAAGAGCGATGATGATGATGACGACATGGAGACTGATTTCTCCCTAACGTGTGGGGACCCAGCATTTGGAGCTACTGCTGGGTAATGGGGCAGCTTTCTTACCCATTGAACGCCGATTTTGGGCAACGGGAAACAAGCACAGACTGGTGGGACCGCATAGTTTTGCAGGTGTGGGACGATTTCCCAGTGGCTGCAAAACTTCGCATTGCGTAGAGAGCACTTTCTTTTGAACTTTGTGACTTGCTTTCCCTGCCCTGAAACGCCATAATACTAACATGAGAGCAGCCCTCACAGTGCAGAAGCGAGTGTGCAATAGCCCTCTGGAAGCGCTTGCAACTCCAGACAGCTACCGGTCAGTCGGGAATCAATTTGGAGTGGGAAAATCTACCGTGGGGGCTGCTGTGATGCAAGTAGCCAAAGCAATCGTTACGCTGCTGCTACGAAAGTTTGTGACTCTGGGAAACGTGCAGGTCATAGTGGATGGCTTTGCTGCAATGGGATTCCCTAACTGTGGAGGGGCCATAGATGGAACCCATATCCTATCTTGGCCCCAGAGCACCAGGGGGCACCCAGTACGTGAACCGCAAGGGTACTTTTCCATGGTGCTGCAAAGCACTGGGGATCACAAGGGACGTTTCACCAGCATCCACGTGGGATGGCCAGGAAGGGTTCATGACGCTCGCGTCTTCAGAACCAACTACTCTCTTTAAACGGCTGCAGCAAGGAAATTACTTCCCAGACCAGAAATAACAGTTGGCGATGTTGAGATGCCTGTCGTTATCCTGGGTGACCCAGCCTACCCTTTGATGCCATGGCTCATGAAGCCATACACAGGCAGCCTGGACAGTGGTCAGGAGCTGTTCAACTACAGGGCTGAGCAAGTGCAGGGATGGTGGTAGAGTGTGCATTTGGGCGTTTAAAGGGGCGCTTTCGATCATTACTACTCGCTCAGACCTCAGCCAAAAGAATGTCCCCATTGCTATTGCTGCTTGCTGTGTGCTCCACAATCTCTGTGAGAGTAAGGGGGAGACCTTTCTGGCGGGGTGGGAGGCTGAGGCAAATCACCCTGGCCGCTCACTACGAGCAGCCAGACACCAGGGCGATTAGAAGAGCACACCAGGAGGGCGGTGCGCATCAGAGAAGCCTTGAAAAGTAGTTTCAGCGCGGGGCCAGGGTATGGTGTGACTGCAGTGCTTGTTTCCCCTTGATGAAACACTCCCGGAGGGCCTCTCTTGACTCCCTGTAAGCAACCCACCCTCCCCCTTTACTTACAGCTGTGCTGAAGGACTTTTTAAAAGCAACCTCCCCCCACCCACCACCCCTTTGATTACATCTAGCTGAAGGAAATAAAGTCAGTATATTTGAAAATCATTTATTCAGTATTAAAGTCAATTTGTTATTGCTTAAAAATCATGAGTTCTTTTTTAAAAATCATTCCCTGTAAAAAACCACCCTCCCCCGTTTGGATGTATTCTTGATTAGAAAGTAATTATATAAGAGGAGGCACTGAGTTATCTAGGTATCCCTGGCATGGTGTGCTTTTGGAGGGAGGATCGGAGGTAAGGAAAAGCCCATGAAGCACATTTCAGCTTAATGTCAGCCTTTTGGTTGGGCTGTCCATGGGGGTGGAGTGTTCTTGGTGAAGAAAGCCTTCCCCCACGCATTCTAACACGTCTGGGTGAGGGAGATATGGAACTTGGGGAGCTTTCGAGGGTGGTTAAACATGGGCTGCAGTGGCACTCTGTTAACCCCGCTGCTGTTCCTGACCATATCCACCATGCGTCTGAGGATCTCAGTGTGTTCACGCAGCAGCTCCAGCGTTCCATCACGCCAACGCAGATCTTCCTGCCTACACCTCTGATCTTCCTGCCGGGTCTTCCTTTGCGCCACCTCTCTTCTACCTGCCGGTCTTCTCCCGCCACCTCTGTTCTTCCTTGCCGCCACCTCTCATCTCGAGCGTCTCTCCTGTCCTCCGGGTCACTGGCATCTTTCTTGTATTTTGCTACCACTTCCTTCCAATCATTATGATGAGCTCTGTTACTAGTGGCTTACTTCCATGATTTTTCTGAAAACATTTCATCTCGAGTTCTCTTTCTCCTCCGCCTTTTGGCTAGCCTTCCAGATGGGGCAGGGAGTACAGAACAGTGCGCAGCTGTATGGGGAGGTAAGAGAGTACAGAGAAGTATGTAAAAAGATACATTTTACAGAACAATGATTGTAACTCACAGTGAACCAAACTATGCACCTTACATAGCACATGTGATTTCACTACAAGGTCGAATTTTGCATCTTTTAATACTGAGAGCCTCTGTCCCTGGGGTCAGAGCACACTGCAACGGACGCAGGTTCCCGGTCCTGTAATCATAATTCAGCTTCCATGCAGCCATGGTAAGTCTTTATGTTTGACTTCTCCAGGTTCTCCAGCTTCCTCCCTCCTCCCTCCTAAAGCATCCTCCTCCACCCCTCACAGCGCGTGGCTGTTAGCTGGGAAGAGTCCTGCTCGCCAAACAGACAGAGAAGCCAGCACAAGCCTTCCTATGCTCTGTGAAGCAATGATTCCAAATTACGTCATGCATGCCTGGAGGGGGAAAGTTTTGTTCAATGGGGGACCGGGGATAAGGCTGCCTTGCCCCGAAATCTACTGAAAAGGCTCTTTGATTTCTCCAATATCAATTCATGGAGATTTCTTGGGAGGATTTTCACTCCATCCCAGACATGTTAACGAACTTTTCCTGTAACTGTACTGGCTAAGAAGGAATGACAACGCATGCTTCCAAATTTATAATTAAAAAATCGCTTGTTTGTAACCATGATTGATAGAAACATTCACTCACCAGAGGTCCCTTCATGGCTTCACTGTCTGGGATAGTGGCTTGGTTGGGCTGGGAGGGTAATTCAGGGCTCAAAAACAGCTCCTGGCTGCTGTTGGTAATTGAGAGCTGTGTGCTATCTGCAATCTCTTCCTCTCTGCTCATCTTCGTCATCTGCCCCCTCTGCAGAATCCTCAGGCACGGTTGATATTGCAACACTGACCTCTTGAATCCACGGCCACAGGTGGGGTACTTAGTTGCCAAGCCCCAAAAATTGCATGCAGCTCTGCATAGAACCTTCATGTTTTCGGACCTGCTCCAGACCTTCCGTTTGCCTCTCTGGTTTCTGGTATGCCTGCCTCAGTTCTTTGACTTTTATCCTACAATTGCAACGAGTCCCTCCTGTGTCCTTTTTCAATCATAGACTTTGAAATCTTTCAAATGTTTTCTCATTTCGTTTTGACGAACGGAGTTCTGTAAGCACTGAATCACCCACCCCAGATAGCAATGAGATCACTAGCTCTTCTGTGGTCCATAGCTGGAGCTCTTTTTCTATTCTCAGGAGACTGCATTTTTAAATGTGCTGCTGAGCTGTACGTGGTCACCTGTGCTGCTCAGAGCCCCACGCTGGCCAAACAGGAAACTGATTCAAAACTCCGTGGGGCTTTTCCTGTTTACCTGGCCAGTGCATCGGAGTTTTGACTGCTGTCCAGAACGGTCAGTGGTGCTCTCTGGGATACCTCCTGGAAGCCAGTAACTTCGATTTCTGTCCACACTACATTAATTCCGAATTAGTAACATCGATTTTAAGGTTACTCCTGTGGTTTTGAAGGAGTACTAAAATTGATTTAAATAGCCCTTTAATTCGAATTAAAGGGCGTTGTAGTGTGGACGGGTGCACCATTAATTCGAATTAACGCTATTAAATTCGAATTTAAGGCGCAGTGTAGACGAGGTCTTTACTTAAAAAGCATTATGGGAAGGTTCCGGAGATCAGTTACAGCGTAGTAAGATTAATCACTGTTTACACTGGTACCCTAGCGCTGCAAGAGCAGCGCTGTTTTCTTTATTCCTCTCGTCAATGTGGAGTACATGCAGCGCTGTAGCCAGGGAGGTACAGCGCTGTTATGTGCCTTGCCAGTGTGGACGGGGGAGTAAGTTACAGCACTATAAAGCCACCACCAGCCCTGTAACTCTCAAGTGTAGCCAAGCCCTTAGACTTCTGAACACCAGGAATTATAGTTAATGTGTAAACACCTAGGCAACCTTTACTTTGCCCTCTTTGAATGATGCCCCCAAACAGCCATAACACATGTACTTGCACTCTGTCTTTTCACTGTAATGGACAGACACCTCCTACTCTTGCCTTATGCTCAAACACTGAGCGTCTTCTCCCAGCAGAATACTACACCTGTAAAATTTAATAGCTCCTTCATACCCTTTTAGAACCGTTCACTCTTGCAGTATCCTGTGTGCAAAACCTACACTTTCCTTTACCCTTCACTAAATCCACAGACTGCTCTACAGTCCTACCTCATGACTGACAATATCCATGGCAAGAAGACCCAAGTGCCCTGCTATTGATACAGCCTACACAATTCTGTATTGAAAAGAAGCAGACTTGAACCCAAAGGTACATATGGAACTCTTTCCTTTGGTAACACAAATGAGAGGGACTCAGACCCAGATCTCATATCACTATCAGTCCTTCCATGTTGCTGCAACTAATTCCTCCACCATTCAGTACAGCTACACGAAACATGGTGAATGCAGTTGGAACGCATGCACATAATTCTCAGCGGCAATTGCAGGTTCCAAGGGGTCAAAATTAAGGTTACTTGGGCATTTACATTAATGCTATTTCCTGGTTTTCAGAAATCTGAGGTTTTGCTGACCTCCATATTCTGGAGCTATTACCAGGCAACCTTAACTGCATTAACAAAGTTTTTTTCCAATTCAAATTGTAGTGTATGTGTGGTGTCAATTGGATTATCCTCCACTGGGCACATCTGTTTGTACCTGCCATAGTATAGCTGTTCATCACGTAACAGGTAAAGTTGGAATGGCAGCTATTTTTTCCTGGGTTCTGGATCTTTCTCTAGGTTAGAGTTTTTTCTCTTCATCTTCACCTATCCCGACCTTAGCTTTGTTAAAAATGTATATCTTGAGGTTGAATACTGACTAATTAGAAATAAAATGAATGTAGATTGCTGCAAGAATTCTCTCCTGTACTATGTCCTGTGGCTACTCCCACTCTGGGATGTGTTCTGTGTGGGCAGGGGCAGAAGAACTTGTTTAGGCCATGTCAGCAGTGAAGACTTTGGTTTATCCAACTTTCAAGTGGCACAAAGCCCCCACAGTTAACATGTGGCTCAGACATGTGCATGCTTGGCCAATTATATCAGCACTTTGCATCAACAAGCACTCCTGGTAAGTATGCAAAGTGCAGTGTATCATCGATAAATACCCCAATGTACAATGTACCACTTGTCAGTGCAGTGCCTTTTGAGAGATGTTCAGTGAGTCACTCTGGGAGCTAGGGGTCAAGTTCTCGTCATGCAACTATCTCCATTACATAATGCCATCCCTATCTCATAACTTTGATTTTTTTTTAAAAATCCGACGAACCCGTGTGACGCTTGTTGCTGTCTATCTGTGGCAGAAACATGGAGCTCACACAGCTCTGCACTGTTGTCACGAACATTGCAAACACAGGATGCATGATCTTCCGGTGTTTTCAGAACCACAGGAAGTACCCCAACAGCAGAGGTGACAATTTCTTAAGCACAGGTTGTTAAGGGTGACAGCGAAAAACAATTCCATTGTTGGCATTTGCAGAGCAGCTATATAGATGGTGGAGCACCACTTTTGGGCCTGAGAAATGAGCAGTCTGGTGGATTGCATTGTAGTGCATGTTTGGGATGATGAGCAGTCTTTAGAACTTTCAAATATGAAAGGTCATGTTCCTGAATCTGTGTGCAGAACTTGCACCAGCCCTCCAGTGCAATGGCACCAGAATGAGAGCTGCATTGCCTGCTGAGAAGCAAGTGGTGCAATGCTGGATTGCCACAGGTCAAGGGAAAATCATTTTGGAATTGGAAAACCCACAATAGGGGCTCTTTTCATGCAAATGTATAGGGTACTAATCATCTGCTATGCAGGACTCTGACTCTCAGCAATGTGCGGGACATCGTAGATAGATCTGCAGCTATGGGGCTTCTGTACTGTGATGGGGTGGTAGATGGCACACACATCTGTATTTAGGCCCCAGCCCATCTTGCCACAAAGTACATCAATAGAAAAAAAGGGCTGCTCTTCAATGATTATGCAAGTGCTAATGGATCAGTGGGCATGCTTCACTGTTAACACTGGGGACTGGTCAAGGAAGATGAATGGTGCTCGGGTTTTTAAGAACATAAAGCTGTTCAGAAAACTGCAAGCAGAGACAGTTTTTCCTGACTGCCAATGGTAATCTGCCAATGTGAAATGCCGATAGTGATCTGGCTCATGAAGCCAGCCACCTCAACAGTACTAAGAAAGGATTCAGCTACCAGCTCAGCTGCAGAATGACATTGTTTACTCACATAATTAGATTTCAGTGAGAAAAATATCCCAGTGGCTATAGCTGCCCATGTCTTGCATAAAATTTGAGAAGCAGAGGGGGAAAAGTTGCTCTGAGGGTGCAGGTGGAGTGGCTGTCTGCTGAGTTTGAACAGCAATACACGAGGACTATTAGAAGAGCTGAACACAAAGCGGTTCAGCTGATGGAGTCCTTGAAAGAGCGCTTTAGTGATCAGATACATTAATGTGCTGTACCTCCCCATAAGTTTTGGGGAATGTTAGGAATTGGAATGTACATTACTGACTATCACACTGTCTTTTAATGACCCTATATATTATGTGGTGCTTACAGTATGTGTATAATTACTATATGTTTTCCACTCAACTTACGAGTTTTGTGGTCCTGTTCAATTACAGTGAATGTATGCTTTTGGTAGTGCTATGATTTTAGCTGATTTCTCTCTCCTGAGGGTAACACAGGCATAGAGCACAACTTCTTCTGATGTCCTGAAGCTGTAGAGGCCTGTATGCCACTAGCCCAGTGGTGCCAGCCAAAGTCACTGTGGAGCGGCATGGGAAAGTGTCCTACCATGAAGGAAGAAATAAGGCAGCCATCCCTAGAAATCTTCAGGAGAGGGTTGCAGAGTACCTTCATGAAAGTTTCATGGAGATCTCACGAGGACGACCCAAGGGACATCCCTCTGTACATGAACTACTCCTCATGTCCCACCTCCCATCCAACGCTACAGGGAAATTAAAAGCAGATAACACTACCTCTGTTTGCTGGCATTTCCAATCTTGGCTGTAATGTATACATGAAAAGTTAGGCATGCACCACTGTTATCTTCAACATGCAGTTCAGACTCTGCACCAGTACCAGCATGGCCCCAAAGGGATCAGACGTTTACTGTCACCAGGGAAGCATCACTGGTTCATCCTGCATTCTAGAGCAGTCTGAGACCTACGTTTCCCCAGAAGATGTTTTTGCTTTCCTTTGTCCTCAATCTCATTTCAAGTCTGACTTTAGAGAGAGACATTGTTACATCAGAAGAAGATGTCACCTTGAGGACATGGGTCTGCTCTCCTCTTCCATCTGCAAACCTGAGTACCCGTCCATTGGTAACAGTGATTCAGCTGGTCGACCGAGAACCAATCTTCTCATACGATAAGTTGGAGGACCCAGATGAGACTTCAGCCCTACATAGGGAAGTGAGTCTGGACAGAAGCCTGAGGTTCCATTCTCCATCCAGATATGATTTTTCTAAGGGGTGAGTGTTCCCAGTGCCCTGGGTTCCACCTCAACTGGTTGACGCCTTAGACTGGCATTACTGGGATCCTGGGACCCTTACTCTTGGCATCCTGGTTCCATGTGTGCACCGTATCTATCCTCTCCAAGCCAACACCAACCAGGTTTTTTGGACTATGAGGAAGTGGAGCCTGATCCAGCAGTTAAGACAGATCTAGCAGCTATTTCATTGTTTTCTTTGAATGAGGTAGTCACCCCGTCTTTGTCTCCACCAGATGATCACAGGTAATATGAGGAGCTCTTACAAAGAGTGGTGTCCAAACTCCAGATCTAGCTCAAAGAGGTTCAAGAATCTCAATGTGAACTATTGTAGTTCATTGCAATTCTCTGGTCCCAGCCAAGCAGCCTTCCTGGTCAACAAGGCTATTATAGACCCAGCCAAGGTAACATTCCCACCTCCTGCATTCCCACTCCAAAAAAGGCTGAGAAGTGCTATTTCGATCCACCTGTAGGAGTAGAGTTTTTGTTCACACCCAGTACCTAACTCGGTGGTGGTGCAAGCAGCTGCTGAGAGAAGCAGGCTGCAACACCCCAAGATGACACTTTTGGACAGGATGCTAAATGCCTTGACCTATAGGGAGAAAAGTTTTCTCCATGACAAGCTCCAATTCAGAACTGCTAACCACTAGATCCTATTCGCATAATTGGTGAAATAGTATTTTGCTACGTTGTTGGACTTCAAAGACCCACTCTCTCAGGAGAATAAAGCCCAATTCCAGAACTTAAATGATAAGCGTGGAATAACTGAACAAGACAAAGATCTGGGTAACCGTGAAAAGACTTTTGGGAAACTGGCAGATCACTACATCTGTTATCATTTTAGATTTACGAACTTTGATTCACATACTAATGTATTTTACCTGCTTTAATCCCGGTCAGTAACTCATATATTTCTTTTCTTAGCTAATAAGTCTTGTTAGTTTTACTAGAGAATTGTAGCCAGCATTATCTTTCATGTGAGATCTAGAGTACCGAATTGTTCTGGGGTAAGTGACTGTTTGGGATTGGGAGTAACTTAATGTAATGTGATTTTTGGTTTTAATAATCTTTTATCATAAAGTTCAGTTTGTCTGGGTGACAAGATAGTCCCCTTAGACCCTCCAGCCTATCTGTGACTCCATGATAAGACTGGTATAGTGATCCAGGAGTTCACATTTGTTACTGGAATGGTGAAATCTAGTGATAGAATATATAAGCAGTTTGGGATGTGTCCCCTTGTTTTTTGACAGTCTGCCCTGAGAGAGCCACTCTCAGTTGTGAGCCACTCCAGACCGCGGGTATGAACTGTTGAGGTTCTCCTGTGCTCCCATCCCATCCCTAAGGGCTCATTCAGCTGCCCTGGACTGGATTTATAAGAATCTGACAGGCTAAGAACTGACGCCAGGATCGGAGATTCTCATGGGGTGAGAGGGTACTATACCCATCTCAGTTCTGTTGGTTTTGAAATTCATGGATCTGAAGACTTCTTTGCTACACAGCCTCTGTAGGAGATATGGTGTCACAAGATCCATCTGATGCTCCAATAAGGACTGCCTATAGAACTTGAATGCAAAGACAATGGGATCCTTCAGAGAATTAAAAGGTGCATTGCAGAGAAGATACAAAGTGCGGTATGTCCTATTTCAGATTTAGAGCTTGATATGACAGGCTATGAGAACCACTTTGATATTCCTTGAATCGGACACCATAAACATGCTGATGGATCTGTGCCTCTGATTTCTCATAGGAGGAAATTTCGTCAGCATATTATTGGTCCCTGGGTTACCTACCTTCAGTTATAACTAGTTCGTAGTTCTAAGACAGGAAGGAGACTTTCCAGGTGTGCTTCTGGCTCCACTATGGAAGACAGTGTCTGCGTTTGGGTAGTGTCTTTAGTAATCCCTTTTATGTGTAGTAGAAACACAGAGGGGCACTCCATCCTTAGCTTTACTAAGCCTTTCTTGGAACCAAGGACCACATGGGTTCAGTGGAGGATTTGGTCCAGCATCTCATAAGGTCTGTGTACATAGCTTTGATTTCTCCAGTCTTGGCAGGAACAATTGCTCCTAATGATTGAGACAGCCATCATTTACACTTAATGGTGTATGAAGTTTGTTTCCTGGCCACAATCTGAATGAGATTTGCTGCCTATCATATAATGTGGACAATGAGGTTCATTGTATTTGGCTGTGGGTTCCAGAGACAGAACTCTTACTAATTTTCACAAGTGTAAGAGTCTCCTTCTGTACCTTAGTCACGTTTGTCTCTTTACACATCTGTGGAGTCAGAGCTGGCCTCTGTCAATAAAACTAAACTGTACCTTACCCCTTGGTTTTTCTATGGCAGCAGGGTATTCCATTAAATTCCTGGCTGTCATAATTATTCTTCCCAAATGGTTGGGTGTTTCTTTGTATGTAGATATCAGCCTCAATAGTGTGTCCACATAGTTCTCCCCTAATAATTTGCATAAACAAGGCTACTTTCATACTAGTTAGAAGATGTGTGGTCACTGAAGCCTTGATATATTCCAGACCTGCAAACTTTCCTAAAATGGACAGGTTCCTTACTGGTGCAGTTACAATATAGCTCTAATACCAGGCTATATCTGAGGCCTCAGCATGGCTCTTCATTGCTTTATCAGTTTTTATTGACATTAGGAACACCTGAGCCACAATGTCTCAGTACACTTGAGATGCTTTATTTCATAAGATGGGGGAGAACATGTCCTCCAGGGAGTTCTCTTATTTTCCTGCCACATACATTAATAGTCCTTGAAGGTATAAGGGATTATTCACCTTGATTTTCATCCACTCCAAGGTTTTTTATCTCGGTGGGAGATGTGGCTCTACATAAAGGTACCAGAGCTGAGAGCTATTTCTCTGACTTGCATGGCATTTCTCCCCTGATAAAATCCGAATCTGCTTTAATTCTGATGGACAACAGTGTGGGAATATATTACACAGACCACCAAAGAAGGATTACCTTTAGTCCAGCTGTTCTCAAACTTTGGGTCCGGGACCTCAAAGTGGGTCGCAACCCCATTTTAATGGGGTCTCCAGGGCTGGCATTAGACTTGCTGGGGTCTGGGGCCGAAGCCCACTGCCCAAGGGCTTCAGCCCTGAGTGGCGAGACTCAGGTTATAGGGCCCCCCCCCCACCTGAGGCTGAAGCCCTTTGGCTTTGGCCCCCTGCCCGGGGTGGTGGGCACAGGCAGGCTCAGGGCTAGGTCCCTCCTCCTGAGGTTGTGTAGTAATTTTTGTTCTCAGAAGGTGGTCACGGTGCAATGAAGTTTGAGAATCTCTGCTCTAATCAATTGTATCCAGGAAATTTCCTGTTCATACAGTTCAGTGTCGTCACTGGATGTCTCCAATATCTCATCAACCAAGGAAAAATGATGTATTGATAGCATATTTGAAAAGAGTTTTTCACTCAGTAGTACAAGTGCAAGGGGTCTATTGTATATTATCTTGTTCTACAAGTGGGGTAAATATCCCTGGGAAAAGGTTTGAGGTACTCTGCTTGTGTATGGTTCTGATCCAAAGACAAGAAGTCGTAACATCAATATTTCATTCTCTTCCTACACCAAGAGCAGGAACTTGTTACGAGTTTTTTTGAATATTGGTCCAGTTGGTACCAAGTTGATGTCATTAGCTATGATTCGAGATGAGCAATTTTGTCATCAGTATCATGGTGTATGCTATTAATATCCATAAAGTCCAGCTTTCCAAACAGCTGGGTCTGCTGCCTGTGAGATAAGGCAGAAGTCTTCACCGAGGTTCATAGTTTCTCTGGTCAACACCTTGACTCTAGATTGCTTGGTTTCTTGATTGTTATGCTGAGGTCTAACAGAAAAACAAGAGTTTGTGATCAGTCAAACCTGCTGCGTCTTGAAAGAGATCTCTCATCTGGGCAGTGGACCTGATAAAGTCCTTGGTGGTTGTTTTAGACTGTTTAAATGAAGATGCCATTCCTAACAGCTTAACCATTAGGCATGTATCTCAGTAACTATCTCCTTCACATTGCATTTTTACTGAACAAGTGGTCCTGCTCACATCTCTGTCCCGACAGTCTAAAATGTCTGAGATTTCCATCAGTGTGTGTGTTCCTGGGCCTCCTTACCTGTCTCCCTGAACATAATCATACATTTGCATGTTCAAAGCTTATCTACAAGTTTCTCCCATCACTTGGAGAAATGGAGCTTAACTGAAGAGCCAATCCATCAAGGTCCAAAGATTGTCCATTTATCAAACTATGTCAATCACAGTTAACTTGATCTGACAGGGCTTTATCTTCCTGGAATTGTCAGTCCTCATCCAGGACAAAGGCAGCATCCATGACATGCTGTCATGTTGTCTTAGTCACATCATACTGTATGACTGATACTGCAGATATGTGTGTGTTGGGAAATTTTTTCCTTCATTAAGACTTCTTTTGGGAGAGCAAGATCAGTTGCTTCTATTCACTCTTGACCTGGCATTCAGACCTGATTTTTCTTTGATAGTGTTGCTGTGCTTTTTTACCTAAAACTCCATAGCCCACCTTCCTGAGGATTGTACTACTTGTTAAATTCCCGCAAGTGGGAATATACACAGGCCACTTGAGGAAATGAAGGTTACATTGTTACCCAGGGTTCTTTCAACCCAAAGCTCTTGGTAACTTTTACTCTGTGCGAAGTGGTGTCTGGAAATAAATCAGGGGAGACGTGGCCGTCCGACCAATTAAATGTCTGGCACAAACAGGACAACACGAATGCTTTCACTTAAAGCTGAACTTTACTTACACAGGTCCGCAACAGATTAGTAAAACATCCCCAACCTTTGATAATTACCAAAGCTGAGTGTGACTCTCGAGTGAAACAGCGGCAGGCTTCCAGTGGCCAAACCTTCTGTCTGCTGGTGGGGACTGCAAGATGTATCCAGAGGGAGAGTCCAAAAAGAGTCTCCCCAAACGAGTCCAACTATCTCAAGCTTTTCCCCCTTATTTATACATTAGTAATAGAATGACATATCCCTTAAAGAAAACTTGTTAAGCAAGCAGTTCCAATGGGCAAGCAAGAGGTTCCTTCTGATTATTGATTAACCAGTTGAGGGTTTTTCCAGAGTTTTCAGCCGTGACATCCCAATAGAGATACATGCATTTTAAAAGAGCAGGAATCGGCAACTTCAACACAATTCTTATCAGGAAGGACATGGGGTCAAGATGCCCTTTCTGTGGCACCCCCCGCACCTTTAACAATAAGCCATAGTGGTTTCAGGCACTTTGCTGGTTTGCCAAAGGCTCCCTGTACAACATACCCTGTAATCAGAGTTCTTTCAGATGAGCCTCTGTCTGTTAACAGTCCCTGCTCATCTTCCGTATTACTTCAGAATTTCCGAATTAGTGGAAGGAACTGACTGGTGGTTGGGGCCACTCAGCCTTTTGTACACTCAGAACCTTCCAGTATGCAAGGGAGCAGGAGGGGGTGAGTGGGCCCCAATGGTGACTGCTTTTGAGAAGGTTCTGGAAACTCATGGCACTGGTGCCGTGATCCCAGAAATGAATGTAAAGAGGCTCATCTCGAAGAACTCTGTTTACAGGTAAGTAACCTTCATTTTCCTTGTGTTCATGGTTTTGAATTGTAGAACAAGTGGATTTAGCAACCTTCACTGTTTGCAGACCATTTTGTATGGGTATGCACGTGGTTTATTTTCCTTGCGTATCTTAACCTCAGTGAGGTGCTATCTTTTATAAATGAATGTTTTTAAAACTATTTGAGATGCTTTCCTGAAAGCCATAGCAGAAGTGCATATTGCTATTTCGTATTACTGTAGCAAATGAGGTAAAAAATAATGAATTTATACAAGCAGCTTTGTAAATAGTTAAATTAGTGTTAGTTATTTTGCTTTTCAATTTATAGTAATTTTCAAATCTTCTTGATATTTCCAGACCCTTGGAATTGAGACTGAAATTGCTTGTTTGCCTGCAAAAACTAGAACAAAATCATGCTGATATAATGAAGGTAAGTGTAATGTCATCTTGATCTGGAACCAGGATCTAAACTCTCAGGAATTTATTCCTATTTTGAAGATGGGACTTGGATTCTCTCTTCCCACTCTCCCCTCCCCCCAGTGTCATTTGAGGAACTGTTTTAATTGTATTTACATAAAAGAATCTCAAGGTAATGTGTTGTTGGAATAATTATATTTAAGTGATATAAAAGTAGGCAAAGGAAGATAAAAATAGAAGCTCTGCTTAACATATCTGGGCATGTTTCTGTACTTGCAATGGTATTGTGCAGCTGAGTCCTTTCTAATAGGTGAAACAGCTTCTTGTAGGTCCCCATTTAGTATTATGTGACAAAATGGCAGATGTTGGTATGGTGCGTCCATGTTTTTCTTGGCGTGGGGGTTAAGATGCCACCTCTTGCCCCTGCTCTTGGGGTGCCGAGGGCCCTGCTAGTGGCCTGGGAAGGTGGTGGGGGAGGGGTCTGGGTTTGCTCCTCACTCTGAGCCCTAGCCTCTCTCAACCCCTCCAGGTTTCTTACTCTGTTCCCCCTTGGGTAGGGCTACCCTCGGTCCTTGATGCTGGGGGAGGGAGCCTGCCTGCCCTGCTGGGGCAGGGTCTCCCTTCCTCTTGGTTCTCTGGTCTTTCAGTTGTCAGCAACGCACCTCCAAACTTCAGTCCTCTCTTCTTCCTCGCACACCCTGACTGCCTGAAGCAGGGGAGTTTTATTAGGTTCCTGACAGGACCTTAATTGACTACAGGTGCTCCAATTAACCTGTAGCAACCCTCCCTAGTCTATGGGAAACCCCGCCTTAATTAGCCTAGGGTTTATATATTTCCCCTCTACCACTCTCCCACTGCTCCCTGGCCCTGCTGTATCATCATTATCATAGAAGGCACATATAGAGAGAGAGCATTAATATTAAAAGGGTAGTTGTACAGAGATACAGAAATTAAATAGTAATAATTTTTGTTGCCTCAGTCTGCTTTACTTAAATATTCATAATTAAGTCTTTACCTTGTGCTTTGGCAGAATTAATTCGCAGATTTATAAAGTATTTAAATTTGTATCTTTTGTAGTTCATTACCAAAATGTTTCTAAAATGTATAATTTTACTTAAAGATGACCTACAAAAAACTTAACAAGTTGGAGTTGCCTTTTTTTGCTGCTTTTTGTTGTAGAAAGGAAGCCTGGATAATTTATTCTCTGCTTGCTGTCCTTCCTAACCCTGTGAACTCTGTTTGTATTTCTAAAAGCAAGCAATGCCAAGTATGCTCTTTCCTTGCGTTGGTGGTGGACTCTTGTCTCAGAAAAGTAGTGTGGGCTCTTACTTTAATTGACAGAGTAGGTACATTGACTCTACAATAATACATCATCCTTTTTTCCCATGTGTTAGGAATTTGAGTTAAATAGGAGTAGACAAGGTTTTAAACGGGCTGGCTGGAAATCCCTTACCCTCTGTTATTTAGCTGTAACTCTTTTAATGTCATAACTTAACTATTCTCCAGTACTATGGCATTTTCCAGGATAGACAAGAACTGAATTTTAATGTTTAAAAAAAAAAAATGTTTTGACAACTTTTCAGACTTCCTTTATCTCAGAGAGGCAAGCCCATTCGTTTTTTTGTAGGTCATATTTTTAAACCTTAGTTTCAATGGTGTTTGAAATTTTCTAGGTTTTTAATGATCCTATTCACGGCCATATTGAAATACATCCTCTCCTCGTTCGAATCATTGACACACCTCAGTTTCAACGCCTGCGATATATAAAACAGCTGGGAGGTACTTACTATGTTTTCCCAGGAGCATCACACAACCGCTTTGAACACTCCTTGGGGTAAGGCAATATTCTCGTGCATATAAATCTCCTCCATTTTGATTTCTCTGTCAAGATTATCTTCCTTTCCACCAATCTGGAGCGACTGTAAGGCTGGTCTGGTATATTGTGGCTAGTTGGAACTTAAAACTAGCATTTTAGACAATGAGGATACACTATCTGAATTGTTACTTGAGGTTTGTTTCTAGAGATGAGCAAAAAAAAATTACTAGGCTTTGAGAAACTTCTGTATGAGAGTGAAAAGATGGTGGTACTTCTCAGTTTAGAGATGAGAGGATATGATAGAGGTAATAATATGTAGGGCTTGGCTACACTTGAGAGTTACAGCACTAGTGGTGGCTTTACAGCGCTGTAACTTACTCCCCGTCCACACTGGCAAGGCACATACAGCGCTGTATCTCCCTGGCTACAGCACTGGTTGTACTCCACATGGACAAGAGGAATAAAGAGAACAGCACTGGTGCTGCAGCGCTGGAGTGCCAGTGTAAACAGTGATTAATCTTACTACGCTGTAACTGACCTCCAGAACCTTCCCATAATGCTTTTTATGTAAAGATAACACTCGTTGTTTTGTTGTGATGCCTCTCTTCGTTTTGTTGTGAACTCGGGGCTCCCGGAGCTGCTTATCTAAAAAACAACACAGCAATTGTATGCTCGAGCGCAGGCAGGCAGGGAATGTCCACAGCTAGTGTTTGCTTGAGGAGAGAAACAGCATGGCGGGGGAAGGCAATCCGTCAGAGCAGCTGCTTATCTGGTCTGAAGGCTATTTCATTTAAGAGTGAATGAGAGAGGGATTGGGGAAGAGGTTGGAATTTGCAAGGCAGGGAGCTGACAGTGTCGACTCCAAAAATCCACACACTCTCTCTCTCTCTCTCTCTGTCCCCCACATTCCCTGTCACACTCCACCCCACCTCCGTCTTTTGAAAAGCACGTTGCAGCCACTTGAACGCTGGGATAGCTGCCCATAATGCACCACTCCCAACACCACTGCAAATGGTGGTGTCTGGTAGCTGTCAGTGTGGCCACACTGCAGCGCTTTCCCTGCACAGCTATATGAAGGCAGCTCTAACTCCCAGCGCTGTGCAGCTGCAGGTGTAGCCAAACCCGTAGAGAAGGTAGATCATGCATTAATCCTTCCCTTTTTCATAACAAGAATAAGGGGTCATTCAGTGAGATTGAATGACAAATGTAAAGTTAATAAAAAGAAATATATTCCTTTATAATGAATAATAAACCTATGAAATTCATTGCCGCAATATATAATTAGGGACAAGAGGTCAGAAGAATTAAAAAATGGTTAGGTATTCCTGTGGATAATGAGAATGTCTACAGTTGCATAAAATAGGATTCAAAATAAGGGATATAAACTCATGCTTCAGGGCGTAAGCCAATCAATAACTAATTGCATTGGAAAGGAACTTCCATAATCAGGTTATTCCCTAGTTGTTCACAGTGATTTATCTATCTATTTATTTATTTATTTGCATCCTCTGAGGCATCTGGTTACTGGCCATCGTCAGGGTACTGGATTGGTTGGACTAGTGTAAACAATTCCAGTGTCTCTCTGGAGGTTGGAGGAGTTGAAGGAAATGAGGGCAGCTATCCAAGCAGGAGCAAGCTTGTGCAGGGACTTGAAAATGAGGATAAGGACTTTGACTTTGTGGTAGGTGAAGGAAGTCACTGAAAGGGTTTGAGTTGGAGTTACAAGAGGAAGATGACTTTGGTAGCAGAAATTTTGACTGACTAACATGGAAGAGGGGAGAAAACGTAATCAAAAGGTATTCTTATGAGGTTGAGATGGAATTCTTGAGGTCAGGACTCCTTGATGTGAAATCTGTTGCTTGTTTCCTTCAAAGATTTTTTTCCATGTTGTAGGTTTTAAAAAAGAAAATAGCTAACTTCCATAAGTGGACTGAAGTTTAGGTTTTGAGCATCTGTTGCTGCTCTCTACTGCACTGGAGCTATGGTTGACAACAGCTAAGGCAGAGCTGAATTGGCAATTTCTCTTGTTTACTAAACCTCAAATTATTAACTTTATCTCATATTTTCTGCCTGGAACAGGGTAGGCTATCTGGCAGGATGTCTGGTCCGGGCATTACACGAAAGACAGCCAGAGCTGGAAATAAACCAGCGAGATATACTCTGTGTTCAGATTGCTGGACTTTGTCACGATTTGGGTGAGCATCTCTTTAGAACAATTGTTTGGTAGCTTAAGTGATTGCTGGATGTGACGGAATGCACCCATGTATTCACTCTCTACATGCTATTGTAATAATCTTCCTACAGGGTATGTGGGTATGATTTAAAAACTCATAATTTGCTTCTCAATATTGTCCTGAGAAAATGTGTGGCAATGCTGTATATGAAGTTATAAGATTCACCTGTATGATGATGATAAGACATGTTCCAAACCCCACAGCCCTTCCCAAGCAGAAGTTGGCAAATAGGTCTGTCCTAAACAAAGGAATGTGTGCTTGCCTTAATTTGCTTTTAAGCAGTAAACAGAGACTCCAAGCAGGAAGGGAAAACAAAGAAAGCTCAAACAGGTGGGAAAAAAAGAACAGGGAACATCATTGCATATAGACATTTTGTATCTTGGTTCTCAGCTGGAAATGTTTTTCAAGATGGTAATTGGAACTATAAAAAGCCAGGGCAAACACCCCAAGACAGCCTCCCTCTGTCTGTCTCTTGCATCACGACAAGACGACAAAGGAAAACAGCCATGGACTCAGGGCAGGGAAGGGGAGAGGTCCTGACCTGAAGAGTTTGGTCAGTAACTTTGCTGGAATATGTGGTGAGAAGTTTTGCTTGAATCTAATATAGTTTGTTAGGCACTAGTAAGCGTTTTGTCTTTATTTTTCTTGTAACCATTTCTGACTTCTATGTCTTATTACTTGTACTCTCTTAAAATCTCTCTTTGTAGTTAATAAACTTTTTTTATTGTTTCATCTAATCACAGTGTTTAAGTTGAAGTGTCTGGGTAACTCTATTTAAATAAACAAACTGGCATATTACTCCCTTAAAAGAGTAACAAACTTAATGTATTTGTACTGTCCGGGAGAGGGCTGGGCAGTACAACCATACATATCTGGGTAAAAATCTGGGGCTGAGAGAGTGTTGGGGTCACCGTGCAGTATAAACAAAGCTGGTGAGAGCCAGGATGTAACTGGCAAGCTGAAGTTACACACAGACACTGAGGGTGTTTCTGGAAGGCTGTTTGTGAGTTGTCTAGGTGGGAGTTACTACCAGTAAGGTATTATAAGGCACCCAGCGTTGCAGGGCAGAGGTGACACAGCTCCCCACTGGTTTGAATTATACCCTGATATGTCACACTGGGTCACTGTCCACCCCTTCAAATTATTATTGAAATTTGGTATGTGTGATTCTTCCCTGAATGATTTGAATGTCTCTGTCCCTTCCAAGAGACATGGTGGGTGAGGTAATATCTTTTATTTGATCAACTTCTGTTGATAAGTGAGACAAACTTTTGAGCTTACACAGAGCTCTGAAGTGACCTGAAGAAGAGCTAAGTGTAAGCGCAAAAGCTTGTGTTTCTCACCAAAGAAGTTGGTCCAATAAAAGATATTACCTCACCCACATTGTCTGTCTTAATATTCTGGGGTCAACATAGCTACAACATTCTATATCTCTTCTGCCTTATCTAGTAACATTTCAAAGTGAAAGTGTTAAAGTAATAGACCATTAGTTGCTTTCCAGATGTTTAATACATCGTTAAATTTTACGCTGCTCATCCACTACACTGCTGACACAGAGCATCTCCTGTGTGCTTAGCAGTACTGGAGCTCATATGCAACACTGGATGTTAGTTCTGGGTTTATTGAGTTGAAGCAATGATTAGCCAGAACACTGCAGTTTTCCTGATGCTTCTTGGAAAGTGTACTAAGATCTTTAATTTCCACTTGGACAGAAGGGAGAGAGAATGAAGATGGACAGAAGGACCTCTAGTTTAATCTCCTATTTGAAGAACAGTCCCTGTAAAGTTGCTGTATCCATTCTTACTCCAATGTCTGCATTTGTCTAGTGTACTTACTGCATTTGAATCTTCTTCTCCCATTCTGTGAAAAAACAGTAAAATGAAATGAGAGAATGCAAATTCACACAGTTCCTACTTACATTTTTGCTGACAAACATTTCAGATTAAGCCTGTACACTCTTATTTTTCAGGTCATGGACCATTTTCACACATGTTTGATGGAAGATTTATTCCACTTGCTCGCCCAGGTCTGAAATGGAAGGCAAGTATTTTACACCGAGAACAATATGCAAGTGAAATATGGCACTTAAATATTTTTTGAAAGGAAAAGGTAATTCACCTTTAAATATATGAGCAGTCAATAGTGCCTGCTTTTGTGAGCAGACAATGGTGTTCTAATCTGAGAGACAAGCATATTTACCATGATTAAATTTCAAAAAAGCTTTCTCTCTTCCAGTCATGGTGATACCCTTTGTTCTTTTTATTCTGTCTCATTATATCCAAGCTGGGGAGGAGCAGAAGGAATTTTCCTTTTCTTTGCACATACTCCTGGCCATTCTTTCTTCATGTGAGCCTGGGACAAGAACAACATTGGGGGTCATTCCAAGTTGCCATAGGCCCTTAGTGTATACGGGGTAGCTTTGCCCACAACTCAAATTTTATAGGCATAAAATATTAACTGTAGACAGAGTAATTAAAACAGAAATCTAATATAAAAAGGTAAGAGTATATTCAAAATTTAGATTTCAATTTTTTAAAATTGAAGGGTTTTCTAGTACTGTTTGGGATTTTTTTTAAATGTAACAAAAATGTTTCCCTATATTCTCTGCAACCGTCATTGTGCTAATACGTGAGAAATGGAAAATTAACCTAACAGAAAATGAAGATGGTCAATTTCAGAATTACTTTTCTTAGTATAGTAACATTCCCAGGATTGAACCTCCTGGATATGAAAATACACGCTTAACAGCCTAGTAGTCAAAATTTGACATACATGCACTGTGGACAAGTTGACATTAGTATGAGAACCTTAACTTTTTGCATTTCCCGAAGACAGCTTGGTCCAGTGGCTAGAACAGGTACTTGAAGTTAGTCTATTCCCAGCTCAGACATTTGACTTTGACTAAGTCTGATAGTAGCTTGTGTGTTTTGATAAAGTAATATTTATACATACTTTCTGCAGCATGAAACTGCTTCTGTTCAGATGTTTGAACACCTGATTACTTCCAATGGGCTAGAAAAAGTCATGGAAGATTATGGTTTTGTCCTGAAAGAAGATATGGACTTCATCAAAGAACAAATAGGAGGACCCCTAGATACAACCCCATGTCGGGGTTTGGTAAGTAAGTTCTCTGCTTCTGTGGAAGTTATTTTAAATGCTCTTAAATTTAAGTGAAATAAAAATATCATTTTTGCTGCTATTCTCATTTTAAGCTTTATCTGTGTAGTTTCTGGGACGCTTTCAGACACTAAAGTTAAGAGGTCAGTGTGAAAAGTTGTCATAACGTTACTTTCAGCATGTTCCAGCCAAGCATCTCAGAGTGGAGAGTGCATTGTTAGCAGTTGGTGGATTCACTGATATGCTAGGCACTCAAACCTTTGAGAAGTACCGTCCATCCTCCAAGAAGCTCAAAACCTAAGGCCAGATTGATAAGTAGACAGCTACAGGGAAAGGAAATGAGGCAGTTTTTGTACAAAAGTCAACTTGTTTATGGTAAACAACTTTGTTGAATTGGGTCTTTAATGGGAACTTACATGTGGACAAGGTAAGGACCTTGATGAACTTGGAGTTCTATCATGCATAGGGAGCCACAAGCAGGTGATTCAGCAAAAGGCTGACAAACAGGTCCAGCCTTTTTCACGTACTGAAGCAGATGACACTTGACCAGAGCAAGGGGCAGAATTATGTACAGTCTTGAAGGTGGTAACGAAAAGGAAACTTGATGAAATGGTGATTGGGGAGCTAGTGGAGGGATTCAAAGAAGGGAGTGATGTGATCAAATGAGGCAGGGAAAGGAGAGTTTACAATTATTAATCTTTATAACCC
Organism: Chelonoidis abingdonii; assembly: GCF_003597395.2. Taxonomy (NCBI): domain Eukaryota; kingdom Metazoa; phylum Chordata; order Testudines; family Testudinidae; genus Chelonoidis; species Chelonoidis abingdonii. The sequence continues at coordinate 30,570,569 of NC_133782.1, read as the reverse complement.
AGCGAAACAGCCACATCTTATCCTGTTATGCAGATAAAGAAACAGAAGTACAGATGTTGAGTGACTTGCCCAAAGTTATACATTCAGTCATTGGCAGAGCTGAAACTAGAATCTAGACATCCTGTCAGCATGCTTCTCTGATGACCAGACTGTTCATCTAAAGGGAAACTGTTCTAGTAGGGAAGATTCCAGTCACTGCAGCAAATTACAACGGCTTACACAAAAAACATATACGATAAATGGAAAGCCTCTGTCTTGACAGCTTGATACAAAATAGAATTCAAAGATTCAGCTTTGTCGTGACAAACATTGGTGTATACAGATAATTTATTTATATTACAGTAATTCTTAGCGGCCATCATCAAGATCAGGATCCCCTTGGTACTAGGCAGTATACAGACACTGGTGCCTGCCCCAAAGAGCTTGTGTTCTAAATAGAAAAGACAGACTGATAAAATAGACAACATAAAAGCAAAACATTTGTTAGTTGCATTTCCTTTTTTTTTGCAGTATCTTTTTTTTATGGAATTTTAAAGTTGCCATGAAGGATAGTATGTGGCTAAATTCACAAAAAATACTAATAGACATGAACCGTGCATCTTATAACTGGCATTCTTCTTCAAGTGGTTGTTCATGTCCATTTCAAGCAGGGGTGTGCGCGCCGCGTGCACGCCAGCTGGAAGATTTTCCCCTAGCAGCGTCCATAGGGTCAGCCTTGGCGCCCCCTGGAGTGGTGCCGCTGCGGCGCCCTATATAGGGTCCCGCCGACCCTCCACCCCCTCCACTGGTGACGGCTAGCTGGAACCTTGCTAGCTGATATCAAGTTTAGCAGTGTCTCGTTGTTAGTGTATATAGTTTGGATCAGTTGTACATAGTTGTTAGTTGTTGGGGGGGCTCCCCCCAACGTAGTCGTCGCCCCGCTGGGGCATACCTGTGTCCCTGGGGTTTAAACTCTGCAAGGACTGCGGGAAGTTTATGCCAAAGAGTGACCCGCACTCTGCTTCCTTGAAGTGTCTCGGAGAGAGCCACCAGACTGGTGCAGTATCTGCAGGGGCTTCCGTCCCAGGACTCTTAAGGACAGAGATCAGAGACTTAGAGTTCTTCTGATGGAGGCGGCCTTGCAGTCACCCTGCAACCCAGAGCCAGCTGATCTGGCGCTCAGTACATCATCTTCGGTGTGTAGCGCCCCAGCACTGACATCAGGACTTGGGGCCCAGCCCAAAGCCTCTAAACCCCAGCATCAGAGGGAGCTGGGTCATAGGAAGCCGGCCTCCATGTGGCACCGCTCACCCTTTCCGGTGCCTGCAAAAAAGAAGAGGCCTGTCAGGGAATGATCACCCTGCCAGGACCTCAAGAGGCTGACGTCGTCCACCAGTACAAGTGGACAGGCTGGGTCACAGCCTCCTGCTGCTCCGTCGATTCCTGCACCGGAGAGAGGGCGGTCGAGTCCGGACCGGCCAAGATCCCTGGACCTTAGCGGAGACGTGCGTCTTCCTTTGACGCCGGAGGCCTTCGAGGCGGCCTCCGACTGCTGAGACTCCCGGTACCGGCATCCCTGCACCATGGCAGGGAGCCACCGACCATGGCCCGTCCCCCAGTACAATCACGGGGCAAGCTGGCCATGATGTCGCCTCACTCCCCACCCCTTGCCACCCGGGTGGCACCAGGACAGAGGGAGAGTTCCCTGCCCCTGCGGCACCGTTCCCCGGCGACAGTGAGTACCACTCCCTTCAGGTCTTCCTACTCGGATACCTCAGACTCAGAGGCGGACTCCTACCGCTCCAGCAGATCACGGAGCAGGAGGTCAGCTTCGCGGGCAAGCCACCAACTGTACCCACCTCAGTGGCAACTGCCCTCTCAGAGATTGTTCTGGACCTCCTGGGCCTACAGCCAGTCAGCGGGTCAGGCGTTTGGCCCTCGCTCCAGGTTTGCTTCGGTCTCCTTGGTGTCGGTGGCCCCAGCGCAGTTGCCTCCTTTACCGGCACCGTCGCCTGGCAGGGGTGTGCCGCATCGAACTTCAGCACCTCCTAGCCAGGCATCGGCACCGGTGGTGACCATGGTCCGGGCTCTGGAGGTACTGCCTGACACGCCAAGCTGCTCTTTGTCGACTCCAGTACCGGCCGCGGTGCTGCATCTGGAACCGGCACCGGCCCTGCAACCACAGTGCCGTGTGCCACAGGCCCCTGAAGGAGTGGGCGGGCCGGAGGAGGGTCTGCTACAAGTGATCTACTCCTCCTCCTCCTTCTCCCCAGATGAGGTGGTCTCGGGCACGGCTGCAGCACCTGGAGGACAATCGGATGCTCCAGCAGCTGCTCCGGCAGGCAGCTCAGAGCTTGGCGATCCAGGCGGAGGAAATTGAGGTGGATGTGGATCCAGTAGTGGATATCCTGGACCCCTCGGGCCCATCCAGGGTAACCCTATTGTTGATCAAGACAATAGCGGACACGTCCCGCACTTCATGGCAGACGCCAGCTTCATTGGCCCCCACCGCCAAAAAGATGGAGAGTTGTTACTTTGTACCCTCCAAGGGCCATGAACACCTGTACGCCCACCCTTCCCTGGCCTCCCTGGTGGTGGATGCGGCCAACCAGAGGGAGCATCAAGGGTTTCAAGGGTCGACGCCAAAGAACAGGGAGGCCAAAAAGTTGGACCTGTTTGGCAGAAAAGTGTATTCCACAGGGGGCCTACAATTACGTATAGCCAATCAACAGGCCATTGTAAACCGGTACAGACAGAATATGTGCTCGGCCCTGTCCAAGTTCGCCGAACTCCTTCCCCAGGATTCGCGGATGGAATTTTTGGTCCTGGTGGAAGAGGTAAAATTCATATCCCGAGCTTCCCTCCAAGCATCCCTGGACACAGCAGACTCGGCCTCATGCATGCTGGCAACGGGCCTGGTCATGAGACGGGGAGCCTGGCTTCAGGTCTCGGGCCTTCCCCATGAAGTCCAACAGACCATCCAGGACCTCCGCTTTGAAGGGCAGATGTTGTTTTCAGACAAAACTGACAAGCATCTGCATAGCCTAAAGGACTCAATGGCTACTCTTCGCTCGCTGGGCCTGCATACTCCAGTAACCCAGCACAGGCAGTTTAGGCCGCAGACGGCCCCGTGTCCCTGCCAACCTCGGAATCACCCGGATGTTGGGTGCAGGTGCGGTAGGAACGGCAGGAGGCGGCACCAATGTCAGCCCTCTGGCCAGTCATCCAGCCAGGCGAGACCGCCATCAGGGCCCAGGCCTCCTATTTGATAGTACGGTCGAGGACAACCTACCAATCAGGACTCTGGATCCTTCTATCCCTATCTTTGGGTCACGTCTGTCCCCGTTCTGTCATGCCTGGTCCAGAATCACGTTGGACAGTTAGGTGCTTCGCACAGTAGAGAGGGGATATTCTATCCAGTTCTCCTCCCTCCCGCCCCACCAGCCCCCCTCTCCGTCCCTCTTCAGGGACCCCTCTCATGAGCAACTTCTAATTCAGGAAGTGCAGGCCCTCCTCGCAGCAGGGGCAGTGGAGGAAGTTCCTCAGGAGCTCAGGGGCAGAGGCTTCTTCTCCCGGTATTTCCTAATACCGAAAGCGAAAGGGGGCCTCAGACCCATCCTGGACTTGCGGCGTCTGAACAAGTTTGTAAAGAAGCTCAAGTTCCACTTGGTCTCCCTATCCTCGATCATTCCCTCCTTGGATCCAGGAGATTGGTATTCCGCCCTCAACTTAAAGGACGCGTATTTCCATATTGCCATAATCCCCTGGCACTGGCATTACCTCAGGTTCATCGTGGCCGACGCCCATCTGCAGTTCACAGTGCTGCCATTCGGGCTGTCAGCAGCCCCAAGGGTTTTCACGAAGTGCATGGCAGATGTGGCAGCCTTCCTACGCAAGTAGGGCATTCAGGTATTTCCCTACCTGGACGATTGGCTCAGAAAGGGCCGTACCAGGTCACAGATGGAGGCTCAGGTGCTGTTCATCAGGCGGACTTTCCTCGAGCTCGGCCTCCTCTTGAACGAGGCCAGGTCCACCCTGTCTCCTACTAAAAGGATAGAATTTATTGGGGCGGTCCTGGACTCGACCCACGCCAGAGCGTACCTTCTGGAGTCCAGGTTCCGGTCCATGTCCAAAATCATTCTCGGTCTTCAACATGCCCCGACCACCACAGCAAGAACCTGCCTCAAGCTGTTGGGCCACATGGCGGCGTGTACCTATGTGTTAAGCCATGCCAGGCTCAGGCTGCATCCCCTCCAATCTTGGTTGGTGACTATATACCTGGACGCCCTGGATTCAGTGGTGACACTTCCCCGTTTGGTGCTGAGCTCTCTTCGATAGTGGCTTGACCCGCAAGAAGTGTGTGTGGGAGTTCCCTTTGTCAGCCCTCAGCCCTCCCTCTCCCTGGTAACAGATGCCTCGGATCGGGGGTGGGGGGCGCACCTGGGGGACCTCAGGACCCGAGGCTTGTGGTCGCCGGAAGACCTTGAGTTGCACATCAACATCAGGGAGCTGAGAGCGGTGCGCATGTCTTGCTTCACCTTCCAACCCCACCTGGCAGGCAGATGTGTCTCAGTCCTCACGGACAACACATCAGCGATGTTCTGTAGCAACAAACGGGGGTGCACGCTCCTCTCCCCTGTGCAGGGAAGCCCTCGTGTTGTGGGACTTTTGCGTGCAGAAGGCTATTCACCTGACAGCATCCTACCTCCTGGGGGAACAAAACAGCCTGGCGGATGCCCTCAGCTGCTCTTTCCGGGGTCACGAGTGGTCCCTTTGCTGGGATGTAGCGCGCCCATTCTTCCGCCTCGGGGGTTATCCCCAGATAGACCTGTTCACTTCAAAGGAGAACAGGAAGTGTCCGTTTCTGCTCCTTCCTGGGCTGCAGTCCAGGGTCTCCGTTGGACGCCTTCCTCCTGTCCTGGAGGGACGGCCTGCTGTACGCCTTTCCCCCGATCTCCATGCTTCACAGAATGATCCTCAAGATCCGCAGGGAACGTGCCCGCGTAATCCTGATAGAGCTGGCATGGCCGCGCCAACACTGGTACATGTCGCTCCTGCACATGTCCACTCGAGCGCCCCTAATGCTGCCCCTGCTCCCAGACCTGATATGCAGGACCAGGGCCGCCTTCACCACCCGAACCTGGAATCACTCCACCTCACAGCCTGGATGCTCCATGGCTGAACCCGGTGGAGATGCAATGCTCTTAACAGGTCAGACACGTGCTGCTCGGTAGCAGGAAACCGTCGACCAGGGCCACCTACCTGGCCAAATGGAAACGCTTCTCCATCTGTGCTGCTCAGCGGGGGCAGGAGCCATTGCGGGCCCCGATTCCCATTATCCTGGACTATTTGCTCCACCTGAGACAGCTGGGGCTTTCCCTCTCGTCAGTTCGAGTTCACTTAGCGGCCATCTCGGCATTCCATCTGGGGGAGCAGGGTACCTCGGTCTTCGCGAACCGTCTGGTTGGTCGCTTCCTCAAGGGCATGGACAAGCTGTTTCTGCACATTCGTCACCCAGCCCCGACCTGAGACTTCAATTTGGTCCTCTCTGCCCTCACAGGACCTCCCTTCGAGCCCCTGGCATCGTACTCTCTGCTATACCTCTTATACAAGGTTGCTTTCCTGGTCACTATCACCTCGGCCAGAAGGGTCTTGGAACTCAGGGTGCTGACATCCGAGCCCCCGTACACTATCTTCCATAAGGACAAGGTCCAACTTAGGCCTCACCCGGCTTTCCTCTCCAAGGTCGTCTCCCAGTTCCACATGGGGCAGGAGATCTTTCTCTTGGTGTTCTATCCAAAACCACACTCTTCAGGTACAGAGCGGAGACTGCATTCCCTGGATGTCCGCAGGGCCCTAGCCTTTTATATTGAACGGACCAAGTCGTTTAGAAAATTGACCCAGCTGTTCATTGTGGTGGCAGATAGGATGAAAGGGCTCCTGGTTTCATGTCAGCGGATCTCTTCGTGGATCGCGGCCTGCATCCAGGAATGTTGTCATCAAGCTAAGATCCCTACTCCTCCGATCACGGCCCACTCCACAAGAGCGCAGGCCTCTTCCGCGGCGTTCCTGGCCCAGATCCTGACTCAGGAAATTTGTAGAGCCATCACGTGGCCCTCCATCCACACGTTTTACGTTGCACCATGCCATTACGCACCAGGCTAGAGATGACACAGCCTTCGGTCGTGCAGTACTCCAATCAGCAGTGAACTCCGACCCTACCGCCTAGGTTCAGGCTTGTGAGTCACCTGCTTGGAATAGACATGAACAACCACTCGAAGAAAAAACAGTTACCCACCTTTGAGTAACTGTTGTTCGTCAAGATGTGTTGTTCATGCCCGTGCCAATACCCACCCTCCTGCCCCTCTGTTGGAGTGCCAGCAAGAAGGAACTGAGGGGGTGGAGGGTTGGCGGACCCCTATATAGGGCGCCAAGGCTGACCCTATGGACGCTGCTAGGGGAAAATCTTCCGGCTGGTGTGCACGCGGCGCGCACACACCTGCTTGGAATGGACATGAACAACACATCTCGAAGAACAACAATTACTAAAAGGTGGGTAACCGGTTTTTTCTGATTGATTGATTTTATTTATTTATTTATTTTTCCCCAGTGCTTGGTAATGGCTGACTTCTTAAGTGCATCTGGCCCTAGACTGAAGGGTGCAAATTTTCCAAAATAGTCATCCCTGGCATTCGAACAGTACAGAGAGAATCTCTCTCCTCCTTCTTATGATTGGCAGCTTGTGTCAGAGCTTGGAAGAGCCAGCGGGGCACAAACTGTCATCACTGTAAACTTCTATCAAGTGGCTTAAAGCTGCAGATTTTCCTTAATTCCGGTATAACTTGCAAATTAAGCACTCTTGTACCCATTTAATCATGTTAGGGGAGTTTGCTGCTTAAACACCAGCTCTAGATACTGATGTCACAAGCTCGGTTTCTGAAAGTTAGTTTTATTTCTTTTTGTCAGATTTTGTTCATTAAATCAGTAGTTTTGATGTATTTATCCATACCGTCATGTGCAAAATCAAAATGTATTTCTGACGTCTATAAACGCATTCTGAAATTGATGCTGACCATGAGTTAACCTGTTCTGAATAAGCTGTTCTGCTTTTCCAGTGGCCATACCGTGGTCGACCAGAAGAGAAAAACTTCCTTTATGAGATAGTGGCTAACAAAAGAAATGGCATCGATGTTGACAAATGGGATTACTTTGCCAGGTACAAATTTTCCGGACTTCAGTTTTATTATAATCCTAACAAAAAAAATTGCCCAATGCTGGTGCTTTTATTGTAAGTAAAATTTCATTATCGAATGCTTTTAACTCATTCTCTCTGGAATACTTCTAGGGATTGCCATCACTTAGGAATCCAGAATAATTTTGATTATAAGCGCTTCCTTAAATTCGCTCGGGTCTGTGAAGTGAAAAACAAGAAGCATATCTGTACCCGTGACAAGGTAAACTGCATGGGGGAGAATGGAGGATGTTAACTTGTGAAGTATTATTCTCATGTAGCAGCAGATTGAAAAGCATAACCTGTAATCAAATGAATGTGAGGTCAGTGCTACTCAGCTAATGGAATGCAACTGTGAAGTGGGTTGCATGTGGGAGCCTGGTGGGTTTGCTAGCATACTTGTGGAGAAAAGAGAGCAACAAAAATCTCTGGGTTGATTGGAGCCTGAAGAAGCTGGGGAAGGAACTGAAGAAGCAGCTCATTCCCTCCCCTTTCTCTTGTTGCTTCCAACATTTCCTTCAGAACTTTTTGTAGTAAAGCGAGTGCACAGACCTGGAGCTGAGCCCAATGCAGGGACGGGGGGAGGTGCCTCCACCCCCTCGCCCCCCCGGGGACACACACAAAGTGATGCCACAGTGTGAATTTTTTGGCTGCGTTGAGTCATGGACCAAAAATAGATAAACTGCTGTCTTAGGTAGGGTGCTTAGGAGGAATGGGAACTGGGAGGAAGTAGTTGCTGCCCCAGGAGATGCTGTCAAAAGTAACACAAGGTGGGAGGGGTAGGAACTGTTCCTGCTGCCACTCTTCTCATGGGGGGAAGGGCTGGATAAGAAGCAGTACTTTAAAGAGGTCTGACTGAGATGCCTAAAGCACAGTGCTCCTAAACGCTCAAGCTCTGCTGCAGGTGCTAAGGGGAAAGTTAAACTCCATGTCTCGGCACCTACAGCAGCCAGTAAACCCTTGGTACTGAGCATTTCAGAGCTCATGCTGCCACCTACTGTCAGCATTATGCATTTTCAGCCAGACACCCGTGAGTACAATGCAGCATACAGTACTGTGTTCCCCGTCACACTGGTACTGACCTGGCCTCATCACAGCTACTCCTGCACCACAGAGACTTATCTGTCTCATCGGTACCTCAGGCCTCCCTCCTCAGTACTGAAGGCATCTTGATACACAGGGCTCTTTCCCAGCCCAGCTCTCCACAGTTGTCAGCACACTGCTATAGTGGGGAGGACGAGGGAGAAGAGTCTAACCTCAACGTTCATTTCCTGTAATTTAGTCCTGCCACACAGGCACCACCAGCCACTGGCTTCTCTGCAAACTTTGCAAACCAACCCTGGTTCAGCCAGTCTTGGATGCCTTCTATGCCATTCCAACCACAATGGCCATTCTGGCAACCCTGGGCACCATACCACCAACAGCAGCAGTGAATACCCAACACTCTGCCCGCAACTGGTGCACACCAACCACCTGTGCTGCCTTCACATGCACCTCCTAGTGTCCCCAAACTGGGGGCCAAAGAGTAGGAGGAATTTTCAGATCCAGATATCATAGCTGACGCTAATTTTTCCTCTCTTTCCCTGGGTGACACAATTATGCCTCCTACCACAACGGAGGATTTCAGGCAGTTTCAAGATCTCTACAAGAGAGTAGCGGGTTCCCTTGACATTTCTCTGGAATCGCGCCACAAGTTAGTGGACATAACTACATACGTCCACTTCATCCAAAATCACCCTCCCTGTGAATGATTATGGATCCTGTCAAATTACTCTGGCAACCCCCAGCAGTGATTCCACCTACCTGTAAAAGATCTGATAAGAAATATTATGTACTAGGCAAAGGCACTGAATTTCTCTTCTCACATCCAATACAAAATTCGCTGGTTATAGATGCAGTAAATGAAAGGGGCAATCAACAATACTGTAGGAATACCCCATACGATAAAGACTGGAAACGACTTGATCTGTTCGGCTGCAAAGCATATTTGGCTGCAACATTACAATTGAGAATTGCCAATTATGAGGCTCTATTGGCAAAATAAGGTCACAATAATTATGCCAGCCTTTCTGAATTTACAAACTTTATTCCTGAAGACAAAAGAGAACAGTACAAAGCCATTATGGAGGGTCACCTCATCACTGGAACAGTGCTTCAAACTGCCCTTGACTCTGCTGATTCCACAGCAAGATCCATAGCCATAGCAGTCATTATGAGGAGAGCTTCCTGGCTTCACCTGTCTGGCTTTCCAAAGCTAGTACAGTCCATTGTAGAGGACTTACTGTTTGAAGGTGCCAAGCTCTTCACAGACAAGACTGTCGAGCCATTATGCACACTGTAAGGCTCCAGGGCCACTTTACGATCCCTAGGTATCCACACACCTAGGAAGAAGAGATGACCAACCAATTACCAAACTCAGCAGCGATTCCGAACCCTTTCATACACTCAGTGCAGCAGGTTCTATGACAAGCAGAGCCACAGACAGAAAATGCCCAGAAGGCAACCTGCCTTCTCAACTACTGCTTCCCAGCCATTAACCTCCAGACAGTATATTTGAAGTTGAGGGCTCGAGAACCCCATAGCTCTCAATGCTGGCACCAAATCCCAATGGCAAAATCTTTGGAGATCGCCTAATCCCATTTTACCCCATTTGGAATTCCATCACCAAGGACAGATGGGTATTGGAAATCATCAAAACTGGTTACTCCATCCCCCTTACCTCCAAGCACCCTACCCACCCCCTTCCCCATCCCTCTTCAGGGACCCCTCTCATGAACACCTACTGCGCGAAGAGGTGAACCATCTTATATTGCTGGGAGCTGTAGAACCCATACCAGCTGAGTACAGAGGGAAAGGATTCTATTCCCACTACTGCATCATGCAGAAAAAGACAGGAGGTTGGAGACCTATTCTAGACTTAAGGCGACTCAACAAATTTGTAAAAAAAAAAACATTCAAAATGGTCATGCTAAGCACCATAATCCCAGCATTAGAAGTGGGGGCTGCTTCTCAGCCCTTGACCTCTAGGACATGTATTTTCACACCATCCATCCATCCACCCATCGCATCAGAATTTTCTGTGATTTATAATAGCACAGGACTATTTTCAGTACAAAGTCCTACCCTTTGGCCTTTCCACTGCGCCAAGGGTATTTTCCAAAGTACTTGTCGTAGCAGCAGTCCACCTATGCAGAGAGGGCACAATGATATTCCCGTACTTGGACAACTGCCTGCTGAAAGCACTAACACTGCAGACAGCCATACACACCACACCCAACTTACGATCCATCTCTTTACCTCCGTGGGTCTTCAAATAAACTTTCAAAAGTCCACCCTAACACCATTTCAGCACCTCAAATTCATTGGGGTGGACCTCCACTCTCTCAAAGAAACTTCTTTCCTTCCAATAAAATGCTTTCAGACTCTAGCCACCTTAGTCTCAACAGCACAGAACAGACCGCAGGGTTCTGCCAGGACGTGCCTACAGCTTCTAGGCCACATAGCCACTACGACCTGTGTCGTCCGTCACGCAAGGTTATACATGCACGATCTTGAAGCCTGGCTACGGACACAGTATGTCCCTCACAGGCAGAGCATGCACAAACTCCTCACCATGCCCAGTGCGATCAAGGATTCCCTGTTATGGTGGACCAACTCAGACAACATCTGCACTGGAGTGCTCTTCATACAGAATCCATCTGCCATTACCATTACTACAGACATGTCCCTCCTAGGCTTGGGAGGGACACACCTACAGATGCATTCTGTACAGGCCTGTTGGTCTACAGCAGAGTCCCAACTTCATATCAGTCTGCTGGAACTTTGTGCGGGTCGCAATGCCTGCTCATACTTCCTGCCATTGATCTGACACAAAATAAAACAGATCCTCACAGACAATGTCACCAGTATATTCTACATAAACAGACAAGGGGGAGCATGATCACATTCCCTATGCATGGAAGCCATGCACCTCTGGCAATGGTGCATCAAACACAACATCCACATGATAGCATCGTACTTACCCACTGCCAAAACAGCATGGCAGATGCTCTCTGGTGCTTTCCCCTTCAAAGCCGGCCAGAGAGAAGCAATGCTTTGAAGGGGAAAGCGCTCCTTCTCTCTGGCCCCTGGCTGCCCCTGCTCCTCCTGAGTCCTCCGGCCCGTGCTTGCAGGGCCGCATTCTAAAAGGGGCTTTAGAGCTGCAGGCCAGGGCCCCAGGGCCCCCTTAGCCCAGGGCCCTGCAGCCCCTAAAGCCCCTGCATTCCGGCTGGCCCTGCCTGGGGGAGGGGGGAGCTCCCAGAATCGCGGGTCCCAGAATCGCAGCGATGGGGGCGGTCCCACACTGCGCAGATCCACCTGAACACCCCCTGCACCAAACAAGTAAGTGCTCTGCACCTCCTGCCTGCCCCAGCCCTGAGCCTCCTCCCGCACCTGAGTGCCCTTCTGCACCCTAACTCCCTCCCAAACCCTGCACCCCCAGCCCTGGGCCCCAGGGGTAAGCCAGGGGCAGCTCCCCACCACAGTAAAGTACAGTATATATCTTTTGTCTGCCCCCAAAACTTTTTCCTTGGAACCTAATCCCCCACATTTACATTCAATTTTCCCATAAGATTTAATTTGTTGAACATTGTTTCACTTAAAGCTGCATTTTTCAGGAACAGAACTACAGCGTTAAGCGACGAGTTACTGTAGGGCTTAGACGTAAATGCTCACAATGAACTACTTCCAGCAGGGAGATTTCACACTTATTGCATATTCATACTGTCCATTGATTATGGTGCTGATAACTTTGTAAAGCATCAGACGTAAATCTGTCAAATATAGCTTTCAACGCTCTTTTCTGTTGCATTGTTTAGAATGTAGTATATGATACCTTCAAAATTATTTTCAAAATGCAACCTCTTTGTTGATCAGTCACTTTACAATCTCTTTCATCACAACTATAGAAGCTAAAGTGGAAAAAGCACAGAAAAAATGGGACTGTACCCACATTATTACAAATCCAGGTGTAGAAGCTGCTCCTGACTTCAGGATGGTGAAATCACCCATTCCGTTGTGCAGTGGAAACTGAACTGTGACAGTTACTTTCTTTGAATCCTCAGTGCAGTATCCAGTTGACTTGAGTCAATATACAAATAAAAGGTAACTTCATCTTTTGTTGCAGGAGGTTGGAAATCTGTATGACATGTTCCATACACGGAATTGTTTGCACCGCAGAGCTTACCAACACAAGGTTGGCAACATCATTGAAACAATGTAAGTGTCCATTGTGTATTTTGATTGTTCATGGTTAAGGCTACAATTTTCAGCCTGTGGTGACTGGGAGCTGCTGGGTACTCCCAGGGGGCCCCTTGGAGCTCTGAGCCACTGGAGGTGCTGGGGGTACCATGGGCGGTGGGGGCCCCCGGGAGCTCTGAGCCGCCAATGGTGGCAGGGGGACTGTGGAGCTCTGAGCTGGGGCCCCTGCAGCTGCCCAGCCGCCGGTATGGGGATTCCATAGCTCCCCTTTTTGTCATGGATATCTTTAGTAAAAGTCAGGTCAAGGGCTTCCATGAATTTTTTTTATTGCCCGTGACCAGTCCATAACTTTTTCTAAAAATGTCTGGGACAAAATCCTAGCTCTGTTCATGATGAGTTGCTGAGATGAATGAAAATCTGCAGAGTTAGAATTTCTGTGAAATCAAGCATGTGTTTGTGCCTCTGTAAAAGGCACAAATTAAGTTTTCTATATGCAGTTTTACAGGACCCTATCTGTACCCTAATCTGTGAGCATCCCTTGGTCATTCATCACACTAAGGCAATTTGGCTATATATATAGCCTTCTGCCTTTTTGGTTCTAGATTGATTGATTATGTATAAACTTAAACTGATTTTTTTTTCTTAGAGACCATCTGAACCCAGTAGATTTCCAACTGCTAGAAATAGCTTCACTCCTCTGAACTTTACTAATCTTAAAATGTTATGCTAAATCCATTTTGGAATATGTAAATAATCAATAAAATATAAAGTGGTGTAAAATCCAGCTGATTCCCATTGGATTACTCAAGACTTAATTTTTAAATAAGTGTTTAAAGTTCTGCAGTATGGTGGTGATTGTGCTTTTGTTCATATATACAAATAAAAAAAATGAAGGGAATAAGAACTCTCTCCTAGCACACTGAGAACCAGTTGACAGCAGATTGATGAAGCCCAGTAACAGAGCAGATGACCTTTTCATACTGTACTTTTGTCCCTAGACACTGGATGAATTTTAAACTGTTAAAATTTAGGAAGAGACTGAAAAACTGTATTTTTAAATAATTTTTTGCCACATCCAGTGGGTGAATAGCTATGACAGACTGATATACTAATACTTACCTAGCAGCTTACCTCAAAAAATGCTTTACAACATTTATCCAACTTAGTTATTAATTCATGGAGCTATTTAGTCACCACCAAGTGTGTTCTGCTGTGCAGTATTTCTACATTATAACAGTCTGAGCGTCCACCCCTGACTTCCATACTCCAACAGTCAACCAAACAGTAATGTCAATCATGCAGTCGGAAGCACTGCATAGCGGCAGTTTTCTAGTTCATCAGAATTATGGAGGTTTAAGTGAAAGCCCTCTATTAACTATCGAAAGGTCAGTTATTTACTGTTTGGTTGCTTCAGCTTCTGCATTAACACAGCCAGTTAGGAGCCCGGTTTAGTCAATGGGAGACATGAAACGTTACAGCATAACTGACTTCTTCTGGCTTCATGCTTGGAATGCTTATTAGCTAATGGTCCTTTGTTTGTAAACGTTGTAGCTTTTCATTTTCTCTTTTAAAAACACTAAATCCATATCCTGTGTCTCAAAATAGGATTACAGATGCCTTTCTAAAAGCAGATCCCTATATTAAAATAGAGGGCACTGGTGGAAAACACTACAAGATTTCTACAGCAATGGAGGATATGGAAGCGTACACTAAGCTAACAGGTAAGCTTTCACTGATAGTGACATGTTCATGCCAGTTTACATGGAGTATCTGTTTAAATAGGGTAGGCAGAATTTTTTTTTTTTTTTTAATTTGGACAGATTTTTTTTTTTTTAATCTATTTAAATTTTCACAGTTCACAATTATGGGGGGGTGGAGTGTATCAGACATTTAATGACATACTTGTAGACTTTAGGGCCAGTAGGGACCATCGTGATGATCAGCTGTCTGATATCCTGCACATTGTAGGCTGCAGAACCTCACCCACCCACTCGTGAAATAGGCCTATAGCCTCTGGTTGAGTTACTGAAGTCCTCAGATCTTGATTTAAATACTTCAAGTTACAGAGAATCCACCATTTACTCTAATTCAGGCCAGCAAGTGACCTGTGCCCCGTGTTGCAAAGGAAGGTGAAAAATCTACAGGGTTTCTTCCAGCCTGGCCTGAAGAAAAATTCCTTCCTGACCCCAGATATGGTGATCATTTAGGCCTGGAGCATGTGGGCAAGACCCACCCACTGGACACCTGAAGGAGAACTCTTTGTAGTAACTCAGAGGCTCTCCATCTAGTGTCCCATCTCTGGTCTTTGGAGATACTTGACAGTAGTCACAGATGGGGCATATGCCATTGTAGGCAGCCTCATCATACCCATCCCCTCCATAAGTTTATCAAGCTCAGCCTTGAAGCCAATTAGGTTTTTGCCCCCATTACTCCCCTTGGAAAGCTGTTCTAGAACTTCACTCCTCTGGTTGTTAGAAACCTTCATCTAAATCCAAGCTTACATTTGTTGGTCAGTTTATATCCATTTGTTCTTGTGCCAGCATTGGCCCAGCATTGGCCATAGCTCCTCTCCTCTCCTTCCCTATTTATAGTAGGGCTGTCGATTAATTGCAGTTAACATAAGTGATTAACACAAAACAAAGTAACTAGATTAAAAAAGAAGTCATGACTAATCGCAGTTTTAATTGCACTGTTAATAACAATATTAATTTTAATTGATTATAAATATTTTTGGATGTTCTATTTTTTAAAATATATTTATTTCAATTACAAGACAATACAAATTTTACAGTGCTCACTTTATTTTTTATTATAAATTATTTGCACTGTAAAAAGATAAAAGTATTTTTCACTTCACCTCATTTAAGTACTGTAGTGTAGTCTCTATCATGAAAGTGTAACTTACAAATGTAAAATTTGTGTTGTTTCTGAGAGCTATGTTTAAAAAAAGAAAAAAAGGTAAAACTTGAGAGCCTACAAGGCCATTCAGTCCTACTTCTTGTTCAGCCAATCACTAAGACAGACAAGTTTGTTTACATTTACGGGAGATAATGCTATCCGCCTCTTAATTACAAAGTCATGTGAAAGTGAGAACAGGCATTCTTATGGCACTATTCAAGCCAGTGTTGCAAGGTATTTACGCTTGACATAGGTGCCGACTCCATGGGCGCTCTGGGGCTGGAGCACCCATGGGGAAAAATTAGCGGGTGCTCCACACCCACTGGCAGCCAAGCTTCCCCCTTCCTCGTCTCCTCCTCCCCCCACGCGCTATGTCCCCACTCCTTCCAACCCCCGCCGCCTAACAGCTGTTTGGCGGCGCTTAGGACTTTCCAGGAAGGAGGTGGAGGAGTGGGGACACAGTGTGCTCAGAGGAGGCAGCGGAGAAGTGGCGGGGAAGGGGGCGGGGCTGGGGTGGGAAAAGGCAGGGTGGCATGGGGACATGCCCCAGCGACCCCAGGAGGTAGCGTAAACAGGTGGGGCTGAGAGGGCGGTGCAGGGGTGGGAAGAGGTGGGGGCAGGGGCAGGGGAAAGGTCGAGCACCCACTAGGCAGAGGGGAAGTCGGCTATGGTGCCAGATGTATTAAACATTCATATGCCCCTTCATGCTTTGACTACAATTCCTGAGGACATGCTTCCATGCTAAATTTAAATTGGTATTCTCTTATTGTTTAACAGTGCGATTAAAATTGTGATTTGACTGTGACTGTTTTTGTAATCTTGCAATTAATTGTGATTATTTTTAGTCGTCTGACAATCCTAATTTATCAAGTGCAATTGTATCTCCTCTGAGCCTTCATTTTGTTAGGCTAAACAAGCCAAACTCCTTAAAGTCTGTTCTCATAAGTTAGGTACTCTAGTCCTCTCATCTTAGTAACCCTTCTCTGCACCTGTCCCAGTTTGAATTAATCTTTCTTAAACATGGTTGCACACAGTATTCCAGATGAGATCTCACCAGTGTCTTGTGACATAGTGCACTCGCTTCTTGTGAGTGCCTCCTCCTGTCAGCTGGGTGCTATCCTGCACTCTTTCCTTTCTCTTCCTCCAGCTGCCCCTGTTGGCTGTTAACCTTGTCAGGCAGGTCTTTGGTGGCTCAGCTCTCCAGCCAAGTCACACAGAGTCAAAACGCATGAAGGAACCCCTTCTGTGGTAATAAAGTCCAACAAATGGTTGGCCTTCCCTGGGGTCTTCAGCCCTGTCTCAGGGACTGGTTAAAGTCTAGGCCCTTTTTTTGATTTTTAGTACAGAGTCTTATCCCCTTCTTGGGGCTTAGGCCACTTGCTCAGCAGCCCTTGGGGGTGGTCCCTGGCCTGACACTACTCCGGGTCCCAACTTTGTATGCAGCTATGTACTGCTTCCCTTTAATAGTTTTTGCTGCTGTATTCCCTGTGTTGCGTCCCACTTGATCCCATCACCTTCTGGGATCTCTGCCTGTTTCCTGTTTGAGCAGGGTCTCTCCCAGTTCTCCTTGCCTGTACAGTATCAGAGGGGTAGCTGTGTTACTCTGGATCTGTAAAAGCAGCAGAGAATCCTGTGGCACCTTATAGACTAACAGACGTTTTGGAGCGTGAGCTTTCGTGGGTGAATACCCACTTCTGCGTCTGACGAAGTGGGTATTCACCCATGAAAGCTCACGCTCCAAAACGTCTGTTAGTCTATAAGGTGCCACAGGATTCTCTGCTGCTCTTGCCTGTACAGTTTCTCAGGCCTGGTCTACGCTGGGGGAGGTGGGGGTCGATGTAAGATACACAACTTCAGCTATGGGAATACCATAGCTGAAGTCGACTTATCTTATTTCAACTTACCTCCCGTCCTCACGGTGCGGGATCAACAGCCGCGACTCCCCCATTGATTCTGCTACCACTGCTCACTCTGGTGGAGTTCTGGAGTCGACGGGAGCTCGTTTGGGGATCACCATATCGCGTCTAGACGAGACGCGATATATCGATCCCTGATAAATCAATCGTTACCTGCCGATACGGCGGGTAGTCTGCACATACCCTTAGTCTCTGTCCTGATTTCTAAGGGTTTTCTCTCAGGCCTCTTTGCTCAGAGAGCATCACAGTCCTGTCTTTGCTTGAGCAGGGCCTCTCCCTGGCCTCCTTGCTGATCTATCTTATTCCATTCCTTGTAGGGTTTTTGCTTTCTCTTATTAACCTTTTTGAGATGCTTGCTCATCCAGTTTGGTCTACAGCCCTTCCCTATGATTTTTTTCCCCTTTGGGATGCAGGCTCCAGATAGCTTCTGCAGCTTTGACTTGAAGTGATTCCTCACTACTTACCAATGCTAAATCTAAAATGGCTCGCCTCTTATTGGTTCAGTGACTATTTGGCGAAGAAATCTGTTGGCTATCACATCCCGGAATATTTGGACCCTAAACTGTTATTAGTACCTCTTGTCCTCCAATCAATAAGTGGGAAATTAGTCTTCCATAATCACATAGTTTCCAATAGTATTTATTTAATTAAAAATGTTTGACGTCTCTATCTTTATCCAAACCAGATTCTGAAGGCCTGTAACAAAGCCCAAGCACTATCCCATAGGAGCCTCTGTTAGCTTTTTTTTCTCCAAGTGACTTTTTCCCCAAACAAATTCAGTTTTATCCATTCCATCACTTCTGATTTCTTTATGGTCTACCTCATCTTTAATATACAGTGCCACTCCACCACATTTACCTTTATTTCTGCCTTTCCTGAACAGCACATATCCTTCAATACCTGTACTCCAGTCATGACTACTATTCCACTGTGTTTCTGTTATCCCTATAATATTCGGTTTTACTTCCTACACCAGTAGCTCTAGTTCCTCCATTTTGTTATGCAGGCTTCTTGCATTGGCATACATGCATCCTGACTTCGTTGTTTCTGCTTGGCTTCCCCCAGATTCCTCACCCAATTGGATACAGTCATTCTACTGCCAGTATCACCTATCTGAGTGTCAATATCAGTTACATTAACAGTATCTTTCATCATCTTGTCTGCTTTCCTACCGGCTATTGTTTCTTTCCCCATTGCAGTATCGTTTTTTTTTTTTTTTTTTACTGGATTTCCTCCTCCTTAGAATCAGGCGTGGAGATTACATGGGTCTCTCCCAACCTTCTCCCCTGAATTCCTGGTTTAAAGCTTTTTTTAATCAGTTGTTCCAATCTCCATCCAGAAGGCTATTTCCCTCCCTTCTCATGTGGAGTCCATCCCATGAGAACAGTCTTCTGTCCATAAATGCCTCCCAGTGGTCAAACACCCCAAAACCCTTCTTATAGAACCATTGCCTGAGCCATCTGTTTATCATAGTCTGTCTCACTTTCACTCTTATCCTTTAGGGACAGATATAATCCCACTCAAAATCACTGGAGCCTCCATTTCTTTAAGTGTCTCCTCCAGCCTGGCAGTGTTCCTTGATGCACCCCAGTGAGAATCCAGCAGTATAATTTGTTCCCATGTGAAGGACAATCAGTGCATTCCTTCCTGTTCCTATTAGGATTGTATTACACCCTCAGGTCCACATCCTGTGTCTTTGCTCTCGGCAGACAGCATGGTCTTCTGTTCTCCAGGTCAGCACTGGTGACAGACCTGTCTGTTTTTCTTAACAGGGAATACCTAGTCATGTAGACCTGCCTGTTCCTGGTTTTGGTGCAATTCTCTGGCCTTTCCCTTTCTGTTCTTTCTAGCTGCAGGTGATCTTGTCTTCTGTTCTCACTTGCAGTCTTCTGTGAGTCATTCTCTATCCTCCCGAGGCTCCAAACTCTGGCTATGTCCATTGTCTCATCCCCTTTTCTTGTATGACTAGCTACTCTTCTTCCTTGCTGTCCCATTTTCTGTTACTGCTTGCCTTGCTCATTCACTTTCCAACTTAACAAACCTGTTCCTCAGTTCTATTTCTCTTTTGCCAGCCGATCTTTGCCTGTGACTTATTCTTGTTGTCACATTCTTCCACTGGCCACTTTCCTCATCTAGCAGTCTATCCTCACAGTTCTCTGGTCCAGCTTGCATCTGCAAGTCTTGAGGTTTCCCTTTAGCCTCCTCTCTCCTTCCTTCCATCATCCGTTCAAATTCCTTTCAAAATTCAGTCATCGTTTCTAGCTGCAGCTCCAAACCTTGGATCTTCTCTTCCTTCAGATCTGTCAGGCAGCACTTCATACAAATGGAGCACCTTTCAGATGTCCACTCCAGAATAATGTACATGTCGCAGCTTCCTCATTCAGTTATCTTCGTTGCCTCTCCTATTATTCAGGTCACTATCTCTGTTGCTGCTCTAGATGTCCTAGCCTCCCCTCCTAAGCGCCCTTCAAGAAATATCGGTGAGGAAAGAAACACATGGGCAACCTGTCCCAAACTGCCCTGTTTTCAGTTTTGATTTGTTGACTCCTGTGCCTCTGGCTAGTTGGTTGGCAGCTTTTATAGGCCTGCTGATTAGGAAAGCCCCCCATCAAGATTCATCTGTGATCAATGGTGCTGATTCTCTCACAAGACATTGCCCCCACCAGACTATGCATACTGAAAACCAACTGAAACTAACATTGAGATTCAAAAAGTTAAGGCTTTATAAACTGTTAAAACACACATTATCAACATCATATGTCAAAATATACCAATTAACTATCCTTAAATCAATAATTCACACCTGTTTTACAATTTGTTTGCTAGTCTATTTGTAACAAGTTTATTGGCTGGTCTGTACTGAAAAGTTACATGGGCATAGCTACATCTCTTGGGTATGAAAAATCCACGCCCCAGAGAGACTTGGATAAGACCACCTAGCCCCTAGTGCAGGCAGAGTTAGGTTGACAGAAGAATCTTCCATTTACGTAGCTAGTTCAAGGCCCAGGAAAGGGTTCCTCAGGCACTGGTTACCATGCCCCAGTACTGGGTCGCTTAGAACACCATATATCGCCTCGTATTGATAGCATGGAGGCCCTAGTACCAATATTTTCAGAAGGACCGCTGTGGTACAGACTCCTGCAAGCGCTGACAGTCTTGGTATTGAATTCTTTACAGTGATAACACTTTCTGTAGAACCAAAATTACTGCTTTTGTCAGTGGTTAAACTTTCATCTGTGTTACCAACTGGTGCTACTTGAGTACTGAGCACACCTATGGTACTAAGTAGACAGTATGCTGAGGATTTGCTTAAAACCCCTACTAAAATTGCAGCTCTTTAGTTCAGACAACAGCAGGGAGGCGTTTCCATCTCCTTCCTGAGAGATGGTGTCATCTCATTCCTGGGATCTAGGTTCTTTGACCCTGAAACATCAAAAAGGGGTTCTTGAGCACACTGCTATTATCCAAGGCTTAAGAATTCTAGATGATACTGCTACTTGGTATTAACGGCCATGGTCCCCTGGACTGTATCCTTACGCAACAACTTTGGCCATACTGGATGCCAGGAAGCTAGCTTCTACAGCCCAGTGTGCGGCTAGGTTTCCCTCTCTACCATTCACTGGGAACATTTCAAGCACCAGTTCCACCTGCTTAATAGTAGGAGCAGGGCTCTGGGGAGGACTTCCAAACTGATGACCAGGCCAGTCATTTCCATCTCCTGATGAGGCTGTGCTGCCTTCAACATCCAGTATTCATCAATAAGACCTTTCAGGATGGTGGACATAGTAGAGATTCTAGTGGAAATTATCCAGGACAAGTCTTGCAAGCTCCTGGATATTTTACTTACCTCCATGCCAGGGCACCTTGTAGTACCTATCAGTGAGGGCATTTTGGAGCCAGCCAAGCTGCTTTGGCAAATGCCTGCTTCCTTGGTGCAGACGCCAAACAGACAAATGGGTTTTACCGGGTGTTCCTAACAGCCTTGGAGCAATTCTGTACTCGGTGTCTGGCTCACTGATTGGAGCAGCAAGTCCATAAGAGGACAGAGCATCAAGGTCTGCCGAAATCAACGATCTGAGACAAGGATCCCAAAACATCAGATTTATTCAGCTGCAAAAATTACTCCTCAACCAGCCTGCAGATGAAGACTGCCAGTTATCAGTCTTTACTGATGAAATGGCTGATTTAAATTGAGACTCTTATCTCCCAATTTTCTGACGTGATCCCTCTTGACCTCAGAGGAATTAAAATCTTGGTGACACAGCTTCTGATGTGCACTGATCTTCAAGCATCTCACACAGTACCTAGATCTATGGCCACCTCAGTTGCCATGAGAAGGGTCCTCTTGGTTCCAATCTGGCATCCCAAAAGAGGTGCAAACAGTAGAAAATCTGCTGTGTGGTGGATGCACCTTCTTAACCCAAGGACTGATCATCCTCTAAAAGATTTTAGAGTAACCCTCAGATCTCTGGAATACTTGGTTCAAAAAGGAAGCAAATCAGGCCTCAGCCAAACTCCGGACAACCCTACTTGGCACAGCTCAAACAATCTGCATCCGCTATTTCAAAGGAGGAAATCATCTGTTTTGATTGCATCATCATCCCATCCTGCAGCAACTTTATCGAGGCAGCAAATTTGTCTCCTTGGTCAAGAGTGGCGTAGAACCCCTTCTGGATTTTTTTTTTTATGTCCTTACAGTTAAGGAACTATTTGCTTTGTTTTCATGGGGTCTGGAACACCATCGTTATGGACTGCTGTGTCCTAGAAATCACAGAAATGAGATATGCCATCTGATTCCAGACTCTCCCCATCACTCACCCACCTTCCTTATCCCTTTTCAGGGATACCTCTCAGAGAATATGCTGCATCAAGAAGTGCAATTGCTTCTAAATCTCCGAGCAGTAGAAGTAGTAGCTGAAGAGTACAAGAGGAAGAATTTTTATTCCCATTACTTTATCTAAGGAAAAAAGGGGGATGGTGCCCTATTCTGGACTTGAGAATGCTGAACACCTTCATTCAAATTCAAACTCAGGATGGTTACTCTGGCCTCTGTAATTCCCTCTCTTGATCCACAGGGCTTGTACACAGCTCCTGGAGCTCCTGAAGACTGACTTTCATAAAGCAATCCACCTGACCACAGGAAATACCTGAGGTTCCAGGTGGGCAACTCGTGCTACTAGTATAGAATCCTGCTATGTGGTCTACCCATAGCGCCCAGGGTATTTATCAAACGCCTTGTGACAATGCTAGCTTACCTGATGAATTGAGAAGTCCAGGTTTGCCCCTGTCTAGACAACTGGCTTACTTGGGGAAGGTTTCTGCAAGAGGTGACCAACTCCATACAGCTGACTCTTGGTCTTTTTGCCTCCTGAGGACACAGTGTCAGCAATAAGTCAGTATTAATTTCTGCTCAAAAGATAGAATTTATAGGGGTAGTTCTGAACTCTATTACAGCAATGGTCTGTCTGCCCTAGGGAAGACTCTAAGCCATAATAAATCTGGTCAACCACCTACAAGTACCTCAGACATCTGTAAGAACGTCTCAGACTTCTGGGGCACATGGTTTCCTTCATCTACATAACTTAGCAAACTTCACCTTCGATGCATATAAGAGTAGTTGACAGACACCTAAAAATGAAAGGTACAGGTCCTTCCAGAAGTTCTGTCGTTGAACTGATGGAAGGATCCTCTAAAAATATACAAGGGAGTGTCCTTCTCTGCACCATTGCCATAGAAGACTCTGGTAACAGATGCCTCAGGGTGGATGGGGAGCCACCTATGCAATCTTCTGACACCAGATTTATGATCTCAGGAATCCTAGTTACATATAAACATCCTAGTGCTAAGGGCTGTCCATCGAGCTTTTACAGCATTCCTACCAGCTCTGAGAGGTTTAACCTTTCTGATCATTACTGACAACACTACAGCAGTGTTTTATATCAGTAGGCAAGGGGGAGCAGGATTCACTTCCCTTTGTCAAGAAGCAAATCACCTTTGCAACTGATGCCTGTGACATGAGATTACTCCCATAGTGCTTTTAGCAGGCTGGCAGCATGTTCTGGCAGATCACCTCAGCAGACAGTTTTCAAACAACCATGAATGGTCATTGTAGCATGTAATCATTCAGGACGCATTCACCAGGTGAAGTCAACCTGCTATAGATCTATATGCAACAGAACAAAAACATGTCACAAGTTCTGCTCCAGCGGAGGCCAGGATCAGGGATCTCTGTAGGATGCTCTGGATCTAATGTACGTATACCCTTCAATTCCACTAATCCCAAGAATCATTAGGAAGGTGAGACAGGATTCCACCAAGATGACCATGCTGGCATCTGGCTGAAGCAGTTCTGTTTCTCAGACTTGGTGAATCTCTCCATTCGACCTCCAGTCCAGTTACCTCTTCAGCCATAAGTGCTATTGCAAAGGGAGGGGCAGATCCTGCATCTGGATCAAACTTCCCTGTACCTCACAGAATGGATGCTGATTGGCTAATAGCAGTAGAGAGTAGCTGCTCATCAGAAGTACAACATATTCATAACCACAGTAGAGAGACTCAACGAGGCATGCTTACTCGGCCAAATGGAAGCTGTAGTAGAAAGAGACCCTGGAACACGGGGCCTGGTGCAAGACCTGAGGCCTGAACCAAAATCAGCAAGAGTCAGGCCCTGTTACAAAGCAAATGCCTGCTTAAAAGTTTGCTGTCCAGTACATTAACTTTGCAAGAATATGTCTGGTGTTGCTAAAACACAGGCATTCCTAAGAAGTACTAGGCACTAGGTATTCACGTAAATACATCCCAGAAGGATAATACAAGCACATCCCGATATAAAGTTATGGTATAAACACACTCCCTGAAGATGGTACACACTGACCCCTCCTAAAGATAAGGTCAGGATGACAGGGTAATGAATAGGAGTACTTGTGGCACCGTAGAGATTAACAAATTTATTTGAGCATAAGCTTTCGTGGGCTACTTCATCGGATGCATAGAATGGAACATATAGTAAGGAGATATATATATATATATATATATATATATACACACACACACATACAGAGAACCTGAAAAGATGAGAATTGTCCTACCAACTCTAAGAGGCTAATTAATTAAGAGAAAAAACTTGTAGTGATAATCAAGGTAGCCTATTACAGACAATTTGACAAGAGGTGTGAGACTACTTAACATGAATAATGAACGGCGATGTTTTGTTTGAACCAACAGATACAAAGTGTAGGGTGGTAACTAACCACATCAGAAGAGTAATACGTAACTTATTTGTATCAGCATATAAAAGAGAAATCATAGGAGGGGTGTCTTTGTCTGGCCTAGTGGCAGCGGAAACTCCCGTTGCTAGTGACAAGTAGAGCTGAGTCCTTGCCACTCATGTGTTAGTGTCCTCATAGAGTCTGTCGGGTGCTAGTATTGTGTCTTCAGGGCAATAAACCTGCCTGAGCTCCTTGATCACTGAACTGAGTCTGTGGTCGTAGAAGTGCTGCCGAGGTCTGCTGGGCCAGCTATCTGCAGGGTTGGTAAAGCATATGGAGAGTGCACGCATGCAGGCCAACTGACAACAGAAGCCAGGCTTCACCGTTGGACTAATCAACATCAGTTACCTTCATCTCAAGCTTAGATACCTGATATACTGGAATAACTCCTGTCCTTGAGGAATTCAAGATTGTCTAGAACGGGGGTAGGCAACCTATGGCACGGCACGCGAGCTGATTTTCAGTGGCACTCACACTGCATGGGTCCTGGGGGCTCTGCATTTTAATTTAATTTTAAATGAAGCTTCTTAAACATTTTAAAAACCTTATTTACTTTCCATACAACAATAGTTTAGTTATATATTATAGACTTAGAGAAAGAGACCTTCTAAAAATGTTAAAATGTATTACTGGCATGTGAAACCTTAAATTAGAGTGAATAAATGAAGACTTGGCACATCGCTTCTGAAAGGTTGCCGACCCCTACTCTAGAAGTTCCCTTAAGATCCACATAGCAGCCATTTTAGCTTTCCGTCCTCCTATACAAGGTCACTCAACATTCTCTCACCCTGCAGTAGCTAGGCACTTATGTGCATATGTTCCACTATTCAGGGAGTCTCCCCCTCCTTGGGATCTCAACCGACTGATGGGTTTAATGCATCCTTTGAGCCCGTGGCTGTGTTTCCTCTTCCACTTGTCACTAGCCTTACCAGTGGTAGTAACATCAGCTAGAAGGGTGGGAGATTACAAGCACTCATGGTGGGTCCCCCCATACACAATATTTCTTAAGGACAGGGAGACCTTCAGGGCTCACCCAACATTTTTACCAAAGGTTGTCTCTGCCATCTGAATCAACTAATACACCTGCCTGTGTGTTTTTCTCAAGCCACATTCCAACAAGGGAAAAGCTAAACGTCATACCTTAAGTAGGATAGTACCCACAATACATCTTGATAGGACTAAGCCATTTGTGGCTTCACCTTGGTTAATTGTAGCTTTTGCACATCAGGCTATATAACCTAGAGATGACTGAATTGGATTTTTACTTGCATTAAATTGTGCTATGAAATAGCTTATTTAGACCCAATATTGAGGACTACAATTCACTCCACCAGGGCTCAAGCAGCTTCTGCAGCTTCTTTGAGAAGTGTTCCGGTAGTGGAATTCTGTGCATACACTTATGAAACGTTACTCCATAGTAGAATCAAGATCTGATGCTCACTTTGCTACAGCTGTATTACAAATAGACTCCTAGCATCCACATCCTGTGATCTGGGTCACTGCTTGTGAATCAAACAGTGAATCTGTATGGACAAGTATCAGAGGGGTAGCCATGTTAGTCTGGATCTGTAAAAGCAGCAGAGAATCCTGTGGCACTTTATAGACTAACAGACGTTTTGGAGCATGAGCTTTCGTGGGTGAATACCCACTTCGTGCAGAACGCAGGTAGTGGAAATTTCCAGGGCAGGTATTAATGCTAGCAAGCAAGCTAAGAGATAACGAGGTTTTATTCAATCAGGGAGGATGAGGCCCTGTTCTAGCAGTAGAGGTGTGAAAAACAGGAGGAGAAACTGGTTCTGTAATTGGCCAATTGGCTAGAGATAACGAGGTTAGTTCAATCAGGGAGGATGAGCCCCATTCTAGCAGTACAGGTGTGAAAACCAAGGAGGAGAAACTGGTTCTGTAAACTGGCCAATTACAGAACCAGTTTCTCCTTCCTTGGTTTTCACGCCTCTACTGCTAGAACAGGGCCTCATCCTCCCTGATTGAACTAACCTCGTTATCTCTAGCTTGCTTGCTAGCATATATATACCTGCCCCTGGAAATTTCCACTACCTGCGTCTGATGAAGTGGGTATTCACCCACGAAAGCTCACGCTCCAAAACGTCTGTTAGTCTATAAGGTGCCGCAGGATTCTCTGCTGCTTGTATGGACAAGCACTTGAAGAAGAAATGGTTATTTACCTTACAGCAATTGTGGTTTTTTGAGATGTATTGTCCATATATTCCACAACCTACCCTCCTCAGTTTATAAGCCAACCTCCCCAAAATGGATAAGTAAAAATGGAATTTTTTTATGACCCATTCATAAGCTGACCCTGTAATTCAGAGGTCAGCAAACTTTGGTTCCTGGGTCATGAGGATAAGCCGCTGGTGGGCCGAGATGGTTTGTTTACCTCGAGCATCTGCAGGTACAGAGGTTAACCTAAGTAAACAAAGTGTCCCATCCTGTCCTGCCAGCTGCTTACCCTGATAGGCCAGGACAGCAACTGGTGGGGAAATTTTTGGGGGGGAGAGAAGCTGGGGATCAGGGAAGTAACCCCTATGACCACCCCCCACATGATCCCACCCCTAGCCCAGGACCTCCACACTCTCCCCATCCCATCCCTTCCCACCTTATCTGCGGAGGGCCAGGGGAGGATGTCTGGACTGGCTGGAGCAGCTCCACAGGCCAGACTAGACGGCACGGCTGCAGCATGTTCCAGCGGGCTGGGCCGGGAGGCATGGCTGCAGCATGCTCTGGTGCCTGGGTGGTGCGGCCACAGCCTGTTCAAAATAAGCGGGGCTGAGCGGCACGGCTGCAGCCTGCCAGCCCTGGAGCTATAGCTGCTTTGGAGGCAACGGAGAGACTCTGGCCCTGCCTCTTCTCTTCTGGCTGTGCTGTCTCTCCTTGCTCCCTCTGTTTGGGGGGAGGGGCTGTGTCCCACCTTTCCCTCTCTATACCCGTTCATCAGTCGACCCCCTTCTCTAGTGCTTCCCTTTTTTACTAAAAAAAAGTTTGGCTTATGAACGAGTATGTACGGTACTTAATCTAAGTTAGTTGACATACTTCATTTCCCCCTCACATGCAGCACTTTTCGTACCTTACTTTAGGAAATAGGCTTGTGTTAGTTCCGTAATGCTGGGGATTGGCATTTTCTGGTGCATGCTGAATGGGTGAATTGGGATGTTCTATGACCTGGAATGAAAGAGGGTTGTTAATGCTGGAACTGTTAAACTTTCCGTCCTGCGGTTGGGAGGTCAGGAAACCTCTTCTTTCAATCTGATGCTAATAGTATTGTGAAAAGTCTGTGGCAGCCCACACTATTTTGGAAGTGTCACGGACTCACAGATCGTGCCCACACTTGGCCCTGTGCGGTCCGTGGGGGGTGCCCCTTTCAGTGAGACAGCCCTTCTCGGGGGTCAGGCCCCTCCACCTCCTGGAGCCGCACCTCTCTGAGCCTTAGCACGTCTGTCTCTGCCGTGGGCCCCCTCCGGGAGTCCACGCACTCTGGACCCCCTGGGCCTCTTCACCCCCAAAGGGGCTGATGCAACCCTGTTCTCTAGACCAGAGTGACTCTCAGCCAGCATAAAACAGGAGGGTTTATTGAGAGTTGAACACAGCACAGGAAACTCTCAGGGCCTCAGGCCTGGCCTCTCACAATAACAGCACATCCCAGTCTCCCTGCATCCAGGTGGGCTCTGCCTGCTTCCCCTCGCCAGCCCGAGCCCCCCTGCTTCCCAGCTGGGTCTCTGATATCCCCGGCCTCAAGCCCCGCCTCAGTCCATTGTCTTCTCTCCAGGTAAACAGGGTCGTAAACAGGAAGGCCTGAGTCCCCTCTCCTCGCAGCTCTCCTCTGGCTGGAACCGGCTGGTCAGGTCACCGGGGTCCTCTCTCTGCAGCCCATTGTCCTCCCACTGGCCAGAACCGGTTGTGTCTCCTGGGCTGGGGTCCCGAGTCCCTCTCCGGTCCTCTGTAACAACAAACTCCCTCTCCCCTCACCTCGTTAAACCAGTAACACCCAGGTACATTGAGTCCCACCCCCTGTGCATGCAAACCCTGGAAAAGACAGAAAACCCCAAGAAAACCCCCACTTCGTCACAGGAAGTAACTGAAATTGTTAGGTTAGTGTGTTGGGTAACTCTTTGAAAATGGTGTTTTCATTTCTTGGTACGTGTTAGGCTTTCTATATAGATATATGTGCATAGATGCACAGCTTCTCTCTGCTGTAACAATTGGATATATGGCTATGTAAATGAAATGTATTTAACTTTGACAGATAACATCTTTCTGGAGATTCTGTACTCCAGTAATAAAGAGCTGGCTGAGGCACGAGAAATTTTGCGTAAAATAGAGCTTCGTGATCTATATAAGTATTTAGGAGAGACTCGGACTGAACCAGGAAAAGAAATTACAGAGGTAAACAGCATTCTCAATCCAATCTCTATTGACAGAGGGCTCCAAATTCTGCTGCATCTTTTAAATACGCACTTCTGACTATTCTGCTGATTTGTCTCTATTCTACTATCGTTCCTAAAACTGCCTGGGCCAATGATAAATTGCATGTCTTCTTCAAAACTCAGCCAGTAAGTGTGTGAAGGGCTGTTACATGGAGGAAGCTGGGGGAAAGATAAGAGATTTGGATAAAAAAGATAACTGCTGAGCTGAAGACTATTTCAGGATATTTTTATTTGAAATAACGTGTTGTGCAAAAATATAGGGAATTGCATGTCAAAAAGCATCACTTCAGCCTAAAAAAACATGAGAACATTTGAACACAAGGAAACAGTAAAACTGTTCAGCAGAATAATGAGACTGTGGTGCAATTTTGGCTCCAAGTTGTTGTCAGAGTGGCTTTAGTGGTATGTCTGAGTTTGTATTTATGTGAGAGAGAACTTCTGAATTTCTTGACTTTTGGAGGTTTAAATTTTCAACCTTAGTCACTATCTACTTCTCAAGCTCAGCATAGCTGTTATTTCAAAAACAGTATCAATTTAATATAGTACACTGAAATATTCTAGACTGAGGTGCTAGTGCTGCCGATATTTAAAGTTGCCCTGTATGTCCCATTATAAAACAATATTTTCATTTGTTTATAACTTTGCCAGACTTAAAGTGTTTGGGCTGAAATCTTGCATGCTGGGCATCTGCCACTGTCTGAACTAGTTTAGAAAATTTAGGCAAAAATGATTTGGTTGTTTCAGAGAATAAGAGTAGATGAAAATGTTTTGCGCATTTAAAAAAAAACCCTTCAGCTACTTTATTGATAAGCTCTATTGCATGCAGTCTTTGGTGCGGGATTTGAAAATTAGCAAGGGAGATTCCCTGGAGAAAAACTGCCCAAATTTGGCCAATTAAAAAACCTTTGAAAAAATCTCGACTCTCACGTGCTCAGTAGAGACTTGCTTACTTTAAGCACAAATTTGTCAAAAAGTTCTGCCTCTTCTGAGCATACTCCAGCCCATGACTGCAGGGGCTGAGCAGGACTTTGCCTGCAATGGCTGCTGCCAGGAGCCTCTGAGCACCGGAACTGAAAGCAGGGAGACTGTCCTGTGCTCCAAATACTCCTCTTTCTGTCTCCCAAGCAGCATGGAGAAGGAAACAGCCTGACCCAAATTCAGATGGGGGACAAGAGCCAGTCCTGGGGAACAGAGAAGAGAGTAGTTTGGAATAAGAAGCCTGTGGGGATGAGGGGAGAGACTGACTGAAATATTGGGGGTGGAGGGGAGCGGGAGACAGGGAGACATTGTGTTGGGCAGAAGAATGAAAAGGAGCCTGAGGTTAGGAGACAGGGTGGGGACAAGGATAGGTTGGAGGGAACAGAGTAGAAGAGGTCATGCTTAGAGCCGGAGAGATTGGACAATAGTTTGTGACCATTAAAGCACACACCTACAGAACCTGGACTTGGACCCAGAATTCCAGAGATTCTTCATTTGTCTGCTGTCAGCAAAATCTGTGAAACCCACCGGCAAAATATCTTATCCCCCTAGTGCTTGTCAACATAGAGAATGACAACCTACTACTGCTGTCAGTTACTCCATTAGCTCAAATGGCAGAGGTCTGTGTGGTGGATCTAAATGTTCAAAGCTGATGAAATGTGTCGCTATAAGTCATGTTAGAAATTGCTCTTTGTGTGTATGTGTTATGATACAGTCTTCTATTACATGGTCAAATACTATTTTTTCCATGGGATCCCTCCCTCGTTCAGTGCATAGAATGGACGATGCTCACTAAATGAGACATTATTTAACAGTTTGTTTTCTCAACCATCAGTATGTGGTTTCCAGGCCTCATTTATTGCCCACAATTCAAACCTTGCCATGAAGACAGAATTACTAATTTCCACCCCTCAGCTGCTTGTCCCAGTTTTCTTGCTTAGCCAGTCCCAGTCTCCTCGTCTGCCCCTACAACTTTGCCAGCTCCCAGTACCAGTATACCCCTTCCATTGCCATGGCCAGGGTCAGTGCTTTGTCTTTTCTGTGTTCCAGTCAGGCAGTTTCTACCTCCTCATTGCCTGGGTGCCAGCAGTGGAAGTATTGAGAGCACAGGAGAGAGAGTCTCAGCTCTTAGTTCTGATCCCTGGCCCCACAACAGTTCCCAGCAACTGGCAGTAACAACTTCCAACAAGTCTTGCTTTGTATCTGGAACCTTGATCTGGAGCATGCTCAGTTCAGATAGAATCTTCATATAATTTAGTTGCCAAACTCTAACCAGTCTCTACTAAGCACAGGCAAAGAGATTTTTTCAGAGGTTTATAACTTGGTCACATTGTGGTGAATTTTTCACAGGAACAACAAAGGCCTATCCTTGACACCAGAGTCCTCCCCCCCCCGTCCCATCCCCTCTCCACACACCCTCCCCAATTTCATGCTCTTCCTTCAAATGCTGGAGGTGCAAGAGCTTCTCAAGAAAATGGCTATACAGTTTTTAACTGGGCAAGGGGAGGGTGTAGAGGGAATGACATTTTTCCCTAGTCTCATTCTCGATTACAGCTGAACTCTTTTTGCTGAAACCTCTCAAACAAATTCAGTCTGAGGGAGACACTTGCAGGGAGAATTTCAGCCCAAATGGTTAGTTTGGTAAAGTTTTATAAACTCCTGAAAACAGTGTTTTATAATGGGATGAGTTGGGCAATCTTAATCATATATATTCCAGTCAACTCCACCTATAATAGTTCGTAAGTCAGAATTTATCTGGTTGGAAAGAAATTCAAATTGCAAACCATTGCCTTTTACTTTTAAAGGATGGCCTTCATCCTAGAGACTCTTGTTTAAAAAGTGTTATAGGTAACTACATCTAACAGTTCTTGTATTAAATTGTTTGTTTGGGGAGTAAGAGCTCTCTCTTCAATAGCTCTTGCCTTCATTGTGTGATGACGCCCTGATAGCAGCAGAAACAGGCAGATTCCCAGCAATTATGGAATACATACTTGTATCCATTGTCAGTATTGCAACAAATTTGTTGAGAAATATTGAATGTGTCTGTTTTTTTGTGTAGAATGAGGAGTTGAGGAAGTTGACCTGTTTAATAGGAACATGGATAATATGCTTAAAGGCACATGTTCAGGGCACTGTAGCCCCTTCATGGTCAACTTCTTTCTATTTGAGGGCTAGTAGATGCCCTAGGCACTAAAGTTTTTTGTGACTCTCTAAGGGCCCATCTAAAACCGCCAACATAGTAGATTGTATCTCTGGCTAAAAGTCACACAATTATCATGGAAAACGTACATACCTCAAAGTTATAGTCTTTCGTGCAGGCACTTTCTGTATAGTTTCACCTGGTCATGTAACCAATCTTCAGCTGTAGCCATGGCCGATTTAATGCAGGTGAAAATCTTCACTTGAACTTTTCTTTTGAAAGGTGAATTGTTTACTTTAAAAATGCTGGTATTTTAAGTAATTCTAGCCTTATCTCAACCAGCCTGGTTGTATGGCAGCATTCTCTCCAGATGTATGGGTTCAGTTGCACAGTTCTGGAACTGGCAGTGCTTGAATAGAATTAAAAGTATTCGCTTTTTCTCAGGATCAGTATGACACGCTGCCAGCTGACATTGCTGCTTCCAGACCAAAGAATGCACCTCAGGATGTTGAATTGAATGCTGAAGACTTTATAGTTGACGTAAGTGTGTCCTTTCATAGCAAACTTAGTGTAAAATATACTGTCTTCATTTCTGTATCACAGAGGGCCAAATATACCATGTAAAAGTTTACACGTAAAGCTGAGTACACTTTATATTCAAAATAAGAAAGCAGTTTGTCCCATTCACGCTCTAATTGCACAATTCAGGGACATTATAAGGCATAAGGTAACTCTCAGTGCATTCCCATCCCTGTGTGGAGTATGCAGTTGGTATCTAGTGCCTAGCAGTTTCCCTGTATGTGTTACTGCTGAAGCCTATAGATCAGGGGTTCTCAAACTTTTTCTAATGTGGATCATGTGTTAAAAGATTATTTTGTGGACACTTCTCTTCCCAGAGATTGCATAGACCATTTCACTTTCCAATTTTTCGTCATGTAACATCACTGTGGCAATGGAAAAGTAATGTCAGGAAAACATTTAGTTACCTTTTTAGCTGTTCCATTGCTGGCTCTGCTCCCATGGGGGTAGACTTGCACTTTTGGCGGGGAGGGCGGTAGTTTCCTCCTGGAATATTTAGACCTTGAAAATGGATAGCTACCAAAGACTAGAACAAAGACAATGTAACTGAAGTATTACATCTGCAAGTAGAAAGAGACTGAAGCATTCCTTATCCCTTGGGTTGTGCAATGTCCAGCCACATCTTTGTGACTGGAATATGTCTTCCTATAAGTCATTATTCCTGCAGACAGGCAATGTGACCTTGGCCAAGACCCTTTCAGAACAGCTCTACTTGGAAAAGTTAACTTTGCTTAAAAAGAAAATTGTTAGGGTTTAACATTTTGTTTTTCCATATCCTATTTAATGCGTCTGCATGTAAAATGTGTAATGTTACGGCCAGTCCTGCAACCAGAGGTTTTCCTGCTCTGTGCATTCCCACCAGTGCTAAAGGTTCTGCAAGCCAGTTGCTGCCCTCAGGCACACTAATGTAATCCGATTGTCCTCAAATTGTCTTAATTTACATCTGAGTCATTGGAAAAAGGGAAATGCTTCTCTGCAAGTATTTCACTGCTGAAATTGATTTGGTCTCTCCTCTCGCCTTCTGTGCCTATTCCTCTCCACCCTAAAAATTCTGTTTTCTTAATTCAGGTATTCTGGAAAGCAAATAGGAAAATTATATGTACTGGATGGAGGAAGCACTGGTGTGTTAAAATAGTCTTGGTTCAACTGCCAAAAATATTCTGGTGGCAGCACTGTCAGGTTATCAAGGCAAAATTAAAATTTAAGGGCTACTGCTACATATAAACATCTGAAGCATATCTGAAAGGTAATTTGTAAATCACTTTAGATTTCTCTCAACTCTGTTTGCTGGATGCGTCTCTGATTGCAGGTTACTTTTAAGGTGATACTTTACAAATTTCTTGAAGCTCATCACATTGGTGAAACTAATTTCATGAAACAATTGAGACAAATTTTAGTTTTTTCATAAAGATTAACTATTGTAGTTAACTCCAAATATTTTAGAACAATCTTTTCTATTTTCTAACTACTAATAATTATAGTGTCTCTTTTGTTAGAATCTTGGTAATCAAGTCTAGAAAACTACCCAAAAATATGTGTTCTTCTTTGAGTGCTTAGTCGTGTTGATTCCATTCTAGGTGTCCACGTGTCCATCTGCATAGTCGTTGGAGATTTTTGCCTTAGCAGTATCTGTATGATCGGCTGTGGCACCCCCTTGAGTGCCATATTCATGCGTCCGTATGTCAGCGGTCAGCCCTACGCCCTTTCAGTTCCTTCTGACCGCCCATGATGGTTAGTCGGAGTGCCTTTCCTTGCATAGCAAGGGCTAGCGGTTTCGTCTCTTCTGACTTCAAGCTGTAGGGCCTTGTAAATAGTTTGTTTATAGTAGTTAGTGTTAAGTATTTAAGTGTAGTTAGAATTTAGAGTCCAGGGGGGACTTTACCCCAGGCGGGGCGTGCCCCAGTCCCTGGAGCTTAAGCCCTGCGTGGACTGTAACAGGCCGGTGCCTATAAGTGACCCCCACAGCAGCTGCCTCAAGTGCTTGGGCGAATCACATGTGAAGTGTCGTATTTGTAAAAATTTTCTACCCAGGACTCAGTGCAGAATATTCATTTGCGGGCTCTTCTCATGGAGGCTGCTCTCCACCTGGCTTCTGAGCCTTCCTGCCAAGACTCACTGAATACCTCAGCCTCAGTGTGCAGTGCACCCCCAGCACTGGTGCCCAAAAAGGAAAAAAAGAAGAATGGCTCCCTGGCACTGGGCAAGAAGGGCCATGCGACATCGGGCAAAGGACCCATTTCTGGCCATCTGGCAACTCTGGAGCCACATGTATGTGCCTCCCTGGTTGGGGCCCTTAGCCCCTTTAAAAGATCCACCTCCAACTCTCGGGAGCGATAGGGGATCCAAACTCCTGACAGCATCGATGCCTTCCCAAGCTCCCCTGGTGCCAAGAGAACAGAGACCTTTGCCCATGCCGCCAGCACCGCATTTGCTGCAGGAAACAGCGAAGGCTCCCTATGAAGGCAAGCCAGCCGCAAAGACCTCTTAGAGGGCAGTGGAGCAGCACCAATCCCCTGAGACAAAGCAGTGCTCTTCTCTTCTCGCCCCAGATCTCTGGAGTTGCAGATAAGCTCCTCTGAGGCTCGCCCTTGGTCACCGCAGTCGCGGTCTCTGCTGTCTCAATGCAGATTGCCTATGGGGAGAAGGCGCAAGTCCCCGTACTACCAGCACCGTTCGACCTCCCCTAGTTGTCATCTTGCTGCTGATCTCGGTTGCCTGTCCCATGGGAGCGCTCCCTGTCACAACTGCAGTCACCTCGATATTGGCACCGATCCCCTCACTCCAGGCACTGATCTTCGGCAGCAACGGTCAGCAGGCAGACACAGGCGTCAATGGCTCCACCATAGTCACCGGAAGAGGATTCCTCTGGCATAGAAGGGCAGTTCAGCCCCTCACCCAGACTCCTCCAGTGCGATTGGGCACGAGAGGCCATGTCAACATCGGCACCACATTGGGAGCATAGCCAGTGGCCAGCACAGTGGCCTTATTGGAGCGAATGGGGCTGTAGTAAGAGGAGGCCCTGAGATAGAAACCTTGGTATTAGAGGCCCGGTATGAGGCCTAAGGCCTGAACTAAAGTAATGGTCAAGACTTTGCTGACATAAAGCAAAGTTAAGCTGTGAGCCAGAGGCAGGCCCTGATCACAGAAACTGGCAAGGAAAGGGCTAATGCTGCAAAAAGAGACATACCTAAAAGGTACTGGACACCAGATATCAGAACATTCGCAGACTTGTACACTCCAAACAGATAACAAGGAACAAGCTGACCCATCTCCATGACAGAGCCAAAAGGGTAATATGATGGATAGAGCTGTTTTGTTTGAACCAACATGTACAAGGTGAGAGGCGGCACGTAGCTACGTAGAGGGGTTGCACCTCAATACATCAGGAGTGATGTGTAACTTGTTTGTACCTGTGTATAAAAATGCATCCTTGGGGCGGTATCTTTGTCCAGCCTAAGGGGCTGTGGAAAGTCCCACCACTGACTGAGCTGAATCCATTGCCAGGGAGCACATACGTACTGGCTAGCTGCACCTTAGCAGCACCTTGGACTTCGTTTGCCAGGGAGCTGGAGACTGTGTTTCTCTTCAACAATAAACCTGGCAGACGTGCCTTCGAACCTTACTAGAGTCTGTGCTCATTGGGGGTTCTCTTGGGGTCTGCTGTGTCAGGTATTTGCGCAGAGCTGGGGCAGCACACCGAGGGAACACACGTATGCAGCCGATTGATATCAACACTGAACAGAGCAGAGCACCACAGTGGTAGAATCTGACAACAGGGGCATGCCAGTCACGACGATGCCCCTTTCACGCTGCTCATCTGCTGCTGCCTCGGAGCAACAGTTTGCAGCACTGACCAGTATGTGACAGGGTCCTCAAAATTGCCAAGGCCTCTGGCAAACCCCGTCCTCCATCTCTCCCACCTCCAAAAGGGTTAAAAAAAAAAAAAAAAAAAAAAGGTACTTTGTCCCATCCAGAGGGTTTGAGTACAGTGAAATCCCGCTATAACGATAATTGGGGTCCAAAAAATTCGATCGCAATAAATGCGGGGTTGCTTTATAATGGGGTTACGAAAATTTACCATTTCAAGCTGGTCAGTTTAAGTCTTGTTTAAAAAAACAAAACAAAACAAAACCTCTTATCCCAGCATGCGTTAAACACAAAAGTAGTAATTTAATTACATGTACATGAAAGAAACATGTGAAATCGACTATACTAATCATTGCGCAGAGTGCAAAGTCAATCTGATTGCATGACTCCACAATTTTACATTTCATCACTTCTTAAAAAAGCTATTTAGTATGGTCTGCTTATCTGCCACAGACTGTTGGTGTCTAGCAAAGTCAAGAATGCTTCTGAGTTGGAAGATTTTGACACTGTCCACGTCTTGAGTTTCCAGCCACCTCAGACTTGCTTCTAGGTCCTTTACTGCCTCGGACACTTTTGGTGGGGGAGTTGAGATGCCATCATCATTGTCGTCGTCATTAGTGCCTCTGGTTTCAGGCTCTGGTGGTGCAGCTTCATTCTTCCCACTGACATTTGCAACAATTTTGTCATCTGAGATGTGTTCGTATATGGGGCAGATGTCATCTGCTGAAAACCAGTTGAGGATATCCTGATGACTGTGCTCATATTCTCTGAGTGCTTCTTCGGCTAAACGTACGTTGTCTTCAGTGAATCTTGTAAATTCAGGCTCATCGTCATTACCGGCATCATGTGTAGGTGATGGAAAAGCTGGACCAAGACTCTTTGTCCAGCATTGTTGAATGCAACGTGCAGAGATAGCATCCTAGGCTTTCGTGACAAGGTGACAGACTTCTTTCAAGTTGAGTGACACCAGTGAAGTGTCGACAGAGGAGTTGTTATTCGCTACCATCCTCTTGATCATTTCATGACAATAGTTTTGCTTAAATACTGATATGATGCCTTGATCCAGTGGCTGGATTTCTGACATAGTGTTCTTCGAGAGATAAGAGACTTTAATCTTGCCATCATGACTGACAAGATTTTCCGCTGGGGGGTGGACAGGGCAATTGTCCAACAGGAGGAGAGCTTTTTCCTGCTGCTTGAGTTTTCGCAAATGAGCCCGAACGGCTGGCATGAAAGTTATATGGAACTAGTCTTTAAATATGGAGCTATTCATCCATGCATTCTTGCTGTTGGTGTATTCAAAGGGAAGGGCCTTCATATTAACATGATGAAAACACCTGGGAGACCTTGCATTTCCAATCATCAGAGGTCTGACTTTGTGACTGCCAGACTTGTTGGCGCAAAGCAAGAAGAGTGACTCGGTCCTTCCTCTGCTTAAAACCTTCTCGTTTGTGACTATCAGTCTTGGTTGCGAAGGTGCGATCAGGTAACATTTTAAAGCATAAACCAGTCTTGTTGCAGCTGTAAACTTGGTCGGCTGTGTAGCAACCATCCTCCTGCAACTTTTTAAAGTCAATTGGGTAGGAATTGGCAGCCTTTTTATCAGCTGAACAGATTTCCCCAGACACAAGAACTTGGCTTATAGTGTGCCTTTTCTTGAATCTGTCCAGCTAGCCATTACTCGCCTTAAATTTGGATTCATTTCCATTGACAAGGTGATCAAATTTCTCTGCTTGAGCTTTCAGAATAGGGCCAGAAATGGGAACTCCTTCTGAGTGAGCCTGGACAAACCATTGGTACAAGGTGGAATCTTAGGTTTTCATCATCTGCAAACTTGACCTTTTTATGCTGTAAACCAGTTTCCGCTTCAAGAATGCAGGGTACGCTACGGAGCTTTTCTTCTTCTTTTTTCCACCCTCAGAGAGTGGACTCACTAATTCCTAGATCTCTAGCAAGCTGAGTTTGTTTGCCCTTCCTTAGTTGATCCAGGGCATACAGTTTCTCTTGGACAGAAGACTACTTGCGTTTGCAAACTGGCATGTCCATAATGGTAAAATATTTTCAAAAATATAGGAAGTTAATAACAAGTTTATAGGCAAACACCATACACATGTACAACCTGAGAAGTAAGTGCAATGGGCCTGCAATGGCCAGGAGTCACTTTTATCCTATAAGACCAGAAGAATGCGATTTATTTATAAATGTCGTAAAAAAAATATTCTGGCAAAACATGAACAGTATTACGGACTTAAAGGGGAGCCAACTTATGATCGCATTATATCCGAATTCACGTTATCGCCGGGCGCGTTATTGCAAGATTTGACTGTACCTTTATACCAACCCACCTCCGGGCTCACTGGTTGTCTCTGCGACCAACGAAAAAGATAAGCAGAGGCACACCAGTTCAACTACCAAAAATAGAGGCTAAAAGACTGGACCTTTTGGGGAGAAAAATTTATTCCACTGCCAGACTGCAATTCCGGGTGGTGAGCCATCAGGCCGTCTTGGGCAGATACAATTTTAACTTATGGGACTCCCTCTGTAACTTCAAGGAATCCCTCCTGCAGGGTTTTGCTCAAGAATCAGCACCCTGGTACAGGAGGGCATGGCAGCAGCTACGTGCTCCTTCCAAATGGTGTGGGATGCAGCAGACTCGGCAGCTAGGGTGGTCGCAGCAGCGGTGGTTATGAGGTGCAGCTTCTGGCTTCAAACTGCCAGTCTTTCTCTAGATGTGCAGCTGACGATGTAGGTCCTCCCGTTTGCTGGGAATGGTCTCTTCTCCAAACAGACAGATGTGAGTCTGCATGGGTTAAACGACATTTGGGCCATCCTTTGCTTGCTGGTCATGCATATGCTGCAGTCTTCACAGAAGCAGTTCCGGCTGCCCCTGCCACCAAGTCTTTGGCAGCCTCGATGGGTCTGCAAGGAGAAGGGATAGAGACAGAAGTTTTAGTCCTCGCTGCCCTTCCTCCTCCTACTGCGCAGCTCGGCCCGGCAAAGCAGCCAAGGGGCCAAAAGCACTCATTTTGAAGGTGCTCTTGAGAGTGATGCCCTGGTCAGTTTTCCAGATCCACCTTGTTCTTTCCTCAGCCGTCTTTGTCCCTACTGTTTGGCCTGGTCGTGAGTCACCTCGGACCGCTGGGTGCTGGACATACTATCTCGGGGCTATACCCTGCAATTTTTGGCTGCCCCTCCCTCCCACTCCCCTCTTCCCCATCCCTCTTCAGGGGTCCTTCTCATGAACAATTCCTCATTCAAGAGGTTGAGAACCTCCTGTGCCTGGTTGCAGTGGAGGAAGTCCATCGGGACATGAAAGAAAAAGGGGTCCACTCCCACTACTTATTAATCCTGAAGGCAAAAGGGGGCCTCAGACCCATCTTGGACCTGCGTCGCCTCAACAAGTTTCATATGGTCTCTCTGGCCTTCATCATCCCCTTCCTTGATCTGGGAGATTGGAATGCTACCTTCGATTTAAATGATGCTTATTTCTATATTCCCAGGTCACAGACGCTTCCTCAGTTTCATAGTGGGCAGACGCCATTTTCAAAGCACTCTCCTTTGGCCTCTGATCAACCCCAAAAGTGTTCACAAAATGTATGGCACCAGTGGTTGCTTACCTGAGACGTCGCGGGGTCCAGGTCTTCCTTTATCTCAACCACTGGTTCATCAAGGGCCCATCTTGTGAGCAAGTGCAGAGGAGCCTTAATCTGGTGCGTTCCACCTGCCGCGATCTGGGCCTGTTAATAAACAAGAAAAAAATCCATCTTAACGCGCGTCCAGTGAGTAGAGTTCATTGGGTGGTTCTCAACTCCATGCGAGCCAGAGCCTTCCTTCCAGGAGCGTGTTTTTAGGCCATGTTGGACGGATCTGATCTCCCATGTAAAGAACCATTTGTGGGACAACCTGGCCCTCCATATCAACATTAGGAAGCTCAGAGCAGTTTGCCTGGCTTGCCAGGCTTTCTTGCCTCACCTGAGGAGCAAGGTGGTACATGCAGGTCCTGATGAACAATACTGCCGCAATGTATTACATCAACAGGCAGGGCAGTGCCAGGTCTTTGGCCCTTTGTCAAGAAGCTCTCTGCTCTTGGGACTTTTGGGTGCGGCATGCCCTTCCTCTGGTAGCTGCACACCTGCCTGGAACCAGGAACATCCTGGTGGATCACCTCAGCAGGACTTTCTCATCTCGTCACAAGTGGTTGCTCTATCCGGAGGTGGTCAGCATAATCTTCCAGAGGTGGGGGACTCCCCAGGCGCACCTTTTCACATCCAGGCAGAACAGAAAATGCCACAAGTTCTGTTCGATCCGGGGACTTCCTGTCGGATGCCTTTCTCATCCCTTGGTTGGGGGCTCTGATGTATGCCTTCCTGCCAGTGCCATTGAGTCACAGGGTCCTTATGAAGATCAAGCAAGGGCGAGAATTATCCTAATAACCCCCATGTGGCCTCTCCAGCACTGGTTCAGCACACTGTTGAACCTTTCGGTAGCCACCCCTCTGGCTGGATCTGCTGTCACAGAACCACAGCAGCCTTTTGCATATGAACCTGGCGGCACTGCACTTGACTGCTTGGCTGCTGCCTGGCTAAGCATGAACAAACGGCATATGTGGGCCAAGCAGGCCCTGCTGTGGGAGATACTGGATTATCTGCTGCACCTCAAACTCCAAGGCTTGTCCCTGTCATTGATCAAGGTCCACCTGGCTGCTATCTTGGCTTTCCATCCTCTGTTCCAAGGCTCACAACATGACAGCATGGTCCCCCACCCAGGACCCAAATCTCATGCTGTAGAGGCTCACAGGGTCTCTGTTTCAGGCTCTGGCTTCCTGCTCTCTCTTGCTTCTCCATGAGGTGATCCACCAGGACGTTCCTGGTTCCAGGCAAGTGTGCAGCTACCAGATGAATGGCATGCTGCACACAAAAGTTCCTTGTTCCTGGTCGTGATGATGTCAGTCCGCAGGGTGTGCAAGATCAGGGCACTTACTTTGGAGCCGCCCTATATGGCCTTCTACAAAGATAAGGTCTAGCTGTGACTGCACGCAGTGTTTCTGCCCAAGGTCGTTTCCCAGTTTCATACTGGCCAGGACATATACTTACCTGTATTCTTTCCAAAGCCTTATATGTCTGATGAGAAATGCAGGCTACAAACTCTGGACATCAGGAAGGCGCTGACCTTCTACATAGATAGAACAAAGCTGTTCCGTAAGTCAATGCAGTTGTTTGTTGCGGTGGTGGACAGAATGAAGGGTCGCTCAGTGTCTCCTTAGAGGATTCTGTCCTGGATCATGGCCTTTATCCGCTACTGTTATGAGCTGGCGAAAGTGCCTACGATTGTGGACCACACTCGACTAGGGCACAAGTGTCATCAGTGGCCTTCCTGAAGCAGGTACCAATCCAAGACATGTGTAGAGCCGCTGCCTGGTCGTCTGTCCACACGCTTGCGTCTGATACACTTACCAGCAAGCTTGAGACAACACTAGCTTTGGCAGAGAAGTGCTGCAACCTGCAAGACCATGAACTCTGAGCCCACTTCC
The DNA here is from genome assembly GCF_003597395.2 of Chelonoidis abingdonii. Lineage (NCBI taxonomy): Eukaryota > Metazoa > Chordata > Testudines > Testudinidae > Chelonoidis > Chelonoidis abingdonii. Next base: position 30,528,506 of record NC_133782.1, on the reverse strand, counting down.
ATTGATACTGCTTGTGAGTCGCCTTCAATGGAATCGACATGAGCAAGCACTCGAAACAAGAGAGATAGGCAACCGTTTTTTCTTCAGCTGTTGTTTTTCGAGATGTGTTGCTCATGTCCATTCCATTCCCCACCCTCCTGCCCCTCTGTCAGAGTTGCCAGCAAGAAGGAACTGAGAGGATGTAAGGCTGGCAGCTCCTGATATACCAACGCCTGAGCGCAGTACTCAAGGGGGCACCACAGCTGGCGTTATGGATACTGCTACGACAAAAATCTCTGACCGTGCATGTAAGTGCACGTACACCTAGAATGGAATGGAGCAACATCTCGAAGAACAACAGTTACAAAAAAGGTGGGTAACTATTTTTTTTGTTCATTTGTATCCATTTCTGAATTATTTCCATCAAGGTTATTAATATGGACTATGGAATGAAAGAACAGAACCCTATCGATAAAGTTCGCTTCTATTGCAAGTCTGACCCGAGCCAGGCAGTCAAGATTTCGAAAGAACAGGTAGCTAACGCTGTGCCAAAGGCCTTACCAAATATGCTTCTTAAGGAAATTTTCATGTAACAGGTTGTAGAAGCACTTCTGTGCAATAATGTGGTGGTGGTGGGGAATACAGTTTTACCAAAATTTGGAATCTTAGTATTTAACACAGTCCATCCAAAATCCATTACTCACTATCTTCAGTTTGACTAATTTTTCCAGTCAAACTCCCTAACTTTGTGGTACAGATTATGCTTTATATTGAGAACTTACATTTTTCTACCTATATATGGAAATATTTTGAAGTTCATTGATCGGTTGGCTCTAGATTCCAAGAAACACTGTACAATTTATTTTCCTCTATTCAAAAGGTTTCCAGGCTTCTGCCAGAGACATTTGCAGAGCAGCTGATCCGTGTTTATTGCAAGAAAAAGGATGAGAAGAGTTTAGATGCTGCAACAAAGTGTTTTATTCAGTGGTGTATGAACAAGGATTTTACAAAACCACAGGTAACGTACTACCTCATAAATACCCCTACACACAGATTCATCCATTCCCAGGCCAAAAGGGGCCATTGTGATAATCTAGTCTGACCTCCTGTACAACGCAGGACAGAGAACTTGCCCAAAATAATCCCTACTCCCTGGAGCTTCTCACCTTGGCACATGGATTTGGAACCTTCAAAATCTCTGCATTGTTAAGGATTTTTATCTGTAAGGCCTTGTCTACACAGGAATGCTGCATGTTCTAACCAAAGCAGTGAACTTAAACCAATGCAAACTCATGTGGCCATTCTTATTTCTGTTTAAGAGCAGCTTTTCTCATAAGCTGATTGGGAACAGGTTTAAACTGAACTGAAGTGAGACACTATTATCCTGAAATAAGAGCATCCACCCAAGGGTTTGCTTTGGTTTCGGTAACTGGTGCAAGTTTTGTTTGTAGACCAGCCCTAAACCACTACGGTGGGGCTCAATGGCATCTCTTTAAGGGATCACTCAGACCAGTTGCTCCTGCTTGTCCCAGGCCTGTAAAGCTTCCTGTTTCCCCAGGAGAAATCCAGTGGACATAGTGTACTTAGATTTCCAGAAAGCCTTTGACAAGGTCCCTCACCAAAGGCTGTTATGTAAATTAAGCTGTCATGGGATAAAAGGGAAGGTCCTTTCATGGATTGAGAACTGGTTAAAAGACAGGGAAGAAAGGGTAGGAATTAAATGGTTAAATTCTCAAGAATGAGAGGGGTAACTATGGTGTTCCCCAGGGTCAGTCCTAGGACCAATTCTATTCAATGTATTCCTAAATGACTGGTAGAAAGGGTAAACATGAGTGGCAAAGTTGACAGATGAGACTAACACTCAAGATAGTTAAAGACAAAGCAGAGCTGTGAAGAACTTCAAAAAGATCTCACAAAAACTAAGTGGGATGGGCAATCAAAATGGCAAAATGAAATTAAATTGGATAAAGGTAAGTAATGCCACATTGGAAAAAAGTAACCCCAACTATACTATACAAATGATGGGGCTGATCTTAGCTACAAAATGACTCAGGAAGAAAGATCTTGGCGTCATCGTGGATAGTTTCGAAGATGTCAACTAGACAGTGCGCAAAGAGGCAGTCAAAAAAGCAAACAGGGATTTAGGGAACATAAAAAGGGGATACGAGAATAAACTGAGAATAGATATTGCCCTTATATAAATATCCACTCGACGCCCACAATCTGAATACTCGGTAACCGAGATGGGCCTCCTCACTTCAAAAAGAACACTAATGCACTAGAAAAGGGGTCAGAAGAGGGCAACTAAAAGATTAGGGGTTTGGAGAGGGATCCCATATGAAGGAAAGATATAAGGCTAGGCTCTTCAGCTGAAGAGAGGAGACTAAGGGGGATATGATAAAGTCTATAAAACATGAAGTGATGGGAGCAAGTAATAAGGAAAAGTTATTTACCTATCGCACATAATACAAGGAACTAGGGGTCACCAAATGAAATTAAGTAGGTAGCAAGGTTAACAACAAATAAAAGGAAGGTCTTCTCACACAGGCACAAGTCAACTTGTGGAACTCCTTAACCTGAGTGAAGTTGTGAAGGCTGGGACTATAACAATGTTTAAAAGGGAACTGGATAAATTCTTGGTGGCTAAGTCCATAAATGGCTATTAGCCAGGAAGGGTAAAGAATGGTGTCCCTAGCCTCTGTTCATCAGAGGATGGAGATGGATGGCAGGAGAGAGATCACTTGATCATTCCCTGTTAGCTTCACTCTCTCTGGGGCACGTGGCATTGGCCACTGTCGGTAGACAGATACTGGGCTAGATGGACCTTTGGTCTGACCTGGTACGGCCGTTCTTATGTTCTTATGAGAATTTTATTTGGTTTTTTTTTATGATCTTTTATGGACTCCTGTTCAGGAGCCCCAATCTCCTGGGGAAAGAAGGCGACTTGAACAGGAAGAGGGTAGAGACCCCCTAAACGTTCCTGATTTCGAAGGTCCCTGCTGCTGTGTGCGGGTAGAGCCTGTTGCCCCTGCTGCCTGTCAGACACCAGAGCACAGATACCGCAGGGCATGATGGGGATGGAGCTCACTGTAGCCCCTTCATGCAGTTTCGGCTTTTGCAATGGGGGCGGGGTCAGAGCCACCTCTGTGGTCCCAGCTCTTGGCAATGTTGAGCCAGTTGGTCAAAAACAGCCCCTGAGAGAGATGGAACCTGATCCTAAAGGAAATAGGAGCCTCAGACTCCTGCCAGGGGCGTCACCTGTAATACCAATAAAGCTAACTTGGCACTTCTGTGGTGTGGCTGGGACAGCAGGCCCTCCCCTGTGCTGCCCCGGCCTGCCCCTCCTCTATCATTTCTCCCACTAAACTTGTTTCTTTCACTTGATAAAATTATTTATGTCCATCACTGTAGCAGAGCAGTTAATATGGAAACAAATGACATTTTTGCCATTATAAATAAAATTAGAATGTAAATTAGGTATTTCACATTTATTAAATATGTAAATCGTTGCATTGAACTTCTAGTTTTCAGGACAGTAAGCCTTAGTAGGTGTGACTTGTCCATCAAGTTGGGTACGGACAGTGTGATAAGGTGTCTTTCCCCAGCAATGAAAGGTTTTCTCTTAGCAGTTGGTTTTGAATGCTAGTAATTCATCTGTGTTTAGTATTAAGCTGCCCCTCTTTCTGTATCTGCTCTTTCAGGTCTAGATGTTTTCTCACATACCTTTCCCTGCATGAAATGTAGTCTGGAGGAGCTCTGAGAGAAACGTGCTCACAACACAAATCAGTTTCATGTCCTTTAATAAAAAATGTAGAGCTTTAAATCCCTCCAGTGTGACAAAGCATAATACCTCGTATTGAGCATTTTTAAAACTAGTGTGCTCGGCCCCAGGGCTTATTTTCCAGGGGTGCTGAGCACCCACAGCTAATGTCGGCGGTCGCTCAGTACCTCCGGAAATTCCACCACTGGACTATGGTTTCCACAGGCATGATCTGCAGCCATGGGCATGTGAGTCATCTTAGGGCTCATCCTTTTGTAACAGTTCTGGTTTCTGAGAGCAAAACAGAGTTAATTTCTCCAGTGTGCTTTGCACGTGAGATTGGTAAAAAGCTTTCCGTTTCCTATATCAATTTGTAATATCAATTTCATCATGCAACCAGCTTTACAACCACCACGTCAGTTCATTGCACCATAGTAATGTGTCTTAACAAGTGAAACATGGCCAAGTGTACAAAACTGAATGTGGGTAATCCATGGCACATTTGCCGCGGGTGCTCAGCACTTTGTCGTGGCAGTGTTGGACAGGGGAATTTCAGATGGACAGTGGGATGGTTACTGGGCTCACTCTTTAGAGTGAACCATGTTAGTCTGTATCTGCAAAAAGAACAAGGAGAACTTGTGGCACCTTAGAGACTAAAATGTATTTGGGTGTTAGCCCAGGAAAGCATATGCCTGCACAAATTTGTTAGTCTTTAAGGTGCCACAGGTGTTGGGCTCTTTGGGCTCACTTTGTGTGATAATACACTAAGTATTTCCTGGCTCACTGGCTTCCTGGATTTATTGGTGACTAAGCTTTGGGAACCAGCTGAACGACTCGGGTACGTTTGTACAGAGTTCTCACCTACAAAGTTTTCAGTCATTGATCATGACCCTTTTGTGGGTCAGTTCTCATCCTTTCTATTCGTAAGCCTAAAATTGAGCTGCTTATTTTGTTCTGTTTGTACAGCACCTAGCACAATGAGGTGCTGGTTCCTACAGTAAGACAAATAAAGTAAGAATGTGCTTGTAAAACTCGGCAACTTTTTCTCAACTTCCTTTCAATGACTTTCTAGGATGGTGATGTGGTCGCCCCTGAACTAACTCCAATGAAAGCAAGCTGGAACGACCCTGACGAGGATGAACTGCAAAGTCCAAATGACCGCAGGGAAGCTTCAAAATCCAGAACCAGACTCTCTTTCAATAACTGATTTGCAAATGGAGTTTATTTGCTATATTTAAAGCCTTTCCAGTAAGTTTTGTGCTGTCCCTTCTATCCCGTTAAAAGATACTTGAAAGGGAACAGCACATTGTATAAAACCTACTTGAAAGCTTTACAGAACAAGTTTACCAGAGTGCATTTTTTTAGGTTCCTGTGTGTTTCCTGTACGTAACATAGTGATTTAAATGCCCTGTGAGCATTGACATTCAAAGGGGAATTTTATATGTGATCAGTGATTACTTGCAGCAGAGCAAACACTGCTGTTCTAGTTTTTGACTTGAATATATGGTGCTGTGTAGCAAGAGTTCCTTTAAAAATGAAGGCTTTTGAAATACCCCAAACTCCTATAAAATTCCAGAAGGAAATTAGTATTTTACCGTTGTTGTAGTGTAGCTAGCATTGCACTTCAGCACAATTATGACTTCCCTAAAATCAGAGAAATGTGAGCAGCAAGTGCCCAGCTCCCTTTACTGGGGCAAATGACATAGATAAAAGAGAGAAAAAAATTGGAAAGATCTGTGCTACGTCCCCTAGATCCCTTTCTTTTAAGATAATCGTGATGTCACATGTTCTGACAGAGCAAAGCCTATAGCTCAGGTTTCTTAAGCCTTACTGAAATGAAAAGGGATCAGTGAGATGTGGCCTTTTTTTTTTTTTTAATGCTGTTTTTTTTAGATTGTGTTTTTGTGGCTTAACAATCACTTTTTCCTGCCATTTAAATGTTCTTTCCCCTGGTTCTTTTCATATAGCACAAATGGGGTGGGGACCAGATTTGACTACTGACAAATGGCTGTCCAATACAAAGAGCAAACAAACTAGGCAGGTTTTTCCTCCAATCTCACTTGGAGATCCCTTCCAAAGAAATTAAGTAAAAAAAAAAAATCTTTGTACACAAATGGGATTTTTAAGTTTCTTGTGTCCTTTTTTTAAAAGTAGTACCTGAAACCTGAAGAAAACAAACTTGACCTCTTTTTCTGAATCTTTGCCTTTAGAAGTCAGATGTTAGTCACTAGTGGGTCTGAATACAAAATCAGTGCCATAAGAAGTCTTCATGGAGAGTCCAGGTTTGTTACATGAGATTAATTAAACTGTCCCTTCTAGAGGTGGCATCTAATAATCACCAGATGAAGGCAAGGGAATTTATCATGCTATAATTCTTCTGGTCTGCTGCTCTCTTAATATGCACAAGCCCATGTGTTCACCAGAGGGGGGTGTTGTACAAACCCCATTTTCAGTGCACTACCAGTGATTCAGATCTACAGGTGTATGAAATGGCTGTTAGAAATCTTCACTGACTTGGGAAGCATATCTCTAACTGTTCTGGAATAAGCCTTTTGTACTTGACTTCATCAGACAGAAAGAGTGAAGCAATTGTGCTAAAACCCTGTGATTCAAGGCAAGTTGAAACATTACATACAGAATAATGTATTCATTTCACAGCTGTCACTTCAATGTATTCGCTTATTTGAAACTATTCTAAAAGATGTTCTGTAGAAAATATTTTGCTTGAGAGTATTGTGCTGTTTGCTTTTGAAAGGTGAAACTTTATCTGTGAACTGTATCCTTTTTTTTTTTTTTTTTTCTTGAAAGAGTTCGAACTGACTGAGCCTGAGTTGACTGAAAAAGAATGTATACAAATATTTTAATACAACTTTTTTAATGGAATTGCAGCGTGGATTGTTTGTATTAAAATCAATACTACAATTAATGCACAGTGAAAATGAAAATTGCCAAATGCATTCTTAAAAGGATAGATGTTCATAGCTAAAGCAAGTCTGTTAGATAAGGGAGCCCAATTTTGAATGACTTTTTCCATCAATTTTCTATGAGGCCCGTTGAGCTTTGGAACATCTTCATGCTGGACGAGAGGCATTGGTTCTATTCCCAGTCCCTGTAATGGAGCAGGAATTTTAGATTGGAGTCAAATTCAGGTTTAAGACACCACGAAGGGTAATAAGGATTGAAGCTAAGCAGAAGGCCAAGGAAGCAGTGTCATGTGCTGAGACATGTGGCAGGTTCCCAGAGCAGCCAGATGGCAGACCCGTGCCTAGCATGATGTAACTGAAATGCTGCCACAATGGTCATGATGGCTCAAAATGACATCAAATTCTCAGCTATTATAAAGCAGTAATAAGTAAAGATATAAATGCAGGGGAGATAACCAGCTACACTTTCCCATCATATGCTACTGGTAGAGAATGTGACGTTTGGCCTATAGACATGAAGATTGTATTTGAAGACTGGAGGGGAAAGAATGCTAATAGGCAGATAAAAGAAAGGGACTGGGAATGTGCCAGGGGTTTGACAGAAGTACCAAAGCTCCTTTTGAGAGTGTTGAATGTATCTAGTAATGGGGCCTCATCACATTCCCTAGGTCAGGGGTCGGCACCTTTCAGAAGTGCTGTGCCAAGTCTTCATTTAGTCACTCGAATTTAAGGTTTCATGTGCCAGTAATACATTTTAACGTTTTTAGAAGGTCTCTTTCTATAAGTCTATAATATATAACTAAAATATTGTTGTATGTACAGTAAATAAGGTTTTTAAAATGTTTAAGAAGCTTCATTGAAAATTAAATTAAAATGCAGAGCCCCCCAGACCAGTGGCCAGGACCTGGGCAATGTGCATGCCACTGAAAATCAGCTCGCGTGCTGCCTTCGGTATACGTGCCATAGGTTGCCTACCCCTGCCCCAGGTGTTGCATTTCATTGCCCAGTAAACCTCTCTGTGCTTCCCTTGCTCTGATCCCAGAGCGTTTGATCTGGATTCTTCTGCCTATTTCTTCAAGTTTTATAAGCAACTCTGGTGTCTGAATATGTGGAACCACACAGTCCTTGATAGACTACATCCATGACAGCCACCAACTCCTCACCTCTTGGGGTTCAGCTTGCTGTGAGGGGATCCAAATGCTGAATCTCATGTGCTTTAAGCCTGCGGAGTCTGAACTGAGTTCACAGCTGCCTGGAAGCAGTGCAGCTCTTTCCAGCTAGCTCCTAGTCATCTGGCTGTGGTGAGAAGTCTGATGCCATATCAAGCCAACAGCTCATCAGTGCTGCAGGCTCTCTGGGTCCACAGTGGTAGTCTCTGGGCATTGGTGCCAGCTGCCATACTCTGCTCAGGCCCTGCACTGCCCCATGACTTCATGGGAGGAGGAGTCAGGAGGGATTTTGCTGTGGGATTTGTTTTGGCCTGTTACAGGGACAGGAGACAGTGACAGAGTTTGGACCTGAGCTGTCCTGCAACTTGGGGTGCTGGGATCAGGGCTTTGATTCAGGCCCATCTCATTACAAGCAACAGAAAAACGTGTGGTCCTTGTGCCTCTTTTGTGTAGCTTTTCAGGCACCACTGATACTGGTGTTGGCCTAACTTCAATAAGCTTCTCTGAGAGCAGGGATGGGGGAGGGCCCTGCCCTCACATCTCATGGAGCTCTAAACACTGGCAGTGCCCAGCACGCACCTGTCAATACCCTCATGCTGCCCCTGCTGTGTCTGCCAGGGAGGAGGGTAAGTTGCCTTCACTCACTGTGAACAACGGCTGAGCTCACTTCCCAAGTTCACGGCACTGACTGGCAGGGCATGGCCCAGCAGGCAGCTCCCCTGCTGCTAACACTGTCGCTTCACATGGGAATTTTATTTTTAAATTGCCCAGTTGCCTGTGAGATTCCGTTTGCATTGAAATCCAGTGCTTGTGGAGCCACCCACTGGGGCTGCTCTGATGCCCCGCAGGGTGAGCACCCTGACAGGAAAATGGGTGGGAACGCCCCCGCTGCCCTCTGGAGCGTAAGTGCTGGCTGGGGAGGAGAAAGGAGCACAGCCTGGCAAAGCCTTGTGCGTAAGGGGAAGAGGGGCTGAGCACCACCCTCTGGAAGGGTTCCAGACACTGCTGGGAACAGCTGCCAGGCCTAGCCAGGGTCCATGTGAAAGCAGTCAGTTCCCACGGCCCCCGGCGTGGTGGGCTCAGGTCAAGGCCCAAACCTCCAGGTCCCGAATAAAGAATTGCTCCTGGGGCGACAGGATTTCGTTGTCAAATGTCTCGCAGCGGTGGCTTCCCCCATGGTACAGGTCCCCATCCAGCCACAGGCCGAACTTGCCACTAAAAATAAAGGGAAGACCAAGCTGAGTATCAGACGGGCTCCAGTCCAGGGCCAAGACAGGCAGGGCAGGGGCCTCTCTGACCGTCAGCTAACGAAGGTTCCCTGCATCTGTCTCCATGGGGAAGGTCAGCTAGTGGGCCTGATCCTGCCAAGCACAAGGCACCCCTGCTCTCAGTGACTTCAGGGTGCTCAGCACTCCCAGGATTGGACTCCCTTCTATCATGCTTTGCACTAGGCTCTTGATGAGCATTAGAGATGCCTTTCTGAGCACCCAGCTGCTCCTGATTGTGCAGCCTCCTGCAGGGTAAGGAGATGCACTGAGGGAGCTGCAGGAGGCTAGTGGGCTGCACAGGGACCCTGCGCTCCTCACTCATGAGGCTGCAAAGAGCCCTGCCTGGCTCTCAGACCCTGGGGCAGGATGCAGGGCTGGTGGAAGAAACAACTTCTTCCTTCACATGCAGAATCATTCAGAGCCTCACAACACCCCTTGTTACAGCCACTTCTCAGGACAGAGTGGCATTTTAATGGGCTTGTTTCAAAGCTGGGTGAATAGCACAGCGAGGCTGCGTAACCCGCAGGGAGCTGGAGCCAGAGCCACGCTCTAGCCAAGACTTCGTGCAGCCATCGCTATGCTCCTTGGGCATGACCAGGAAAGATGAACACCAGGGCTAAGGCCACAGGGAACACTGGAGTCAGAAGGGCATGGGGCTGCTGAGCAGTTTTGCTTTGAGTTCACTTCTGTGGGTTTTTCTAGGCTAGGGAAGGTGGGTGGGGTGGGGTGTCAGCATGAGCTAACATATGCTGGCTACCCCCCAGTCCTCTTCCTGGTGCACATGCAGGTTTTGCCTTGATTTAGCTGGTCAAGGTCAATTCCAGGGAGCCCTGGTGCAAACTGGTTCTGTCAGGTACATCGCTGTGTTGTTACTGGCTGGATAACAGTGGCAGGTAGGGGACGTGTCACTCACAACATGCTGGGTTGTGGCAGAAGGGAAGGGCCCAGCGCTTCCCAAAGTGCTATAGCCATGACCAGGCTGGGCATGTGTGCCCCACCCAGGGGTTCAGTGCTGGTAGAGGGGTTTTCAGTCAGTCTGTCAGAGGATGCACAGCTTCATGGTCTGTGCTAACTGTCTCCTCATCTTGGACTGGGTGTAGGGTGACCAGACAGCAAATGTGAAAAATCGGGATGGGGGTGGAGGGTAATAGGAGCTTAATTAAGAAAAAGACCCGAAAATCAGGACTGTCCCTATAAAATCTGGACATCTGGTCACCCTAACTGGGGAGGGGCTGTCCAGAATCCTCAAGACCCTCTTCCTGTTAGTACTGAGTGTCTCCGTTCCTGCTGGAATGGCCTTGTCTCCCCTACACTTCTAGTGTTAGTGCATCAGCTCCATCACAGCTAGCCCAGGGATGTCTCCTCAAGCTGGAAATTACACCTTCTGCTCCAAGCGTAGACGTACCCTGAGAACAGAACAACCAGTGCAAACACTTCTGCAACCCTTCACTCACATCTGAGCACGGACATTGCAGAAGGGAAATCAGCCAGATCCATTCATTGGTAGGAATCATGCACTCGACTCCCCTGGAGTCTCCTTCCTTATACTGGGCTGGGCTAAAGGAGCGCTAGATGAGCAAAGTCTTTTACACTTCTCAAGATCTCAGCAGATCTCAGAACAGCAGCCAGGTCTGGCTCCAGCCTCCAGGAAGGCAGTGTGTGTGAGCAGAGATATCCACATAGACCCCTGTGATTGGATGCAGGACTCCGCTCACCTGTTCTGGCTGCTGCCTCAGGCTGGGCTGTGCTGGTGCCTGGCTTGAAGTACTGCAGCCCTTGCCTTCCCCGACGCTGTGAGGGCAGAAGGGGTTCTAGGAGCAGCGAGGCAGAACAGGCCCCAGAACTCTAGCCAGCGAAAGGCAGCTCCACCCAGTCAGCTACGTACCTGCCTCCGCCAATCACTAGCAAATCTACATCTCCTTTCATGAAGAAAGTGTTGGTGCCTGTCCACTTAAACACCTGCAAGGAGAAGCAGCCATTAGCAATCAGAGCAGGGGTGCAGGGACAGCTAATTCCACCCCTTGGGCTGTACCTAGCACAGGAACAGGGAGCCCTGTTGCAGTGTGGAGGGAGCTGGTCAGTGGTGACTTGCCATGACTGCTAGGGTCACTGGTGCAACCCTGCTCACCAGGAGCTACTTGGTGCAAAGTACTGACCCAGCCCAGCCTAGCTCGTCACTGACTCTGACCAGCTCACTGTAAAACCTGGTGTGATGCTCTGTACCACAAAGCAACATCCGGGCACGCCCATTTACCATGGTGAGTTAATTATGATGTGTCTTGTACAAAATATAGTATGTGCGGGGTCTATGGAAAAATTATGGTTTGCTGAGTATAATTATCTCATTTGCATGCATTTCATTTTTGTATCTGAAATTATGAATATTGACCATGTATCTGTATTTCAAATGTGTTTGCTCCTGGGTAACTCCCACAAGGTAGTTTAGAGCCAGTCTAGCCAGCAGATTGTGACTGAACTATTCAAGTTGATGGCTCATCAGTGAACACAATGGGCCATGGAAGAAGCTTGTCCCTACCTAATGGCCTGTCCTGTGAACGTTCTAGCCAGAATAAGGGTAATGGCTGCTGCTGACTATCAAAGCATGCAAGGACATGTGCCACTGAACTCCATCTTGAGCCTGTACTTTTCCACTAACGGCTGGGGGCTTTGTTTGGGAAAATGAAGGTCCCTCCACATGGGAGAAGCTATAAAATGGGGAAGTGGCATCATCACTTAGCCTCCCTCCCTCCCCACCCCCCCCCAACAGCAGGAAACACCTCAGGGACAGAGTCTGGACTGGGGCGATGGTCCAAGGTGGGAAGGGAGGAATCCCAGCCTGTGTATGGAAGATTGGTGACCTGTATGTACCATCAGGGTGAACCACTGCTTGATTCAAATCCCATCTAGTTTATAGAACTTAGAGTGCAATTTTGTTTTATTTCTTAGCTAATCTACATTGATCTGTAGACTTATTACTTATAATCACTTAAAATCTATCTTTCTGTAGTTATATCTTTTTTTATATTTCAACCTAAAAACGGTGTGCTGTTTGAAGTGCAAAGGGAAATCTGCTCAGGAACAGAGGCTGGTGCATTGTCCTCTCCGCATTGAGTGAGGGGCGGACTGCCTAATAACATAAACTGGTCAGGCTTCTGACTAGGGCAAGATGGTACAGCTCTGGGGTCCTTGGCTAGGGAGCTGGGAAGAACTGGCTGAAGCCTCTCTATTGTTGGTTCATGGGTGGTTGGTGGTAACTCAGCTGGGTGTGTCTCTGATTGTGAATGTTTGTGTAAGGGCAGGCCCGGGATGGGTCTGCAGCTTCTCACAGCATCACAGTGAGAGAGGGTGCCCAGGCTGGTGAGACAGAAGGCTCAGGGGTACCCCAGTTCCAGGTTGCACCCCGGGACAGTACGTCACACTTGGGGCGGAATCTTTTCTAGCTAGCTCTTCCAGCGTCCTGGTTAGCAAAATGTAGGCATGGGTTATAGTAAGTGGAGCGTGGCTCCCCCTCTACTCTGTGTGGCTGGGCAAGCAGCACCCCACAGCGCCCCTCCTCCCTGGCTGGAGTGGTGAGAGTTCCTCCCCATTGTTCAAGCTACTTTATTCTGCCTGCAGGGGTGCTCTCTGGGGCATTGCAGTCACCACTGGGGCTGTGCAAAGCCACTACCCACAGCAGCAAATACAGGCAGCGCTTTGGGGGAGCTGTGCCAGCTGATATCCTTGTTCCCTATGAGTCCCACTGCCCGTGAGTCAGCATTAGCCGTGCTGCCAGTGCGCACAATTTTATAGTGACTCTTGTGATGTTTGATTTCTTCACACCCCAGCTCCTGGAGTCACTTCAGCAGCATATCAGCCTCTCGACTCTCCTTAAAAATATGTCAGCTTATGGCCCTTGTGGTAGCAGAGGAAAGCTGGTGACTGTGATCCGAATGCACCTCCAGGCTCAGAAACCAGGGGGAAAAGAATAAGAACTGACATTTGTTATTTTTCAGCCTCTCATGATTCCTGGGGGTCTGACTCATGCCTTTGGGTCCCTAGGGCTGGCGATGTGTCAGGATGATGAATGCTACTGCTGGTGAGGAAGGGGGCGAGCCCCATTGGACTGTGCCTTTGGCCAGTCACAGGTGTCAGCAGTGCTAGCCAGATAGCAGGTTCTCACACAACCACCTCGTGTTCCAGTCCTGGTGGCACTTCGTGCCAGAAGCCAGCATTTCCTGTGCCTTGCTTAGCAGAGGGTGTGCCAGGCCTATAAGGGGTTAAATGAGTAACTAACTGCCCAGGGCTCTTCCTAGTGTGGACAATTCCCCTAAATGTTGGGGTGGATCTGAACTCCATAGGGAGGGAATGGCGGCAGGACATGAGGCTGATAAGGTGCAGGGTTTGAATTAGCTGTGTTGGGGGCTGATAATATCAGTTCAGTGCTGCTGGTCAAACTGGCTTCTGGGAGGTGATGTGCATGGAGTTCCCCAGCCCCAGAAAAGGAGAAAGCCAGAGCGAACTGGGAGGAGGAAGAGGCCCTAGTGCAAGGAGAGTCTTCTCCTGAAACTTGGCCTGCATTGGCCATACCACTCAGCACTCATCCCACAATACAGCAGCCCCACCCCTGACCCAACACAGCGGTAGCTGCCGTACAGGATCACAAATGAAAACTGTCTTTGCTTCTGTGTTTGGGTTTCCCAGTGTGTGGCCTTAGCAAAAGGAACTGATTTTGAAGTCAGAGGAAGATCCTGTCCTCACATGCAGGCAAGACTGGACTCCAAGGGGAATTCACCCCTGTGCCAAAGTTGCATGCTGGAGTGTTCCCCACAGGGGCCCTGCTGTGGCTTATGGCACCTTCACACTGGCTCTGCTGGCACAATGCTGGCTTAACGCAATGGGAAGCTCACCAACAGAACAGTATGTGCCACAGTTGAGACGAGACTCGATTTGACCTGTTCCCAGCTGCTTCTGGGTGAGGCAGCAACTGGGCTTGGTTGTTCCCATGTGGTATTACCCCCACGAACCCAGCAAGTTTCCGAGTGAAACAGGCTGAGGGCCAAGGGCCTGAACAGGTTGGGGAGCAGGAAATACCTGAATTCTGGACCAACCCCCCACCCTCCTAATGCGTTTTGCCTACGCTGCCTTGTTAGGTCATTATGAAAACAAAGAACTTCCCAGTTGCTGTTTCCCCCTGTCCCAGCAACATCTGACTTAGCCAGGTATTTGGGCACATTCCCCCAAACAAAACACTTGGTTTGCTGAGAATGAGGGTTGCTCTAGTACAGATCCCTGCAACACACTCACTAAAACACTAGGAAATACCCAGGTACGTTCTTTCTGCTCCTGCCTGGGACGCACTGCTCCTCCTTCACCCATTTCTCCTGCCCCAGTAGCATACAGCACCCATGCCCCACACTAACAAATATGCAGCCTGGAGGCCAAACCCAGCAATCCAACATGGCAGCCCCCAGGAACGTGATTGCCTAACACAACACAAAACCTGTGTCACATATTTTTACTAGGGCTGCTCAAAAGTGTCCCATCAAAACTGTTTTTGATAGACAATTGAATTTTCAAGCAAATGAAGTGCCTGCCTCTGGAAAATCTCTATATTTTGTTAGCAAAAAGAGGCAAAAATCCAAAATATTCTGGTTCAAAATACCACCACTGTGTCTCATGGGAGTAATAGTTTGGGTGCCTTATGCTCCCACCCTCTTCCATGGATAGCACTCTCTGGCTAGACTACATCACCCATGATGCATCACTGCCAGGGACTTCTATGCACCTCAGGCGGGGAGAAAGTAGTGCCTCATGGGAGATGTAGGCCAGCCAGAAAACCCTGCCCAAAGACTAAAATGGGAGTATTAGGCAACTGAACAGCAACACCCATAAGGCACTGCAGCTCCAGACAGAGTAGAAATTTTCAGTTTTCAGCCAACATTTTTCACCAGAAAGTTGAAATTTTCAGTGGGGGAAAAAAGGCTATTTTCTAAGCAGCTCTAACTATCACCTTCATGCACCAAACAGTTCCTAAAATCTTTCTAGTGGTTTCACAGGTACTTAACCTGCTCCTAATCTTCTGCACAAAGCCAGGGTCCAACAAAGTATGACAACAACAATCCAGCCCAAACTACTGTCTGCCTGCCCCACAGCTACCACCCATGCCAGGCAATGCCAGCAGCATGCTCAGCATGGTGCAGGCTAAGTGTGTGTATGCTGGATGGTGAGGTGCTAGGGACAGGGAAGGGCGCATGTACAGTGGGAAAGGGTGAGGAGGAACGTACTTGAGGGGTTCCTAGTATTTTAGCTGGTAATGCAGTAGGATATGCACCTGCACAACCTTCGCTCTAAAGCACCAAAGGTGTTTTATTTGTGGGAGTGACTTTCCCAGTTCTTAGTATGTACATAACAACAAGTATTCTTATCGCCTCTGCCCCTCAGCACGTGTTGGCTATTGCTGCGTCCAGCCATCCCATGACTGGAAAGGTAAAATATTCACCAAACCCCAGGTTACGGGCAAGCAAGGAGCAAACCTCAGCTCTGATGTTGGTGGGTGCAGCTTACACCAGGGCTGGAGCTGGCTGCACAGAGGGGTTTTAATGCTTCTGATCTGATCAGTCACCAAACTGGCATCCCAGGCTGGGGCTCTGCTGCAGTATCTCCCAGGGCCCAGGCAGTCAGTGTTGTGGGGGGAGCGACGCATGCCTGTCTGGGTGACAGCTACCCGGGTGGATTTGTCAGGTCCCGAGAAAAGCATTATGGACTATTGGGATTTCCTAGGTCCTGGCCCTGCCCTCCGAGAAGTCAGGCAGAAACACCTCTGAAGCCAGCCAGGCCACAAGCCCTAGGGCTTTGTAGGGGCCCAAGGAGGAGGTTTCCGCCCAGTTCTTCGGAGACTCAGCTTCCAGAGGAGTTGTGCCTCACAAGCAACACCCTCAGGAGCGTGGGTTAGTCACTGGCAGGAAAGTCAAGTGATTTTCCATAATCAGACGCTGAATTATTCAGTTACTTAATTCTGTCGTTAGAATTAATTCACTATTTAATGACTAAGGAGAGCAATTACTTCCTGGTAATTATTCCTACTAATTACATCCTCCTACTAGGTGAAGGAGCCCTGAGGCTGGGACTGGCTTGGGAACGGGGTTACTCAGCTGTGTCTACAGGCAGTGAAGAAGGAATGGCTGTGCCCTGCTGAGTTCAGGTGGTGCCTGCAGGCTGGGAAGTAAGCTGCCTCCGAGATGCTGTGCAAGGGGTGACTCATGCTGCTTCTATCAGCCATATGCCATAGACTTTGGGCCTGCCAGGCCTCCTCTCACCTAGGCTCCCAGGAGCACCCTGGTTGAGCAGCCTCTTGGTTGCAGCGGGGGGCACTGACGGGCATAGCAGGCCAGTCTAGGGCCTGCAGGTTTGTGTGGTGTGCAGCAGGTTGCACAAAGCAGCTGTGTGCCTTGCAGGGGGCTCGGCCAAAGCCCTTGCATGAGGCAAAAGTGCAGGGTGTGAAGGGGGTGGGTGGAGCATGGATGTCAGAGGAGACATGCAGCTAACGATGGGCAATGCCCATCATGCTGTAGGGGGGCTTAGTGATGTGCTCCCTTCCTCACAGCAGCAGCCTCTCGATGCTCCCGTCCTGCTCAGCACTGAGCAAGAGACGTATTAAGGACTCATTTGGATGCCAAGCAGGCGCTCCAGGAGGCATGGGACCCAGCACAGGCCCAGAGCTCCCAGGAATGCAGAATGCTCTCCCCAGCACTGGCGCAGCTCCCAGCATGGCTGACCAGCACTATGGGGCCTTTAGGGTGGAAGTGGAGGGGAAGTCCAAATCCCTCCCCGCCCATGCACACAGAGCGGCTGAGTGACCCAGAGCGCCTGCTTGGGGGTGGTGGGGCAGAGCCACAAGGATACTGCTGGCAGGGAAGGAGAAGCAGAAATGCTGTGGACTTGTCCTCCCCTACTGCCCCCAAATGATTGCACCCCCACATGTCCCTGGGCCTGTGCTGCATTTGGGCCTTGGCCAGCAGAAGCCCCTGTCTCCGCTCCTGGGAGAGAGAGTCACAGGCTGATTCCAAAGCCCCTGCACCAAGAATGTGAGTGTTACTGTTACCTTTAGCTCTGGGGAGAAGGAGAAGAGAAAAGTCTCCCCTGTGCCATAAAAGCAGCTGCTGAGTCGGATGGCAGTGGAGGAGAAGGCCCCAAACGTCTGGAATGGAAGCAGAGGAGAGAAGGTCACAGCACTGCCAGATCTTGTGGTTTTAGCACAAGTTTTGCTGTAATTGGGGTTTCCTCAAAGTCCCAGCTCCTGGAGTCCTGGGATTCCAGGAGACTCTCAGCTTGCATTAGATACAAAACAAAGCTGGAAGGCAAAGAACCCAAAATTTATTATTTCAAAAAAATCTCCTGATTTGTAAACCAATCGCATGAGTGATTTCTGGAGGCCTCACTCATGATCTGTGACTGCTGGGGCTGTCAATTCTGCAGCTACCACCAGCAGCAAGTGACCGGGGCAGGCCTGTTCACTGTCTTTACCTCTCCCAGCCACTGAAGCTCTCAGGGCAGGCTGTGTGCCCCCGGCTCCCCTCCCAAATCCAGGGTATCTAGGACTCTGAGGCTGCTGGAATCTGCACCCAGACTTTTAGGCACCATTATGAACAGTTACCCCACAGCCACTACCCAGGCCAATCCATGGCGCCGCTGCCCCCTCCACAGGCGCCACATCCCGTGCTGGAGGCCCTATGGGGCAAACCAGTGGCTCCAGGTTGTATCACTCAATGAGGAGGTTCTGCGGCCTGTAACCGGGACTCCAGCCAAGCTTGAAAGCGGCTGATGAGACAGGACAAAGCCATCACTATCAAGTCTGAAAGGTGCCTCACCCCTTGGATTCTCCTTCCAGCCAGTGCTGGGCTAATCCCTGACACTGGCAGGTGCTCCCTGAGGACAGGTGTCTGTGTGCTACTCAGCTAGGGTCAGGTGGGGCTGTGGCTACATGTACATGCATGCTCCACCCACAGACCATTGCGGCTGGCAGGGCTGACACGTGGGACCTTGATCACCAACAGCACAGGCCCTGACTGTGTGCGATGGAGTCACTCCATTGGCTGTGCGCAGCAGGTATAGGATTATCAGAGACAGCACTGCAGGGAGACACAATCACACCCCAACGCCCGGCGTGGGCAGGTGACCTGGGGATGGGTCCAGAACAGACCCAGCCCCTTCCAAGGAGCGTTTTGGGGGCCAGACACAGGATGCAAAATCTGCAGGAATTGTGAGTGGATTATCTGATCCCTTCCAACAGCGCAGCCTGGCCCAGTTGCACTGCAGGAGTTACTAGCTGTAGGCGAACTACTGAGAGCAGACATTACCTTAGCACTTCGCCACTCCTGTACCCCACAGGCCTGCAGCCTCAGCACTGCCCTGAGGCCTGCTGGCCTCCTACCCCCCATACCTCCAGCACAGCGGTGTGCTACCCCACCACTACCGGCATGGGGGGAAGTCTGGAGAAGGGGTATGCTGCGGAGGGAGGGGGGGACAGCTGCAGGTGCGTGTGTGCTGTAGCTGTGGGTGCGATACGGTGAGTGGGGGCGTACAGGGGATGAGCTCTTGGGGGTTAACTCTGTTTTCTTGCTGGGTTGGCGCTGAGCCAGGTGTTCAGAGTACAGAGCTGCCCATGGCACGGTACAGTGAAGGGCTGGTATGTTAACCAGCATGTGCTCCAGCTCTGCATGGCCAGACTGCATGGCCCCCTCACTCCCTGCTTGCAGGTGCTGAAGCGTAGGGAAGATTTCTGCCAGGTTTGGCTATCCAGGGCTAGATGAGTGCCGGGTGTGGTCACCCCAGAACTTCCACCTGTGTGTGCCGGAGATGCTGGGTTAATTCCTCCTCTTGTTTAACTCTTCGGTCACCTCTGCCCTCCCTGGTTCAGCTGGGACAGGAAGTGGAAGTGCGGAAAAGGCTGACATCTGGGGGTTCTCTTTAGTCTGGCCCAGTCAAGGAGGTGCTGGAAGGCCTGGCTGAGCCCTGAGCCAGCCTGGGGCATGTTTCCCCTTCACTGATTGGCTAAGTTCACTGTGCACTGGGCAGACCGGGGGAAATGAGCATCCTGGGGGCGGGGCAGGGGAGGGCAGGGCTCCTGCAGCAAGGTGTGGGACTAGCCTAGGAGAAGACCAGAAGGACAGGTGGGCCTCTTAGCTACCAGCGATAGCATCCTGGTGCCTAGGAGGAGCGTAGGAGGGGGCAAGTGGTGAGGGGAGACCAAGGAGGGTGGAGCTGGGCCAAACCAGCAGGGAAGCACTCTAAGGTCACAGTGGATGTGGGAAAGGATGCTGGGGGAACTAGCAGGTGGAACATGGGGTGCTGGATGGCTCTGGGGATGGGGCGGGGGGGCGGCAGGAGGTGCACAGGCACCAGGATGCTATCATTGATAGCTAAGAGGCCCACTCTGCGATCCCTGTGACTATGAGAACTGTTTGCCTCCTGCCTCTTCCCGGTCTGGCACTAGCTCCCCGGTGCCCGGAGCTGGCTGCAGGATCCTGCTGCAGCATCTCTCCGAGTGGGACTGGTGCCCATTGCTGTGCAGCCTGGCAGCTAGCCTAGGCCTGGAGCAAGACATTGCTGCTCATTCGCTGGTCGGCTTGTTTGTCCTTTTTCTTCTAATAAAAATCCAGATGAGGTGATGCCGTCCGAGATGGACCAGAGGACGGGGGCTGCTGGGTGCTCACTGGTGCCTGGCAGGAGAGCCCTGCTGGGAATGCCCGATTGCAAACAGCCCATGTGCTCCCCACAGCCGGCCAGCACTCCCCAGGACTCGGAATGCATCCCACAAGCCCCTCAGTCTGGCAGGCTGGAGCCCTGGGGCTGCCACGAACCATACAGAGTGGGGAAAGCCTGGGGCTTGAGCATGAAGTTAGTGGCCCAGAAGTTCAGGAGGTTTCACTTGCACCCCGGGCCAAGGCCGGAGCTTACAGAGAGCAAAGGCCACAACAAACCCTGGCAGAGCTCAGCTACACCACCCCTCTCCTCAGCAGCGTCCTGCCTGCCCCTGGCCTGCTTCCAGCATCCCAGCCCCCTGCTCTGCAGGCCCTAGCCCAGCACCCCCCACCCCACTACTGAAAGGCCCCTCTGTTCCTACCAATGTATTGGCGTGGCTGGGTTTCTCCTCCCAGACCAAGGAGAGTGCCACCCAGGGTGCCCTGCCAACCAGCCCCTCCTGCTTGCATCTCTGCTCCTCAGGGAGTGCTCTCAGCTTTTACCTGTTTATGGAGAGTTTCGTAACAACTCTCTCCCTCACTGACTCAGCACCATGCCTTTCACTGCAGCCTTTGCCATGGCCCATGGATCCTTCCTGTCCAGTACTGGGTTGTACAGATGGGTTGCCAGTGCTTCATTGTGGCAGACACATCAAAAAGCTCTCCAGATGCCCCAGTGTGTTTGAACAGGACAGTTCTACCTGCCACAATCAGCAGCATCTGTACTCCCGCTGGTCTTTACTCAGCAGCAGGCTGACATATTCAAATCCCATGTGATTCTGCAGATGCCGGGTTACTCTTCAAGGCCAGCGCAGAGCACACAGCCAGTTCAAAACAATGACAAGCGCCACTGTAAGGTTGGGGGTTGTGTGCCAGGCTGCACTGAGCACATTCTGCATTTCGGATGTCCAGTCTGGGTACTGGAATTCCTTAACAAATCCTTCTCTTTCCAGACCTGCCGCTGCTCTGCTTAGAAGGGTCAGCCTGGAATTGTAACTAACGGTCGTTCCTTTCCATTTCAGATCCAGAGGGGCTCCGTGGGCTACAGCAGCGTCTCTCAGGCTTTTCAGATTGGCGACACCTTATTCAGTCAAAAATCTTCACAACGCACTGTCACAGAGTCCCCTGGGTGATGCTTTGGAACTGCTCCCCACAAAGCCAGTCAGGACTTTGGGGAGCCTCCTCTCCCTTGGAGCAAACTGTCTTCAGGGCAAGAAGCTCACACAGCTTCACCTTCCTGGGTCTGACCTTGGAGCATTCAACATATGCCCCTCCGTGTGCTTCCCACAGCGAATCTGCCCAGGCAGGGTCCTGGGGAAGCCAGAGGGTCCTGCATGCACCCCCCACTTCGCAGTCAGCCAATAAAACGAGGTTTATTAGACGACAGGAACAAGGTCTAAAACAGAGCTTGTAGGTACAGCGAACCAGACCCCTCAGCCAGGTCCATTCTGGGGCCTAGCGAGCCAGACAACCCCGTCTGCCCTCACCTCCTGTCCCCAGCCAGCTCCAAACTGAAACCCCCTCCAGCCCCTCCTTTCTGGCCTTTGTCTCTTTCCCGGGCCAGGAGGTCATCTGATCTCTTTGTTCGCCTTTAGCCATCCCCTTGCAAGGGAGGAAAGGCCCTCACATGTAATGACATTTTCTTTTCAGAATTTCTCATGGAAAGTAATTTCCTCAGTCTGCACCCCCGCTGCCCCTCCCCGGAACCAGGACCACCAGAGGGGTATGCAGACAGGGGTAAGGGGGCTGAGGCAGGGCTGCAGCTGAGGATGGGTCTGGGGCCAGGGGCTGAGGCTGGAGGCAGAGGCAGGAGCAGAGCCACAGTTGGGCCGTGGTGGGGACTGGCAGCCATGCCTGTTGCTGGGTGCAGCTCCTCCCTCACCACCAGCCTTCACCCCGGGCTGAGGGCTGGCAGATGGGCCCCAAGCTGACTGGGGATGGGGTCAGGCACAGGGCCGGGAGCTGGGGACAAAGCTGGGGGCAGGGCCAGAGCAGACATGGAGTCAGGCCTGGGTAGCACTCCCTCCCCACCCCACTGGGGCCCACACCCCACAGTTTGGAGACCTCTGCTATAGGGGTTTCTTTAACTCTCTACTCCTGGGGGAGTCTTTTTTGTTGTCTGTATTGCTGACAGGTATTTTTAAATAAATTACCAAATTAATTGAAACTGCCATGATTCTATTGTGTTATTTTGACAAATAAAATATGCAGAATTTTAAAATAGTGTGTGCAGAATTTTTAATGTTTTTGTGCAGAATCTCCCAGGAGTCCGCCTCCCTGGCTTTCTTCTCCTCAGCCTCCAGCTCACTCACTGAGGCCAGGTAAACATATCGAAGCAGTGTCTCTGCCTGCTTCCTCTGGGAGTCCCAGGGCAAATGCACTGAGAGCTCAGCACCATCCCCTTTGGTGCAGCTTGTTCAGGATAAACCACACAGACCCCAACTCCAGGTCACAAACCCACTACCCAGCCAACTTGTCAGGTCACAGAGCAGAACCAGGCTGCAGGTTTTCCACCCAACCTAGGGAGCAGGCTGTAGCTTCCCTGCCTTGTGTTTCTGACATGCCCTGGATGGAATGGGAGCCAGCACAGAGTGTGTGGGGCCAGGGGGTGTACCTGGGCCCAGAAGGGGCGTTAGAGCCAGGAAGGGGAGCCAGGCTCCTGGACCACACCCTGTGGGATGGCCCTAGTGTGCAGGGTCCAGATTTGTGCTGGCCTTTAGCAGCTGCATGTTTCTCTTGCAGGGGAACCCCAGCCAAGCGCAACATACGATTCCATTTCCCTGGCCTCACCTGCCCATCGGTATCTCGGATGACCAGCAGCACAGGAGAGCTCAGCTTGTTCATACTCCTGTACATGCTCCTCAGGCTAAACCCATCCCTGGCGGTGCAGTACAGCAGGTTCCAAGGGTACCCGGTCACTCTTGGCGGGAGGTGGGGCACCAGCTGGGAACAGAGCCACAGGAGTCAGTTCCCACCAGGGTCCCTCTCTGCTCCCTGACCTCTGGCAGCATTTCCCATCGGTTACTTCCACACCCTCCCTCACCCAACCGCTCCCCGCTGTCCTCTCCTGGGTGTCTGGCTTTGGGCTGGATGGCTGCAGGCACAGAGCCCTCCCCACAGACCTCACCATGCCCATGTGTCAGCTCCAGGGCTATGTCTCCCCCGCTTGTGTTCCCTGGGGGCTCTGCATGGAAGGGCCTCTGCTAGGGCTGGAGGGGTAGGAGGAGAGAAGCAGGGCACAGGCTGGCTCACGGCATCATCTCCTACAGACCACCTCCACCCTCCCATCCCAGGACTTGTTAGTATCCCTGAGAGCTTTCCAGCCCAGCTGTGTCCCCTCCTAGCCTGGAGGGCCTCACCAGTGGTAGCACGGCCCTACAGGCAGAGCAGCACGGGGGCAAAGGAGCAGGTTCCCCTCGTTGTGGGTCATTAGGGGCAGGGCTGGCTTTAGGAAGTGCGGGGCCCAATTCGAACAGTTTCGACAGGGCCCCAGCAGGAATGACTTAAAAAACAAAACAAACAAAAAAACCCCACACACGTAAAAAAACTCGTGGGGCTTGTACTCACCGGGCGGTGCTCCGAGTCTTCAGTGGCACTTTGGTGGCAGGTCCTTCACTCACTCCAGGTCTTCGGCAGCACTGAAGGACCCGCTGCTGAAGTGCCGCCTAAGACCCAGAGCAAGCGAAGGAACCGCCACCGAAGTGCCACCGAAGACTCGAAGTGCCGCCAAGTGAGTAAAAGTTAAAAAGGCGCCTCTAGGCAGGGACGGGATTCTCACTGGGCATGGGGCCCTCTTAGGCACGGGGCCCAATTCGGGGGAATTGGTGGAATAGGCCTGAAGCCGGCCCTGATTAGGGGTGGCCCAGCCAGGCCTTTCCCACACACACGCTCCAGGAAGACCAGACCCTCCCCCCAAGGGGACAACTTCCAGAGGCCTCAGTGAAAGGGATCTGCAGGGGTCATCTTCCCCTCACCTGCCCCAGCTGGGGCTTCTCCAGAGGAGGATGACCTGCACAGACAGCCCAGCCCAAAAGGCCCCTGGCCCATTAGCTTCGAAGTGAAGAACTCACGCAGCTCCAGGGCGGCAGAGATGTTTGGAGTAACGTTTACCAGAGCGTTTGCAGTGTATGTGGGTGGAACAATCTCACTGACCCAATCCCAGAAGGGGGAACCCCCAGAACGAGGTTTGCCTGGGACATCACCCCTCTCGGTGAACACGCCCTGTGGTCCAGGCCTGCCCTGGTGGAAGGCTATTCACTGAAGGGAGGAATGAGGGGTAATGGTCAGGTCGAGCAAATGATTTTTTAGATGCATTTATTGCTCATTATTATTATTGTTTGGCAACGAGGCTCAGCTCTGTGGGGTGACTGGATACGTGGCTCTGTGGACTCCACATTTGCTGTCTCTCAGTGCGTCCGTATCAGATCTTTGCCTCCTTTCACAAGTACCAGGATGTTCACTCCAGCTGCCAGGCCAGCAAACCCCTGGGCCCTGAGCCAGGCGGGGCTGGTCCCTGCTCACCCATCCTCACCAGTGACAAACTGTTTCTGGGGCAAATGGTCCCCTGAGTCCCACAGGGCAGAGTTCTGGAGCCAGTGGCGTTAGAAGCATCGCACTGGGATTCCCAAGGTCTGAGCTGGCCCAGTGCTGGTGCACAAAGTGGGAAACGACAGCTGGAGCTCACGGCAGCACTGCCCAACCTGTTTCCAGACCGGGAGGGCCGGGCTGGCCAGGGGAATGAGTTTCATGCCCTCGGGTGCCCACTGGAATGGTTCAGTCCCACTGAGGAGCTGTCCAGAGGACAGGGTGGAGGGGCCAGCTCCAGGCCAGAGGAGGCTCTAGAACTGCCAAGCACCTGGCCACAGCCTGACTCAGTGAGGTTACTTAGCCCTGCAATGGGGTGATCCCGTAGCCTGTGCTGAGCTCACCTGCTGGACCTGCTCTGCATGCATGATGTTGCTCTCTCCATTCAGCACCAGCTGGTAGGGCTCCTCCGGGGGTGATGCTGTCACCCCCATGCCTGCCTGGTCTGAGTCCTCCTGCTCAGCAGTCTCGACACACTGCAGGGGCTGGGCTTCCTCCGGGCAGCCAGTCTGCGGGGAGATGCCCACGCCACGTGGAAAAGAGATAAGGGACCCCAGCACAAAGAGCAGCACTTCCCCCTCGGGCCCAGCCATGGCACTCCTGGCCATCCCATCCAGAGAGCACTGGTGCACAGAGAATGGGCTGGCATGACCCATGCCCTGCCTGGTGAGCCCTTCAGGAGAAGAGGGCATTTTAAGCCCACTTGGCAGTGTCCAGCTTGTGCCTCTCAAGGGTCCAGTGTGTGGGTCAGACCCTAGGCAGGGTGGGGGCAAAGGTGGCTTTTAGCTTCCTCAAGTCTGGGGAGCTCCGGGACATAGCACGGTCTTTGGAGTGATAAAGAGCAACCCCAGGGCTGCTCCACATCCCAGAATAGCTGAAACTCAAGTGCCCACCTCCCAGCCCAGCCTCACCCTCTATCACTGCCCTACACTGGGAGCTGTGGGAGTAAGGGGCATATAGGGCTGTGTGTTGAGCCAGTGCTCCCCCTTTGTATGGTCCCTTTTCCTTCCTGGCACAGAATAAAGAGGCTGCCAGAACTGAACCTCAGTCTGGGCCTGGCTGCCATGTCCCAGCTCCTGGGCTTGCCCCACTAACCATGCTCAGGGTCACTGTGCATAGATTTTGAGGGCTCCACACCAACTCTGTCCAGTGCAACAGCTTCAACAGGAGAGACTGAGGAAGCCCCATATGAGAATATCTCATAGCTCTTCTTGCCCTCAGCCAGGAGTCTCCCACACTCCAGTTGAGTGCCCTAACCACTAGGCTAAAAGATGTGCTGGAAGACTGCACCCTGACTTCTTGCTAACAGCACAGGCACCTACTGCCAAGAGAGGGTTTGCAGCTGAGAATTGCAAGCAGAGAGAGGGGCGGGGTTTAGCACACACCCTTCTCATTGGCCAGGTTAGGTGGCTTCTCACCTCCCCTGCTGGCTTTTGTGAATTGTATTATGAGACACCTTTGTCTCCCCATTCATCACCTAGGAAGCCAGGTGCATAATTCCTGCTCTGGGAATCTCAGCATTGTTCCTGTGATTTTGTTATGCTTGCTGGCACCCTGCACACAATGCCTAGCTGACTGCCACCCTCTGAGAATGTGACACCTGCCCTCACCCTCATGCCCCCAGGCTTTGATAAGGGGCTTGCTGCATTCACCAGGCTTTGTATTGCCACTAGGCAAACTGCCTGCTGCTGCTCAGGTGCTATGGAGTACAACTCAAATGCAGGATGCAGCCATCTGGGGGATCCAGATAAGGGTTGTATAGGCAATCTTGATCCTGGCATTTCCTGGCTTTTGAATGCCTGACTTGGCAACTTTAACAGTCTTTTAACATGGTTTTGGAGGCATAATTTGCTAATTTTTTGAAGAAAAAACTGCCCTGAAAAACAGAAATTCCCTCATATTGACCCCCAGTTTGGGTCAGCCCCAGGGAAAACTGCCCTGAAAAACAGAAATTCCCTCATATTGACCCCCAGTTTGGGTCAGCCCCAGGGCTTAGGTCTTTTGCAGTACAGCACAGACCTCTGCTACTTGAGCTACCAGAGGAACTGGTAGCAGCAGCTGTACGCTGTTAACCTCTGTGTGGACTGGAGGAGGAGAAGTGAGTTTCACAGCTATTTGCTGACAGAAAAGGAAGGCTGAGACTCCTGGGTTCTATTCCAGGATCTGTAGGGGATTGTGATCTAGTGTTTTTAGATCCCTCTACTGCTATTTCCCTAGCTTGTCTCTGCTCCTCCCTCCTCCCCTTGTGCTCCCATACACCACCCCTGGCTCCTGCCCCTCCCATCTCCTATCCACTCCCCCTCTGCTCCTGTCCACCCCACCCTCTCTGACCCCTGTTCCCATCTCCTGGCTTCTGCTCTCTCTGCACCTATAAAGCCCTTAGCCCCATGACTTTTCCCTACACTCTACTCTGCTCCTATCCCACCTGCCCCACCCTCAGCATCTATATACTCCTCTTTTCCCTCCCACTCTGCTCCTCCCACACCCCTGAGTCCTTCTTCTGGCCTCCCCTCACCCCATTCAAATGTGGCTGGTTCCTCCTGCCCACCATGCTGCTTGGGCACTGGCAGAGGGAGCATTGAGAGCACAGGAGACACTGGCTCCCAGCTCTATGTTCCAGCATTCAGCACCATGGTGGCCTTATCAGCTGTAGGGGAATAATTGCAGGGAAAGCCCACCTCAACCTCTGAAGTCCTGGGATGGTGTTTGCTCAGTCATGCTGGGGATGGTGCCTATGAAGTTAGCACTTAGGTACTTTGAGGGAGTGGAACAAGCTCAGTGTAGACAGAATCCTTAGAAAATTTAGCTGCTAAACTCTAACAAGTCCCTACTGAGCATGTGCAAACTGAGACTTTTTTCATAGTTTTATAATTTAACCTAATTTGGGCAAATACTCAGGAGAACAATAAAAGGCACATACCTGTCACCAAGGTAACACCCCCATCAAACACAACCAGATTTCAAGGCCAGGCTCTAACTTATGGAGGCCCTAGAGAGTCTCAGTTAAACAACTGCAAGAATATTTTTAGCATAGAATTTTTTTCCCCCTAATGTCACTCTTGGACATGGCTGAACCATTTTAGCTGAAAGGTTTGTTTTTTTTTTAAATCAGCCTGAAGCAGAGACCTGAGAACAGTGAAAGTGTTGAACAACCTTTACTACAGGTGGCACTAGCAGCTCTGCCTATTAAACAATTATACGATGCTATGTTACCGGCTGTGACAAGTACTAGGACATTGCATAAATGTCGGGCATCTGTGGAGTCTGGGCGGGCCAGTTATAAAGGGAGCATTTCCTCTTTGGTATAGTTTTCCTGCTCAATATTGCACAAGCGATTTCAGCCCTGACAGATCTAAGGCTTCTTCACAGCACTTATGCCACATGAGTCAGGCAGAAATCACTGCCCAGCCCTGCTTTCCCCCACTAGGATAGTTGGTCAGAAACTCACCTTCACTCCCTGACTCAGAGGAGTTCCCATCCCCATAGAAAAGGCAAACAAATAAAAAAGGGAAAAATTGCAGGAAGCATATGTCAGATCTCCTAAAGTCCACTAATATCTGCTCAAGTGAAGACTCAGAGCCCAGCTGGACTATGCTAAAGCCTGAAAGCAGAGTCAGTTGCTTTCCTGATTCATCTTTTTTCCTTGCTGCAGCATTTCATTCTTGGGCTACTTGCAAAGCAACTCTCTTTCTGCACTATATTAATGAGAACCAGCCTCCCCAGGGCACAGCTCTCTCCCCTTTCCTTTGCACGCATGCTAGGAGAAAACACAGTGAAGGATGGACAGAAAATCCCATGGGCAGCAGGAACAGAAAACAATTAGCAAGCAGCAGCATTTGGACCCCGGCTAGGCTGCTGAAATCACATTCCTTTCCAGCAGAGGCCCAAGCCCTGGAGCAGTCAGGCCCTGTGCCTATCACAGAGAGAAGCCAGCACCCCTGGCTCTGGGACCCTGTTGAGTCACTTGCAGGTCAGAACCAGTGCTGATGTTTGGTAAACAGAGCTGGAGCTTGTCAGAGTCACATTGTCCCTGTTTGTTTTGATTGGCTTTGCCTGGCACAAAGAATCACAATTTAAAAAGAAAACTGATCAGATTACACTGGGCAGCTGGCTGTGACTAAAAAAAGCAGGTGGCTGCTGCAGGCTGGACCCATGGCCAGGCGAGCTGGGCCATGTCTGCATTAGAGACACTGCACAGCTGAAGTGATACTGATGGTGCAAACCCCTAATACAGACACATGACATGGATGTGAAGTAGGGTTCAGCCCAGTGCGGATGAATCTGGTAAATTACCAGGGTCTCTCGCACTATCATCCCCCTTTCCACTGAGGCTGCATCTACACAGAGGCTTGCACCAGATGCAGTGAGAGCAGGACAGATCTCTGTAATTAACAAGCACCCTTCACTTTCCATATTAAAGGAGAGGAAGAACAACCCAAACATTTACACTGTGTGTTGGCTGTCAGCCAGGGCACTCTGCCTGTATCTTGTATTGCTTTCTTTCCTTTGTCTGTTCTTTTCCATCTGCACTGTCTGTGAGACAGCGAGAGTGTCTCTCATGTGTTTGTGCAGCACCGAGCCTACTGCCAGTGCTGCTGTCATATCAGCAACGGAGAGTTGCAGGTTTGCAGGTGCACAGTTCAAAGCCAGCACCTGGATTTAGAGATGGGCCCAACCCTCTAATTCAAGCTCTGGATCTCAGCTCCTGTAGCCTAGGGGTGCTTAGAGCTAGATTGAGATGATGGGATCTGGTTCCCCCAAATCTAGGGACACTTGGATCCCAGATTTTGGGTCAGGACTTTCTCCAGTAGGAGTAACACCAGTCTGAAGGGTAACAGTCTATACACACTGGACAAGGTCCCCTTGTTAAAATCAATGTGATCTAGCTGGTAACTGATGCCCCAGGAGCAGTAAATCTGAGCTAGCATCATTGCACCATCTTATAGCTGGACCTGATCAGCCTGTTTCGGAAAGGAAAGAAGCAAGTTACGGAGCACAGCTGCCTACAGTTCGTTCTGAATTTCAGCCCCCATCTGTCTCCCCTGGGCACACGCGGTGCGGTACATACCAGGAGAGTGTAGCGGCCCCGGAGAGCTTTCATGGTGTGTGGGTGAGTCTGGCAGCAGGTGCATGGAGCTGTGCTCACTGCTGAGAGCTGCCCAGGGGAGGGAAAGCAGGTGCCTGCCAATGGCCTGTTGAGAACACTCCCATCTAAACAACACAGATTTTACTGCTTCCCTCTACCTGGGCTCTCCCACCTCTTGGTGCAGCAGTCAGGTCATCAACCATGGACAGCCTCCACTGCTCAGGGCCCCATTGGATAGCATGTGCCTGCGGAGGGTTTACCAGACAGATCAAACCCTTCCTCTCCAATTGGAAAAAGGAGTTTAAAGGACTTTGAACTCTTTGTAACTGTACATGAATGTCTTCCTGTTGCCGGTCTCAACGAGCGCTTCACAAGACTGCAGTGAAATTGAGTTCCTAACCACAATGCTTGTTCCCTCTATTGTATGCAGCTGGCTTTGTTATTGTAGGGTCTCCTGTGGGTACTGAGCTGAGCACTCTGGTTTGATATTGGAGGTCTGGTTACATGTACTTTCTTACTCAGGTTGCTTATGAATGCTGAAGGTGGGTTTATTTTTTTTAAGGAGAAAGAAGTGGCTGAAATACTGGGGTTTGGTTTAGTTCTGTTTTTGAAAGGCATAAGAAGTACAGCAAGTCTGCAAACGGAAATTAGAAAGTGAACCTGGGCAAACAGACGCTAAGGTGATTAGGAGCAAAGTCCCCATCCCTGGAGGGCTGTTCTGACAGCAGTATAAATATAGTAAGCATCAGCAAGCGCTGCTGACAACTTCCGAGAAAGCTTCAATCCGGAGACTATTTGAGACATCAGAAATACACACTAGTGCTCGTAGAATACAGTCAGTCCCACAAAGAGACCCAGGAAACTGCAGCACTTCCCAGATCTGTATAGTGCCCTGCTGCTCTGTAGAGATAATCTCACATACGATGTCTCTTCCACTCCAAACTCACTGGCCTGGTCCTCCCTGCCATTCCCCAGCAGCTGGCCCTCACTTTCATTCCTATTCCCTCTCAACCAGACCCCTGCCCTTTCCGCATGGCCCAGCCAACCCCTCATTTTGCATTCCCCACCAACTGGCACACTTCCCCATTGCCCCATTCCCCCTGCCTGACCCCCACTTCTCATCCTGTTCCCCATTGCCCATCCCATCCCCCCTCCTATTCTTAATCACACAACATCCCTATAGCAACAGCCTCACTGGAGCCTCTAGGACAGTAATGCTAGAGCTATGTGAGTGCAAACTAAAAGAAGCCCTCTATCTCCTGTTCCTCTTCCTTTCTCCTCCCCATCCCTGTGATAAATGAAGGGGGTGGGAGCTGGACCGGCTTTAGGAAATGCGGGGCCCAATTCGAACAGTTTCGACAGGGCCCTGGCAGAGATGACTAAAAAACAAACAAAAAAAACCACAGGTAAAAAAACAGGGGCTTGTACTTACGGGACAGTGCTCCGAGTCTTTGGCAGCACTTTGGCGGCGGGTCCTTCACTCGCTTCAGGTCTTCGGCAGCACTGAAGGACCCGCCAACAAAGTGCTGCCGAAGACCTGGAATGCCACCAGGTGAGTAAAAATTAAAAAGGCACCTCTAGCCAGGGAAGAGATTCTCACTTGGCGTGAGGCCCTTTTAGGCGCGGGGTCCGATTCGGGGGAATTGGTGGAATAGGCCTAAAGCCGATTCTGGGTGGGAGGTAGCTCCCTTTTATGGACACTCACCCAGCCAGTAGCTATAAAATCTCTCTTAGTCAGGGGCGGCTCCAGGCACCAGAGCTCCAAGCGCCTGCCTGGGACGGCAAGCCGCGGGGGCGGGGGGGGGCGCTCTCCGGTCGCCGCTCGGGCGGCAGGCAGGGTGCCTTCGGTGGCATGCCTGCGGAGGGTCCGCTGGTCCCGCGGCTTTGGTGGACCTCCCGCAGGCGTGCCTGTGGAGGGTCCTCTGGTCCCGCAGCTTTGGGCCAGCGGACCCTCCATGCTTGGGACGGCAAAATGTCTAGAGCCGCTCCTGCTCTTAGTAGCTGTTCTCTAATTGCTCTACTTGTAAAGGGTTAAAAAGTCTCACTGCTATGCATAGGTAAAAGGAAGTGAGTGGGCACCTGGCCAAAAGAGCCAATGGGAAGACTAGAACTTTTTAAAATTGAAACAAGACTCCCCTTTCGTTGGTCTGTTGTTCTCCCAGGGAGAGGCAGACAGGGCAGCAGCTATGCTGTAAGAAGTTTGGGCCAGGTATGAAAAAATCATCAGTATCATACCTAGAAACTACTCATTTAAAACCCCAGATATGTAAGTAGATCAGGATAATGTCTAGGAAGATGCAATTAGATTTATCCCTTTTATTTAGTTATGGCTTCTGGATTCCTCTGTGCTAACCCCAGGTGCTTTTGTTTTGCTTGTAACCTTCAAGCTGGATCTCAAGAAAGCTATTCTTGGTGCTTAATCCTTGTAGTTGCTCCTTTAAAATCCAGCAATAGCCTGCATTTCCAGATGTATTTTTTTTATTAATAAAATTTACCTTTTTTAAAAACAGAATTGGATTTGTGTGTCTTAAGAAGTCTGTGCAGGTTGTTTAATTAGCCGGTGGCAACAGCAGATTTCCTTTCTCAGCTCTTCCCCAGAGCATGGGTGAAAGGGCTTGAGGGTATCCCACAGGAAGGAATTCCCAAGTGCACCTTCCTGGGCTCTCAAAGGGGTTCTGCACTTGGGTGGTGGCAGCATCTGTCAAACCAAGGTCAGAGAGACGCTGTAAGCTTGGGAGTTCAATACAAGTCCAGGGTGGCCAGTATTAATTTTTAGAATCCTTGCGGGCTCCCACCTTCTGCACTCAGAGTGCCTGAGTGTAGAATTAGATTTGACAGTCCCTGTCTCTTTTGTGGCTTGAGCTGGAAAGAAAGTGAGGCAGCACCACAGACCTTGCAGCTCTTCCAACCAGGGTTGGCTCTAGGCACCAGAGCTCCAAATATGTGCTTAGGGGGCACTTTCCAAGAGGCAACACTCCGGCTCCTTTTTTTTTTTTTTTTTTTGTGCTTGGGATGCAAAATGCTGAGAGCCGGCCCTGAGTGGAGGTGAGCTGTGGCGATGGAGGGTGCAGGGAAGGCTGCAGGAAGTAACCCTGTGGGGGGGACAGAGGAACTGCTCCCTCCCCAGCTCACCTCCACTCCACTGCCACCTGCTCCCCCAAGCATGCTGCCATTTTGCTTCTCCTCCATCCCTCCCAAGCTTGCTGCATGAATCAGCTGTTTTGTGGCAAGCCTGGGAGGGAGGGAGAAGAAGTGGCGTGGCGGCGGCGGTGTGCTCAGGGGAGCAGGCGGAGTGGAGGACAGCTACAGCAGTGGGGGGCGCAGGGAGTGCTACAGGAAGTAACCCTGGGTGGGGGCAGAGGAACCGCTACCCCCCAGCTCACCTCTGCCTCCTCCCCCAAGTGCGCGGCTGCTCCACTTCTCTCTCCTCCCTACCAGGCAAGCCTAGGAGGGAGGGGTAGGAGGGGAAATGTGGTGTGCCTGGGGGAGGAGGCGGGGCCGGAGATTTGGGGAAGGGATTGGTAAGGGGCGGAGTTGGGCCGGGTAAGGGCGGGGGCATGGGAAAATGTTTTTGCTTCGGGCGGCAAAAAACTTAGAGCCAGCCCTGCTTCCGACCACCAGCAGGACCTCCGCAGGCCATGGTGTGGGGAGCTCGGCTTAGAGCACTGCTCCTGCCCATATGTACAATGAAGATCCTGAAGGGACAGCTCCTCTCTCCCATCCCAGAAAGCAGTTCCTGGAACCTGCAGTTCTTCAGCTTCCAGGATTTGCTGCTTCATCTGAGTGCATTCCGTGCTGGTCTGTCTGAGCTCCCCGGAGCCCTCAGCTCAGGTACAACGCAGGCAGCAGCACTGCCAGCTCCCCAGACACCACCCTGCCAATGTGCTTCACACATCACTGGAGGGGCCCCCAGCTCCACTGCCCAGCAGCTGCCCAGCTGCCCTCATGAGGCAGCCAGCAAAGGGACAAATTATTGAACTGCTGCTTCTGTGATACAGACAGTTGTTTGGTCACTGGATGGAGTCCCCCCAACTCATTTCACATAGGGACTGATGAACCTCTATCAGATGCCATTGGCTTTGGTCACTATGGGTCTGATTTTTAGAGATGCTGAGCATCCCCAGCTCTCCCTGAGACAGTGGGAGCTTAGCACCTCCAAACCTCTGACTATATTGCGTTAGACCGGAGTGCTATGGTTTCTGCAGCAACAGAGAGCTTTTTAGTCCATCACTAGTGCCCTGAGCTATCCAGGCCTCTGAGCTGCTGTCTTTGGTAGTGTGAAAGTAGAATGAATTATATTGTAAGAATAGAAAGGATTAAAGAAATGCTGTCTGTACCTTTAAGCAAAATTGTTGGAATGTTGCAATCCAGGTGTCAGGAATACAGACATTAACATAGAACAATTGCACCGTTTAAGGGCAATTGGTGAAGTATTAGCCTTAGATCGATAACAGTTAGTAAGGAAGTAGGATATGCATGCTGTGCCCCAGGTGATTTTTACTGTTTTTTGCTTTCTTTGTCCCTTTGTCTAATTCCCGCTCTTTTATCTGTATAAATAAGACTGTTTAGGCCTTGCATGACTGCTCACATTATCTGGGTGTATTAGCAGCGCGCTGTGCTAATAAAACAGAGTGGTCTGACAAACTGTGAGTCCTGAGTCTAACTTTGACAGTAGCCAACTAAATCTGTTCATGGAGCCAGCTCATGTCTTGTCAGAGTGGGGCTCATGCTAGTTCACCAAGGTCCTTTAGGGTCTGGGGGACTTGGCTGCCAGAGCTAAAGGTACGTTCATGTGATGCTTGGCTCTAGCAGGAGTAAGCTTGTTGCTGATCACAATTCCAATATTTTCTGCCAATATTCAATATCCAACAGTCCAATTCCGCAAATCCACCATTTACTGCCATTTCTGATCTGTGTGAGAGGGAGAGTTGTCCACGGGAGTGGACTTATCAGAGAGCATACAGCTGGCAGGACCTGCCCTCCAGAGAGTAAAGTTGAAGTCCTCCATCCTGCAAAGGCTTATGTCTGGCTTTACACATGCATAGCGTTAAACACATGCACGAATGATGGCCCTGAGAGACCGATCAGGCAGGAACGTGTGCAAATTGTTCTCTCATGCCACAGAGGGCAGGACAAGAGGCAATGGGTTCGATCTACGGCACAGCAGATTTGTATTAAATTTCAGGGAAAACTTCTTCCTATAAGACCACTAGGACAATGGAACAGACGCCTCGGGAGGTTGTGGAAGCTTCTTCACTGAAGGTTTTCCAAAAAACGCTGAATAACCATTTGCCTTGGATGGTTTAGACACAACAAATCCTGCATTTTGTCAGGGGATTAGACTAGATGACACTTGCAGTCCCTTCTACCTGTCTGATTCTGTGATTCTAAGCAGGGGAAGGGCAGGAAAGACACAGGGACAGCAGGACACTTCAGGAGTCTGATGTCTCAGGGCACCACTCCTCTGCAGGGGCTGTATTATCTTTATTTCATAGTAATATTTGTAAATGATCACTGGATAGTTCGGAGTTAATCCATCGCTAAGGATACAAATCAGTCATGGAGATCATGGCAATCATGGATTCTGTAACTTTACTGGATCTTTGTGACTTCTTTGACTTAAGCTGTCAGCTCCAGGGCTAGAGCTGGGTCTGTCCTCCCCCGCCCCTTCCACTGGGGCTGGACCCAGGCTGTGTGCCCCTGCCCCAGGGCCAGGGCTAGAACCGGGACTGTGTGCCCCTGCCCCACAACTGTTGCTGGAGTACTGAGTCCTGCAAGGGGAGGCTGGGTCTGGCGGAGCAGCTGGAAGTGCACAGCTCCATGGGGATAGGTAGGACTCCCTGCGGGATCTGACAGGAGGGATCAGTTCTTCAGCAGCAAACACCAACCCCAACAGCACATTAACCCTCCCCGCCATGGGGGTCACAAATGTCAGGATCCAGCTGCCATTTCCCCTTTTGTCTGTCCTCCCTGTGTCCCTGATGCCAAGGGGTGTCCTAGGTGACTGCAGGGGGTTGTCTATGGTGGGGTCTGTGTGAGTGGGGAACAGCAGGAGGCCATAGAGTCTGTGTGAGGGGAGAATGGGGGTGGGGTGGGGGCGTGGGGTCTGTGTGAGGGGGGAAGGGAGGAAACCGTGGGGTCAGTGTGAGGAGGGAACGGGAAGGGGCCACTGGGTTTGTGTGAGGGGAGAACGGAAGGGGGTTCTGGGGTGTGCGCGGGGAGGGGAACAGGAGGCGTCTGTGGGATCTGTAAGAGCCCGAACTCTGCCTGTTATTGGCAGGTTGAGGGGAGAATCAATTGAGCTGCCCCCTTCTCATGGAAACGTTTCTCCATCCAGGCTTCCCCGGGGCCTCTTCTTCAGAGCTGGCCAGTGTGGATCCATACAGTGCAGCAGAGCTGGGAGAGCACCATTAGCTAGTGTCCCTAGGCTTGAGGAGGGGAAGGTCATTAGGTGGTTCCAGAGCTCAGACAAGATGAGCTCATGTGTAGCGTCATCTGAGGATCCAGCCCCAGCCTGCCCACGCTGAATATCCCTTGGGCGATGGGCTGGAGGAGGCTAGCTGGGGTGCGGTGGCCCAGGGGTGCAGTAGTGCAGCCTTGCTGCAGGCTGTTGTTTTGGGATCAACAGAAAGATCTGTGTAAGTGTTGCTGTTTGTAACACTGCTGTAGCAATGCTTGTGTTAGCTGTAAACCTTCCCGCAGCCCCAGCCAACCTTGGTGCCTGAGAGGAGTTGGCTGCAGCCAGTTGCTGTGTCTCCTGTTTGCTGTGTCTCCTGCAGAGCTCTGCAGCCTGCCTACAATGGAATCACAGCAACAAGCACCCCTGGGCCGGGGCAGGCAATTGTAAAGATTAAAACCTGCCAGACCAACTGTATCTTTGCAGAAAGGGGGAACGATGCCACAGAAATATTAAAATTACAGATTAAAAGCCCCAGCCCCTTTTCAGCTGACCATGAGCCGCACCATCCCCTCTCCTCTGCCTTTGCATCCTAATGGAACTATTAGTCTATGGTGTTCCCCATTCAGCCCAGGGCCAGCGTGTCCGTCTCCAGATGCATGTTGTCTCTGCTGCTCTCAGAGGCTCACTCCTCTCCCAGGGGCCTGTCGGCTCCTTCGCTGGAGGTTTTCAAAAGGAGGCTGGATAGCTATCTGCCTTGGATGGTTTAGACACAACAGATCCTGCATCTTGGCAGGGGATCAGACTAGATGACCCTTGCAGTCCCTTCTGACCTGATGGTTCTATGATTCTCTCACACGCACATAGAACCAGCGGTGAGACATTCCTAGGGTGACACATGGTGACATACCAAGAGGCATTTCTGATTAGTCAAGGAGCCTGCAGCAACGTTCCCCATCTCCTTGCAGCCAGAATTATATAAATATATGTTACACTCCAAATGACATTAGAGGACTATTGCCCAGGTTGTAAAGGCAAGCCGTCAATAGTTAGGAAATGCCAGAATTAAGGTTCCCTGTGAAATTTTAATTCCCCTACCTTGTCCATATGTATTATGATACAGTTTTTAATCATATTAACATATTCCATTTCAACAGAGGACCCTGGCTCATTCAATGCACAGATTGGACAGTGCTCACCGAATGCATATCTAGTCAATATTTTGTTTTATGCTCATTTTTCAATGTGCGTGGTCTGCTTTACTGAACTTCCACCAAACCTGTCCCCTGCAGTTGAGGGGTACATCAGGGCTGCCCACTGTCCAGCCAGCTCGATACTATTGCTATTGAGCCCTCCATCTGTCTCTTTGTCAGGAGGAGGATGGGTTTCTGCTGTGGGAGCTGGACTGGGAAGTGGTCCTGTTGGCATTTGCTGATGAGGAGTTCCTCCTGGCCCATGACCCAGGAGACCTGTCATGGGTGGAGACTTTCCAAGCCATCTAGTCAGCAGCCTTCTCCACCTGGGTCATCTGGGTCAAGATCTCAGGTCTGGTAGTCAGGGATGAATGGCAGGTGGGCTCCCTCCCATCCACACCCTCTCATCTGGCAGGGCATGAGTCCACTGCTCTATCAGGGTTTGATGGGTTCAGTCACAGAGACCACCTTGGGACTGTCACCAGATGTGCTGAAATTACCTCTGAGCCTGTTTTCCCTGTTAGCTTGGGACTCCAGAACCCTGTCTTGTTGAGCCAGACACACTAGCCTGTTGCAACACAGACCCAGGGCCAGGTCCACGCTCCCAAAGCTGCAGAATTTAATCAAAAAACGCTCAGCAGTTTACCTTTCCATCACCCAGACCCCAATAGGATCCAAACCCCAAATAGATCCATTTTACTCTGTATAAAGCTTATATAGGGTAAACTTATCAATTGTCTGCCCTCTAGAACACTGACAGAGATATGCGCAACTCTTTACTCCCCCAGGTATTAATCACTTACTCTGGGTTCATTAATAAACAACAGTGATTTTATTAAGTATAAAAAGTAGGATTTAAATGGTTTCAAGTAATAACAGACAGAACAAAGTAGGTCTTCAAGCAAAATAAAGCAAAACATGCAAGTCTAAGCCTAATATATTAAGAAACTGATTACAGGTGAAATCTCACCTTCAGAGATGTTCCAATAAGCTTCTTTACAGACTAGACTCCTTCCTAGTCTGGGCCCAATCCTTTCCCCGGTACAGTCCTTGTTAGTGCCAGCAGATATCTCAGTTGGTAAGCAGGGGTTTTCTATGACTGGCAGCCCCTTTGTCCTGCTCCACCCCCTTTTATAGCTTTGGCATAAGGCAGGAATCTTTTGTCTCTCTGGGTCCCCACCCTTCCTAAATGGAAAAGTACCAGATTTAAGATGGATTCCAGCATCATGTGATATGGTCACATGTCCTGTGAGACCCCAGCCTCCATTCTTCCTGGGCTGGCCCACACGTACACAGGAAGGTTTGCAAGTAACAGAGCCATTTACAGTTCATTGATTCTGAAGCACCCTTAATGGCTTCCACTTAATATGTTTACATTAGTAATACAGATTTATATCATAGTCTCCTAACTCCAGACATAGAAATAATACATGCAAACAAATAGATCACACTCGATAGATCATAAGCTTTGTAATGATGCCTTACAAGAGACTTTTTGCATAAAGCATATTCCAGTTACATCATTTTCACATTTATAAGCATGTTTTCATAAGGCATATGGACTGCAATGTAATGCTGGGTATGTACCTTTCTGCCACCAATCCCTCCGCACTGGAGAACTGGATCAATCTAGGGCCAGGATGTCTGAACGGCTGTGAAGGTGGCTGGGGCTGCTCTGGTGTCTCTCCCTTTAGGGCAGGGTGCTGGTGATCAACCAAGTAGTCCTGTTCATGCTCTGGCACTGGTTCAACATCCTGAGCCTACCCCCAGGAACCCTGTTCTGCCTCCAGATGAAGATCTGGAGTTTTTCTGGTCAGGGCTGCACTGGGTCTCTGTGGGTGTCCTTAGCCACCCCATTGGAGAGGACAAATAGGGCTTGGTTTGTATCCACAGCCAGGTCCATACCTCCATCTTCAGGCCCTGCAGAAACTCCTTTAAGGTGCAGGTAATCTGGCATGGAGTATGCTGGCTCAAGTCTTCCTCCTTAATCTCCAAGGGGTCCAATATGACAAGCAGCTCTTTTATATCCACCTGAAAGGCTGCCCCAGAGACCTTTGTGAACTGCCAGTCTTTTACCAGGACCACCTCAGGACCTGGAAGCTGTTCTCATTGATGAGGTCTGAAGCAGCAGCCAGAGAGAGGATCGCCTTGCGGAACCCCTGCTACACATCCCTCCTCTCTGTGCACGTGTGGTGGAGTCCCCCTTGGTGCATCAGAGGCTGGTCATGCATCTTGGCAGGGGGCTGGACTAACTGACCCATCTAACTCTATGGTTCTATGATTCTATGTCTAGTGCCACCAGACTAGGAGACCTCCTGCACTACAATCAAAGAGACTGAATGATCCCCATGGTGCTCACACACCGCATGGGGCTGTCCATCCTGCGTGTTCCCCATCATGTGCACCAGGAGGTGAGGGCAGCCTCATCTCCTACTTCTCTCACTTTCCTCGAGTGGGTCCCCACCCACTCCTCACTCTGGCCCTCCAGAACTCATATTCAGGCCCCCTGCCATGGGAACCTCCCCGGCCATCCCTGACATGCCACCTTAGCTGGCTGCACCATATCCAGCCAGTCTGCCTCTGAACCACACCCAGAGAACATCTGTGTGTGCTCGTACTTCACATCATCTACTTCCTTCCCCCTTGTGTCCCATTCTGACACCAAGTAGTGAAACCTGCTGCCCCCTGAAGAGAGAAAGAAACCCCGGAAGGCCAGCCTGAACTTCACTCTGGTCCCAGGCCCAGCAGAGATAGGTTCATGAACGCTCCTGACACCTGGCCCTTCTGTGGTGAGAGAGAGAGAGACCTGCTGCACATCTATTTAGGGCGCGGCAAACTGCACCCCTCTTCCAGCTTCTCCAGAACCTGAGGTTCTAGCTACACATTCCCCCGCACCTCCTGCTCCTGGCACACCCCATCCATGGCCCCACACAGCTGCAGGACCTCCTTATCAACCTCTGGCTGGCACTGGCCATGACGGCCTTCCATCACTGCAGGCAGAGGAAGCTGGATGGGGGAGGCAGGTGCTGGGCGACTGTGGGGCCTATTTCTGGTCTCTTATCCAATGACACCACTAGGTGGAATTCTTCTGGGCATAGTCCACTGACTCCCTAGATGTCTTTGAGGAGCAGTAGGTATTGTTGGGGATTCTCTGCTTGGTGTCCCCCTCTGGATCCCTGATTTTCAACTTTTGACCTCATTCCTGCTCCTGTCTTTTTCATTTGTTGTCTCCAGGAATCAATTGTAATCTGAGTTTAGTGGTTCCTCCCACTTAACTGAGGGGGAAGGGGCCTTTGGTTATGGGCAGGCATAGACCGACCTGCTCCCAGTACTACAAAGAGTAAACAATCCTAGAGTTTCCAGGCATCCGGTTTTCAACCGGAATACCTGGTTGAAAAGGGACCCTGGCGGCTCTGGTTAGCACTGCTGACTGAGACATTAAAAGTCCAGTTGTCGGCACAGTGGGGCAGGCAGGCTGCCTGCCTGCTTGGCTCTGCACGGCTCCTGGGAAGCTGCTGGCATCTCTCTGCGGCTCCTAGGTGCAGGGCATCCATGGGGGCTCTGCGTGCTGACCCCACCCCAAGTACTGGCTCTGCTGGTCCCATTGGCCAGGAACTACAGCCAATGAGTTGTGGGGGCGGTGCCAGCAGGCAGGGGCAATGCACAGAGCTGTCTGCCTGTGTCTCTACCTAGGAGCCGAGGTACGTGTTGCCACTTCCCGGGAGCCACCTGAGGTAAGCGCCGCCTGGAGCCCACACTCCCTCCTTCACCCCAACCTCCTGCCCCAGCCTGGAGCGCCATCCCATACCCTGAACTCCTTAGCTCCAGCCTGGAGCCCCCTCCTGAACCCTAAACCCTTCATCCCTGGCTCCACCCCAGAGCCTGAACCCCCAGCCAGAGCCCTCACCCCCTCTCACATCCCAACCCACTGCCTCAGCCCAGAGCCCCATCCTGCACCCTGAATTCCTCATTTCTGGCCCCACCCTGGAGCCTACACCCCTAGTCAGAGCCCTCACCCCCTACCACACCCCAATCCCCTGAGCCAGCCCAGTGAAAATGAGTGAGTGAGTGAATGTAGGGAGAGCAAGCAACAGAGGAAGCGGGGGATGTAGTGAGTGGGAGATGGGGCCTCAGAGAAGGGGTGGGGCCTTGGAGGAGGGGCAGGTCAGGGGTCAGGACAAGGGTTTTTGGTTTCGTGTGAGTACCAAGTTGGCAACCCTATGTAAATCCCTTCCCAACAGGGCATGCTGCACAAGAGAGACAGGAGCTTTTAAGGACATTTTGCTTTCATATCAGCCTAAACATGCCCCAGTACATACCTGCTAGTCAGGCAGGCCTACCAGAGATCCCTCCTAGGATCCCCAACTCTGAATAGGCCCCTCTTAGAGATACTTATTTCTGCATGAACATGGGATTTTGCATTTAATTTCCCTTCTTTGAGAAAAGGAGAAGAGAAGAAAGGGAAGGGCTAGAGGCCTTTGCTAAGATGCTCAAAGAGCATAAAGTAGCACAAGCGCTTCAGCCTTCTCTACACTACCAAGTTTTGTTGCCAAAACTGCCATTTGTCGACCCAAACCATGAGAGCATACACGCTGTGAGGTGACTTTTGTAGGGGAAAATGTCTGCTTTTGGCAACAAAATACATCCACCCTCACGAGAGATTTATGTCTTTTTCCTCTACATTGTTGTTCACAAAATGCAAGTGTAGACACCACACTTCATTTCATTGCTTTAATTGGCCTCCAGGAGGTGTCCCACAATGCCCATTCTGACTGCTCTGGTCAGCACTTTGAATTCCACTGCCGTGCAGCCAGGTAAACAACCCAGCCACTCCTCCCCCTTAGAAGTTCTGGGAATTTTTGAAATTCCAGTTCCTGTTTGCTCCACATGGAGAGGTCTCATCGCATTTTCCCAGGTGACCATAGCGGGTTATCACAGCAAACGCTCTCCCACTAGGAGCACTGCAGAGCTGTTGGATCTTCTCAGTATATGGGGAGAGGAGG
The DNA here is from genome assembly GCF_003597395.2 of Chelonoidis abingdonii. NCBI lineage: Eukaryota > Metazoa > Chordata > Testudines > Testudinidae > Chelonoidis > Chelonoidis abingdonii. The sequence goes on along the minus strand of NC_133782.1, from coordinate 30,486,425 downwards.
ATATGCAGTCCCAGCTGCACTTGAGCCGTAGGAATTGGAATATCTATGGGCAGATTTCTCAAGGCTTGTGCAAAAAGGGCTATGATTGGGACACACTGCAGTGCAAGCAAAGATAAAGGAGGTGAGCCAGGCGTACCAAAAGGCGAGGGAGTTGCTCAGGTGCTTCACCTAAGACCTGCCAGTTCTATAAGGAGCTGGATGCTATCCTCAGTGGCAACCTCATCTCCATCACCAAGAGCCCCCACGGAAAAAGGACCTACCCCAGAGGACGAAGTTATTGAGGAAGAGGTGGAGTTAGATGAAGATGTGCAGCCCCCGGTGGGATTGCCCAGTGGGGCAGGCAGCCAGGAACTGTTCTCCACTCCAGAGGTGTCTAGCCAGTCTCAGCAGTTGCTTTCCGGTGAGCAAGAAGCAGGAGATAAGACTCCTGTTAATTGTGGCTTGTGTAGTGCCGAGGTGGGTTCAGGGCATAGAAATGTGGGACGCTGAATGTATTTCCGTGAGCTGGACATTTCCCTATGCAGCTAATCAGTATGGCAGAACAGGCTGCTAATGCATACTGAGATCTCACGGGAATCCTGCAGAGAGATCTCCAGGAAAGTTTCCTGGATGTACTCGGTAATCCTCTGCCGCAGGTTCAATTGTAGGAAACTTCCCCATGCTATTCAGCAATCACTTGTGCAGGGACCAAGACGGCACACAGGCAAGCAGCATAGGGAGCAGGGCGGAAGCCACAAGCATGGGGTAGATGTACCCTCATTTCTCTGCTTACCTTTAGCAGTGAGATGTCTTCTAGGATGACCCCGGCCTGTGGAAAAGTGTAGGAGAATTGTAGAATTTGTTCCCTAGAATGCTATACCATGACCCTTGCAAAGAGTGTACATTTTTCCCCATGTGGAGCACAGACACCCTGCCAACACTCACAATGCTTTGGGTGTTCGCAAAGATGTGTGCCTGGCTAGGGTCAGTGAGAAAGTAATGGCAATGTTGCAAAAGGTGTATTTAACAGAAATGTTTCAATGCTGTGTGTGAATTTAACAATCCCGCTTTTGTGCATTGTCCCCTGTGCTTCACCAGATATGGCCTTCAGGAATGCCCTACACACCCCGGCTAATCGTCTCCGCCAGATTAGAAACGCCCAAGAGGCAGCAAAGAAGACTGTTCCAGGAGGTCCTGCAGTGCTCTTGTGCAGAAAAAAGGGAACAAAAGGAGTGCTGGGAAGGAATGGCAGGACAGAAGAGAGAATCAGGCGTTTGTTGAGGGGACGATTAAAGTAATGAAGGAGCAAATACAGATGCTGAAGTCCTTAATAATGATGCAGACTGAGCATACCAGTGCTTGCCCGCCACTGCTTGAAGGGTCAGTCATGTCCCTTTGACTCATGTGGTAAGTGCCACTGAAGTCAGTGGGTTGTCTTGTTTTAGGTGTGGATTCCCCTTGTGTGCACTGAATACAAGAACTGGAAAACTTGTACATTTTTTGTGAAATTTGCTTTTTCCATTTCTCAACCAGCTCTGCCAGTGGATGTCAATGGCAGTTTGCTCAGAGATCAAGGGGATCCAGCATTTATGGAGTACGTAAACGCTTGGGCATTTATTGTTTGTTCAATGGCTCACTCTTACATTCATCACTCAGAGGGCCACTCTCTATGGGCCACCGCTAAGCCTTCCCCTCTCACTTCCTCTGTTTCCCTCCCACTGCTCTGTCTGTGTGAGTCTTCTCTAGTCTTCCCTCTGCATTTCCTTTGCTGCAGCAACTCCCAGTTCTCATCTCCTCAAACCCCTGCCCCTTCATCAGCTAAAGATGATCCGCAATGGAACAGTTAATGATGACATTGACATGTCATCACTGGGCTTCAGAGCTGACATTCCAATCAGACTAACAGAGGGGTGAACTTCCCTGACTCCCAAGTCACTGTTCCAGGCTGGCTGCAGACTGAGGCAGTCCACCCTGCACTGGTTTAACATGTTTATTATCTGGGTGTAGGAATAGAGAGCAAACTGATCAAGTCTGCAGATGATACAAAGCTGGGGGTTTGCCAACACTTTGGAGGATGGAGCTAAAACTCAGAGGGATCTTGATAAATCAGAGAACTGGGCTACTGAAAACAAAATGAAATTCAACAAAGACAAATGTAAGGTGCTACACTTAGAGAAGAAAAACCAAACATACAAATACAGAATGGGGCTAACTGGCTTGGCAGCAGCACTGCTGAGAAGGGTCTGGGAGTTGCGGTGGATCACAACCTCAACATGAGTCAGCAAAGTGATGCTGTTGCAAAAAACAAAAGCAATGTTATGTTGCAGTAACAAAGGCATAGCATGCAAGTCTTGGGAGGTGATAGTACCACTTTACTCGATGCTGGTTAGGCCTCAGCTGGAGTCCTGGGTCCAGTTTTGGTCACCAATGTATAGAAAGGATGTAGCGAAACGGGAAAGGATCCAGAGGCGAGTGACAAAGATGGTCAAGGGGATGTAATACAGCCATGTGAACACAGGCTGATGGAACTGGTTCCGTTTAGATTGGAAAAGAGGAGACTAAGGGGGGACATGATGGCAGTCTTCAGATACATCTCTACCCCGATATAACACTGTCCTCGGGAGCCATAAAATCTTACCGCATTATAGGTGAAACCACGTTATATCGAACTTGCTTTGATCCGCCAAAGTGCGCACCCCCGCCCCTCTGGAGCACTACTTTACCGTGTTATATCTGAATTTGTGTTATATTGGGTCACGTTATATCGGGATAGAGGTGTACTTGAAAGGCTGCCTTAAAAAAAAGAGGGATAAAAGTTGTTCTTTCTTGCCACAGAGGGCAGGACAAGAGACAATGGGCTCAAACTACAGCAGAGCAGAATTAGATTAAATCTCAGGTAAAACTTCCTAACTATAAGACCAGTAGGACAACGGAATAGACTGTCTAAGGAGGTTGTGGAAGCTCGTTCACTGCAGGTTTTCAAAGGAGGCTGGAGAAAGGGGCGGCTCCAGGCCCCAGCATGCCAAGCACCTGCTTGGGGCGGCATGCCACGGGGGGCGCTCTGCTGGTCGCCGGGAGGGCGGCAGGCAGGCAGCCTTCGGCAGCATGCCTGCGGAGGATCCGCTGGTCCCGCGGCTTTGAAGGAGCTGCGGGACCAGCGGACCGTCCGCAGGCACACCTGCAGGAGGTCCACCGGAGCCGCAGGACCGGCGACCGGCAGAGTGTCCCCCACGGCATGCCGCCGTGCTTGGGGCGGTGAAATGTCTAGAGCCACTCCTGGCTGGAGAACATATAGACTTTCATTTTTGCAGGTTGGTGCTTCACCCCGCACTCCGCCCTGAGACCCCACCCCCACTCTGCTCCTTCTCCCTTGGCCTTATCATTGCTCCGCCTCTTCCCACCCTGCTCTGCCCCTTCCCCGAGGCCCCGCCCTCATTCCACCTCTTCCCACCCTTGCTCTAAGCCCTCTTCCTCCTCTCTCCACCTGCCAAACAGCTCATTGGCAGGGTCAGCTGCACAGCTGATCGGCAGAGCTGGCCCAACAGCTGTGGCTAGTGGGTGCTGAGCACCCACTATTTTTTTCCTATGGGTGCTCCAGCCCGGGAGCACCCACAGAGTCGGTGCCTAGCTGGATACCCATCTGTCTCGGATGGTTTAGACACAACAAATCCTGCACCGTGGCAGGGGTTAGATGAGGTGACCTTTGCAGTCCCTCTTAACCCTACGGCTCTATAATTCTAGGGTTACACTCACTCCACTTTTGGAAGGATGTCTGCAGCCACCAGGGTCAGAAACGTTATTTAAATAAATAAATAAATAAATAAATAGTACGCTGAGATTGTGCACAGTCAGGATATGTCATGTGGGCCACATGAACACACCTTGTGGGCTGGCCTGGCTCTGGCCTAGGGGGCTGTTTGTCTGACAGTCCAGCTCTACAGCAATATTCAGCGGCTCCCAGGGAAGTTGGAAATCCATCACCATCAGAAATAATGAGGCTGCCACAGAACTGGAAAGAGCTTTAGAAAACAGCTTTGACTCAAACATGGCCCCACTCACAGAAATTTTCTCAGCCACTTGATTCAAGTCCAATCCGAGGGACCCCAGAACAGCGTGGACCCGATGGGCTTAAAGACCCACATTGCTCCTGTCATAAATAGATAGCTAAGGGTTAATGTTTCTTTTACCTGTAAAGGGTTAACAAAGGGAACCAAACACCTGGCAAGAGGACCAATCAGGAAACCGGATTTTTCAAAGCTTAAGGGAGGGAATTTGTGGGGGTTTTTTGGGTCTTGGGTCTCTGTCTGTTCTGTGCTCTCTCAGCTATGAGAGGATCTATTTCCAGTCCTTCTAATCTTCTGTTTCCCAGTTGTAAGTACAAGGTAGCAAAAGTATAGTCTTTTAAATTGTTTTGCTGTATTTGCAGCTGGGTATCTGGCTGGTGGAGTCTTTATGTGTATTTGCTCTAGTACTTTAAATTGTATTGTTTTTGGTAAGGTGTTTATCCCTTTCTATTGTTTATTCATTTTCTATAAGGAAAGCCTGTATCTTAAATCTAGGTTACAGAGAGCTGTTTTCTATTCTTTCTTTCTTTCTTTTTATTAAAAGTTTGCTTTTAAGACGTTGATCTTTTCTAGTTGACCACAGGAAATTGGTGGGAGAAAGGAAGAGGGGGGAGGGAAAGCTGCTTTCTGTTTTAACTCTCCTAGTGTCCCAGGTGGGGGAAGAAGCTACGGCGGAAGAGAGAGAATCTTTTCTGTTTCCTTGTCTTTGGGTTTGTCTCTTTGTGGAAGAGAGGGAGACCATTTCTTGGTATGTGATGTAAAGAGGTTGCATCAGTCACTCTCAGGTAGCTAGAGAGAAATTTGGTTGTGTGTGGGGAATGGTTATTTCCCTTTGTGGGTAAGACTCAGAGCCTCTGAGTCTTGGGATCCCCCATGGGAAAGTTTTGGGAGACAGAGTAGCCAAGACACTGGAAATTCTTGGCTGGTGGCAGCGAAATCAGATCTAGCTGGTAAAAGCTTTAGAGTGGTTCATGCTAGCTTCTCAGTTATGAACGCTAAGGTTCAAATCGGAGTAGGAAAGCTACGACAGCTCCCCACACTGGTGAGGTAAAAGCTGAAAGCAAAGAAACAGGACCAGGCAGTCCCTGCAGTACACAGGCTCAGATAAGTGGGGAGAGAGATGAATTTAGACACAGCTATCATGTGTGCTGTGATATGAGGCCAAGCAGAGCCGGCTGGTTGCACCGCAGGCACACAAGCAGTCAGGCCTTTGGCTCCGAAATGGAGAAGGCTGCTTCTGAAGCAGGTGTTTGCAAACAAACCCGCATTGATTTCTCAGCTTCCCATAGAGTGACTGACAAAAAGAACAAGGGAGACATGGCCAGTATCCGTCCCTGCGGACTTGACACCTGGGGCTGTCTGCATTGGGAAAATGCATCATGTTAGGAAATAAATTCACTAATGTGTCTAATTAACACATATTAGCACTTAGTGCAGACAAGGACTGGTCATGTTTAAAAAGGTGGGTAAATGAGTCCCTCCAGAGTTAGTCCCCATGAGCTACCATGTTTTTTAAATATAATATGCCCTATCTGCATAAAATGCAAAGTCATGTTCAACATGTTATATGAACATGTGAATTAACCCATTTTCTAACATTATCATTTTCCCAGGACATACTGGGCCTGTAGGGGAAGTGAACTCTACTGAATCTAGGTTCATGAGGGCCTAGGCACAAAAACAGCCACTATTAACATCTAAATCTGTAAGTCCTCCTTCAGGGACACTACATTGGCGTTCCCTGCCTTTTAGGTAGGTACATCTTGGGGCCTGAGCAGGTGACAGTGTCCCATGAGCCAGATGTCACTCCTCCCATATCAGTCCCAAAGAAATCAGCATCAGCATCAAACACACGCTGTCTACTGAGGACCGTTGCACCAACCAGAGTGACCATGTTGATGGTGTCACACCAGGCATCGTACAGTGAAGTTCCCAGATCTGGCTCAATCCTGCAAATCCATGAAACTCTGGGGTGTCCCTACAGGTGGTGCCAGGTAGGATGAAGACTGAGAGATCTGCCATGGAGTGATAGTTTTGTGAAAAGTGTTCGCCCCTGGGTGATAGAGTGTTTTTGTCTTTCATCATTTTCCTGCATGAGATCATTTGAGAGTGTTGTGATTGTCTGATTTCACCCACACAGTTGTTGCTGGGGCATTTAGTGCACTGGATGCGGTATACCTCATGTTGTGGTAGGCATGTGTAGGGCCATGGATCTTGAAAGGTGAATTGTGGGGGTATCGATCATCAGAGCAGTGGAGAATATCATGTGGAGAACCTGCTTCAATAGGGACACACACCAAACCCCACCCCCCCGTATCACAAACTCCTAGTTGTCACCTACCACCCCACACTGGAACCCATATAAGGTATCAAACAATTACAACCTGTATTTGATAGGGACCACATCCTGAAGGAAATCTTTCCTGAACCCCCTCTTCTGGGCTTCGAATAACCCCCCTACCTCTCCAAGCTCATCATCAGAAGCAAGATCCCCACAGAACAGGACACAACTCAAAGCAGCTATCATAGACAAGACCCAATCATAACATCATATGCAAAACCTGCAGACATGTCTCCACTGCTATGATGATCAACACCCCCACAACACATCTTTCAAGTTCCATGGTCCGACATGTGTCTATTACAACACATGGTGTATCTCATCCAGTTTAGTAAATGCCCAATAACAACTGTGTAGGTTAAACCAGACAATCACCATGCTCTTGAATGAACTCATACAGAGAAGTGACAAGAGACAAAATCACACATCGGTGAACACTTTTCACAAAATGATCACTCCATATCTGACCTCTTCATCTTCATCCTTGAAGGATAACAGCACACCTTCAGAAAACAAGCCTGGGAGCTTAAATTCATAACTCTGCTAGACACTAACAATCATGGATTTAATAAAGACACTGGATTTATGGCTTATTACATCAATCTTTAACCCACTAACCTCCCTTTTTTGTCCTATGACTGCTGCAGGGGTGTTAACAGGCCACTTCACCTTGAATGGTCTATCACAATATGTGTTAACTACTGATGCTAAACCATCTGTTCCACTTTAGATTTAGCTGTGCCACCTTTCCCAGACCTGAAAAAGAGCTCCGTGCAAGCTTGAAAGCTTGTTTCTCTCCTCAACACAAGTTGCTCCAGTAAAATACATTACCTCACCCATCTTCTCTCTCTAATACCGTAAACTGTCACTAGATGGTGGTGTAGCTAGTCCTTTCATACCATTGCATTCTTACAGCATAGGAATGTCTCCAGCCAAAAGGTTACTCTCAAAAAGGGAAACAGCACATACACAGAGATGCTATTTGTGTGTTAAATTGCAGAGTAGCATGATCAGTAATTGTATCCTTCACCTTTGATCATTTCCTCTGCCATCTACCCACTAATTGTCCACTTGGGTCTTAATCTAACCAGACCCGCTAAGCAGCTTCCAACAGCTGCCTAAAAACAAAAAACAAAACAACTATCTAGGAAAATACTCTCCTGCCTCCAAATCTCTCCTGCCTGTCAAGAGTCAGTCCTGGAGCAGGATTTGCTCTTCTGTACATAAACATGTCCTGATCTCTCATGGACCTACAGAACTAGAAACAGGTATTTTATCTCATTGGAATGGGAAGCTTCTCAAATTCCCACCATTCCATCCCAGACCTGGAAGTGACAGAGATAACAAGACTGGAAAATTTGATGTGCAGAAAATTTTAGGATAGTTTCAGAAGTTGTGCAGGGCTCCGTGGCTGTTTACAGGCAGTGGGATGTGAGGAATAGTCCCAAGGCATTTTTCTTAAACTTTCTAAAACTTTTGTAAACCATTTTTCTGTAACACAAGCGGTGCCCGCAGAGTACGTGATAGTGGCCATGTGCCCTATGAATCCATAGGACATAGTTCTTTCTGCACTCTGGTGAGATGGTCTAGAATGGTGGATCTGCCACCCAGCAGTAATGGGGGTATGCTAAAACCTCTATACCACAATCACCATATACACCACTAACTTGATATAATGCCACCCAATATAACACGAATTTGGATATAACGTGGTAAAGCAGTGCTCCGGGGGGAGGAGGGGCAGCGCAGCGCACTCCGGTGGATCAAATCAAGTTCAATATAACACGGTTTCACCTATAACATGGCAAGATTTTTTGGCTCCCAAGGACAGCCTTATATTGAGGTAGAGATGTATATGTGCCCTCAGTACTGCAGTGATGAGATCCCAATATAAACATCTGACTAGAGAGACAGATGTGTTATGGATTTGGTATAAATGAAACAAACTTCAGTTAAGGCTTAAATCCAGGCCAACTCTTTCACCGGGCACTGTTGTTCAATAACTGAAGCCTAACAGCATGAGCCATGGCCAGGACATATGAATGTGCATCCTCTCTGTGATGTTTAACAGCCTTCAGGAGCCAGGATGGTCAGGAGGGAATGCACGATGGCATTTTTATGAACTGCATGAACAGCCAGCTCAGACTGAGACTTTTGGAGTGCATCGCATTCACACTGACTGTGCTGAGGGACCTAATGGTGATCTGCAAGGGGAAAGAGACGTTGTGCCTCAGAATGAGTCTGTGCTCTTGTGGCTTCTTTCTAATGCCCAATGAAGGGACCAGTTTTTTATTTATTTGTTTGTTAAAAAGGGTTTTGGGGGTTTTTTTTGGCTCATTTTTGACATTTAAAATGCAGGTTTCAATAATTTAGTAATAATCCCTGGCATTTCAAGAGGATCTAGATGCAAACACATATGGAGTCTCCAAGTGTTATCTTTTCTATACACAAAGAACAATCACTGTTAATCAGTCAAAAGCTACTTTTGTTTTAGACTCAGGAAACCAGCAAAAAGAATAAACAAGAACCCAGTCTGCAGGAGAGAACACAGTGTATAAGGCCAGGTCTACACTACGCGCGAAAATCGATTTTAGATACGCAATTTCAGCTACGAGAATAGCGTAAAATCGATTTACTCACCCGTCTTCACCGCGCGGGATCGATGTCCGCGGCTCGCCATGTCGATTCCGGAACTCCGTTGGTTTTGGTGGAGTTCCGGAATCGATATAAGCGCACTCAGGGATCGATATATCCCGTCTAGATCAGACGCGATATATCGATCCCCGAGCAATCGATTTTAACGCGCCGATACGGCGCATAGTCTAGACGTGGCTTCAGTCTCCTCTGCAAGAGGCTGCAGCCATTCTGAGAACAAAATGGCTGCTGTCAATGCAGAGACAGAATTCTTAGATGTGTATAAAGAGTTTCAGGATACAGGAAATCAAAGTATAATAGCTTCAAGCTACATAACTCACATGCAGTTTCTCTGTATGTGTGAAATGTATAATCATTTCTCCATCACTGAAATGAGGAGGGAACACAGACAATCAGAATGGAATTATTTGAATAGGAATTTGGCTAGGACTGCAGGGTTAACATCTCAACAAATTCTTGCACAAAGTGCCCTGGGATTTATCATGATCACAGGTGCTTAAAACTATACTTCCCATGTTCTTTGTCTGCTTGCAGCTCAAAAAATCAGTTTATCAAACTAGTGAGCAAAGACACTTGTGTCAGGAGGCAGTCTTGAATGTGTAGCCCTCACTGAGGGGAGGATATTTATTGCTGATGATGTGTAGTCCTTGAAAATTGTGGTTCCTGTGGGGAGCCCTGACAGACTCTTCTCCACAGCGATGGGCACAGGGCTGCTAAGGTAGCACAGCAACATGGAAATGAGCATCACTGAAGTACTGTGTGGGCTGAAATACACAGCTGGATTTAAAAAATGAAAATGTGCTACTGCTCTTGGGTAAAAGTCCTGACTTTGAAAATACTGTTTTGCATATAAATAAATGACAGTAAAAAGTGACCGGATTCCTAATTGTTCATCATGGCAGAACTACAAAGAGGGGAGGATGGTTGGTAGGCAGGGAAATTAGAGAGACAGTAGAAATCAAGCCTTGATCTGAAAGCACACAAATGGAGTAGGTGTGAGGAATCACTCAAGCCTGGTCTACACTACGCGTTTATACCGAATTTAGCAGAGTTAAACCGATTTAACCCTGCATCCGTCCACACAACGAAGCCCTTTATATCGATATAAAGGTCTCTTAAAACCGATTTCTGTACTCCTCTCCGATGAGGGGAGAAGCGCTGAAATCGGTATTGCCATGTCAGATTAGGGTTAGTGTGGCCGCAATTTGACGGTATTGGCCTCCAGGCAGTATCCCACAGTGCACCATTGTGACTGCTCTGGAAAGCCATCTGAACTCGGATGCACTTGGATAAAACGAAAAAATAATAGGAAAGTAAAATAGAATAGGTAAAGAGAAAAACACGACCAATTATAGAACAAAAAAAAGGAATAAAAAAAAATTGGAACTCCAGGACAGAAATAATAAAACCACAGAAATGAAAACAACAATAATAGTGAAATGCATAAATGGAAAAGCCATGTAAGAAAAACGGAATGCACAATGGATACAGGATAAGACAAAAAGAAAGAACAAAACAAAAAAAATAAAGAAAAATTGAAAAAAAAAAAAAATCCAAATGAAAAAAAGCGTGGAGCTCAAAAAAAAAAAAAAACGACGGACCAAGAAGAAAAAGAAAAAGATGAAAAAAAAGTTCACAAATAAAGATAAAAAAAAAAAAAAAAAAAAAAAAAACGAAAGAAAAAAAAAAAAAAAAAAAAAAAAACCACCAAAAATAAAAATGAAGAAAAACGAATAAAAAAAAGAAAGAAAATAAAAGCAAAAGAATAAGAAGAGAAGAGAGAGAAAAAACAAAAACCACAATAACAACCAAAAAAAAAAAAAAGAGAAAATATACAAAAAAAAAATAAAGAGAAAGAAAAAAAAAAGACTAAACAAAAAAAAAAAAAACGAACACAACACAAGCAAAAAAAAACAATAAAAAAAAAGGAAAAGAAAAACAAAAAAAAAGTGAAAAAAAAAAAACAAAAAAATAACAAAAAAAAAAAAAAAAAAAAAGGAAAGAAAAAAAAAAAAAAGAAAAAAAAAAACAAAAAAAAAGAATAAATAAAAAAGAAAAAAAACGAGGGAGCTGCAGACAAAAAAAAACTAAACAAAAAAAAACAATAAAACCGGAAAAATAAAAAAAAAAAAAAAATAAAAAATTAAAAAAAAAAAACAAAACAGAGAAAACAACAAAAAGCAAATAGCAAAAAACATAAAAGAAAAAAAACAAAACACGGATAAAAAAGATAAGAAAAAAAAAAAGAAAAACGAAAAACCATGAAAACAATATAACATAAAAAGACATACAAAAAAAACGATGACACAAAAGCGATAAAAAAAATAAAAAAAACAAAAAAAAAAATAATAAAAAAAACAAAAAAAATAAAAAAAAAAAAAAAAAATGAAAAAAACAAAAAAAAACAAAAAACACACAATGAAAGTACACCTAAAAAAAAAAAAAAAACCAGAAATGAAAAAAAAAAACAAAAAAAAAAAAATAAAAACCATAGTAAAAAAGAAAAAAAGAAAAAAAAAAAAAAAAAAATAAAGAAGAACACGAAATAAAAAAAAAAATAAAAAAAAAAAAAAACAGACAAAAAAGAAAAAATAGAGTGATACATAAAAATAAACATGAAACCAAGAAAAAAAGAATAAAAACAAAAACAAGCAAACACAAAAAGAGAAAAAAAACAAAAAAAAATAAAAAAAAAAAAAAAAAAAAAAAACCAAAAAGAACAAAAAAAAAGCGAAGGAAAGAAAACAAGGGAAAAGGGAAAACAAAACAAAAAAAAATAAAAAATAAAAAAAAAAAAAAAGAAAAAAAATACAGAAATTATAAAACACAAAACCAAAAAGATAACAAAGAGAAGAAAAAAAAAAAAAAAAATAAAAAAAATATAGACGAAAATCAGAAAAAAAATAAAAAAAAAAAAAAAAAAAACAATACATCAAAACAAATATAAAAAAAAAAACACAAATAAAAAAACAAAAAAAAAAAAAAAACAAAACAAAAAAAAAAAAAAAAACAAAAAAAAAAAAAAAAAAAAAAAAAGCAAACCTACAAACCAAGCAACTTAACCCAACAAAACATAGAAGAACCATGGAAGGGACCTCTGGTAATGAGTGTACCTTCTAGTAAATATAAAACATGGTTATAAAGCAAGACGTTTAATTTGATTATTTGACACCGAAGATATGGAGATGATTGCCGTGGCCCAGTCAGTTATTGAAAAGTCTGTTAACATGTCCGGAGATGGAGCAGAAATTCCAGAGACATCTCCATGAAGCTTTCTTGGAGGTTACTCCAAAAGCCTTTGCAGAAGAGTTTCTGGGCAGGGCAGCCTCTATTTCTCGTCCCTGCCATGGCTAGGAACATTGACCATGCCCATGCAATGTAGCAAGTAGATCTGGTATCATTGCATTGACAAGCCTTAGCTGCGTATTTGGTCCCGGTGATTGCTGGACACTCAAAAGCAAACATCCATTTCTTTATCTCGCTGTGTTATCTCAGTTGAGATGTGATATCGTTCATGGTAACTTGGTGAAATTCAGGAATGTTATTTAGGGGACAGAGATGGCCATTCTATGGCTATGCCTGTTGCCTAAAAGAATCCTTGCTGTGCAGGTAGCCAAGAGGGAAGTCCTGTCCTTGGGGTGATGGGCATGGCTTTTTCCATTGGTAGGAGGGGATCTGGCTGCTACCAGCTTGTTCGGTGGGCGGGAAGGGGTGTTTAGCAGTGCATTCTTCCATGATACCAGCCGCGGTGGGGAGGGGGTTTAAAGCGATCATTCTCCAGAGAATATGGATGCGGGGGATGGTTTACTGCTGCTTGCATGTTAAAGACAGGATAGAGCAGACATGACGGATCATGCTTGGTTATTTGGAAAGGAGGGCACTTGTGTATTATGAAGGGCTGCAGAAACCGAAAGACAATGACTTAACCATGGCCGCGTGCAAGCTGATGCAGTGAATTCTGCTGCCCTTGATCTGCGGTCTGTTGAGTCTAATACACCAGCAGCCACAGGCACTTCAATATCTAAGATGCAAATGCGACCTTGTAGTTGAAATCACATTGTGCTATGTAAGGGTGATAGTGTATTGTTCACCGCTGAAAGAGTTATAAGCATTTTCATGTACTGTATCTTTTTAATATTCTCTCCGTTTATTTCCCTCTCTTATGCAGCTTTGCAAATTTTTTCAAGCCTTCTCTACTCCATCCAGAAGGCTGATCTCAGTATAGGCGGTGGAAAAAAAAGATGCGAGATGAAATGTTACTCAGCAATTCATAAAAGTGATCTTCGCAATTGAAAGAGCTCATGCTTGAATTGAGTGGAAAAGAACGTGGTATCAAATTACAGGAAGTGCGTGAAATGGGACAGCCAGTGATCCAACGTGAGGGCAGGAAGGATGCATCGAGATTGAGTGTTGGCGCAGCGAGTTCAGAGTGGTAGGCAGCGTCGCATGGTGGATGCAATATGGGGCTGTCGGTGATCAAACTGTACATGTCGCGGCGCTTGGTGGAGTTCAGGAACTCAGCAGAGATACAAAGAGTGCTGCTGCCAGCCCCCTGATGTAACCACCCTGCACCACTGCACCATGTTCCATATCCTCTTCACCCAGACATGTAAGAACGCGTGGGGAAGGCTGTGCCACCGCCCACTTTCACCTCATGGACAGCCCAACCAAAGGCTGTTCATTATTTTTGAAATTTTTTTTAGTGACCTTTTCCTCTCCTCTCATCCTCCTCCCAAACCACACCCGGGATACCTCTGTCAGTTCTTCTCCCTCTTTTCTATGAATGAATTAATAAAGATACATGATTTTTAAATGATTAGCTGGGCTTTACTGTTCCTTTAGCAAGCCTGTATCGAAGCGGGCAGGCTGGTTGCTATAAGGGAATGAGTCAATCAGGGGGGTTCATCAAGTGGGAAACAACAAGCGCAAGTCACACCGTTACCTGGTCCGTGATGAAACTCGTTTTCAAGGTTCTTTGATGCGCATCACGCTTCCTGGTGTTGCTCTTCTTAATCGCCCTGGTGTCTGGCTGCGCGTAATCAGCGGCCAGGTGATTTTGCCTCAGCCTCACTGCGCATAAAGGTCTCCCTTCACTCTACAGAGATTGTGGAGCACACGAAGCAGCAATTAAGCACAATGGGACATTGGTTTTGGCTGAGGTCTGAGCGAGTTCAGTATGCTTGCGCCAGTGTGCGGCACTTTAAACGGCCAAATGCACATTTACTACATTCGTGCACTTGCTCAGCCTGTGTGAACAGCTCCTGACTACTGTTCCAGGTGCCTGTGTATGGCTTCATGCCATGGCATCAAGGGGTAGGCTGGGGTCCCCAGGATACTACAGGCATTTAACATCCCCAACTGTTATTCTTCTGGTCTGGGAAGTAATTCCTTGCTGCAGCCCAGTTTAAACAGAGTAGTGTTCCTGAGAGCCGAGGCGTCATGAACCCTTCCGGGCCATCCCACGTGGGATGTTTGGTGAAAGTCCCTTGTGATCACAGTGCTTGCGCACCATGAAAAGTACCCCTTGCGGTTATCTGTACTGGCCCTGCCTGCTCCGGGCCAAGATAGGATATGGGTTCCATCTATCGCCCCACCACCAGTTAGGGAATCCCATTGCCGCAAGCGGTCCATCACTATGACCTGCACGTTTCCCAGAGTCACCACCTTTACGTAGCAGCAGCTTAATGATTGGCTTTGGCTCTTGCATCACAGCAAGGCCCCCACAGTAGATTTTCCCACTCCAATTTGATTCCTGACTGACCGTAGCTGTCTTGGCGTTGCAGCTTCCAGAGGGCTATTTGCCAACTCGGGTTCTCAACTGTGAGGGGCTGCTCTCATCTGGTATTCCTGGCGTTTCAGGGGCAGGGAAAAGCAAGTCAACAAGTTCCATCGAAAAGTGCCCTTACGCATGCGCAAGATTTTGCGCCCTGGAAACCGTATCCCAACCTGCCAAACACTATGCGGTCCCACCAGTCTGTTGCTTTGTTTCCCGGGCCCAAATCGGCATTCATATGGCTAGAACCTGCCCAATTCCAGCGCAGGATTTCCAAAGCGCAGTGGGCCCACGGTTTTGACAGAATTCTGTGTCCATGTCTTCATTCACTCTCGGTCACCGCGCTGCTGTAGCCGCCTCCTCTCTCGCACTGGCTTTGCAGGTCCCTGGTCAGCATAGACTGCACGATAATGCCTTGCGAGGTGTTTACAAGGTCCACGATTGCGGTCTTGATCTGAGCAGGGTCCCAATGCTTGCTGTGGGTATGGCTGTTTGCACAGTTCACCCAGGAAAAAAGGTCTGCGAAATCGGTTTGTCTGCTGCTCACGAAGGAGGGGTGAGGCGTGTACCCAGAACCACCCACGACAATGTTTTTTTGCCCCATCAGGCATGGGATCTCAACCTAGATATCCAAGAGGCGGGGGAGACTGTGGAAGCTATGGACTGTGGGAACTATGGGATAGCTATGGAATAGCTATCCACAGTGCAAAGCTCCGGAAATCGACACTAGCCTTGGTACATGGACACACACCGCCGAATTAATGTGCTTAGTGTGGCTGCGTGCACTCGACTTTATACAATCTGTTTTAAAAAACTGGTTTCTGTAAAACTGGTATAATCCTGTAGCGTAGACATACCCTCAGTTACCCAGCATAGGCTGCTCATGGCCAGAGGGCAGCCACAGTTGGTGACTCATGGTAGCAGACTCCAGCTGGCGCACACCATAGACAGTACCCATCTTGCCAAAGGGAAAAATAAGAGCAGGGTCAGACAAGGGCTGCGCATGTAGGATACAAACAGGCTGAGGTTTGCAAAGCAATCTAGGGGATTCATACACTTTAACATCAAAGGCAGATATATGTTTAAACGCCTCAAAGTGCTTTGAGAGGCTCCACCACAGTGTCATATTCGGAGGGATTCTGGTTGTTGGGTATCTAGCTGGTTCATTCTATGTCTAGGCACTATGGTTGTATAAATAACAACAATAGGACGGTAAATCAAACTGTCTGTGGTGCAGACACTGGACAGCAACTCAAGAGTATCTGGGCTTGTTTCTCACCTCTGCCATAGACTTCCTATGTGACCTTGGGCAAGGCAAGTGACCTCTGCTTTTGGGTTCCCAATTTAGGGCACACAAGGCCTGGTTTTCAGAGTTGTTATGTACCCACAACTCCAGCTGAAATCATTGGGATCTGCAGGTTCTTGGCACCTCTGAAAAATCAGGCTCATGGTATGTCAAGTTGGGCATCAAAAATCAGAGGTTTTGAATTATGAGGTTTGCCCAAACTCCAACCTCAGGGGCATGTTCTACTCTAGATCTTTCACAGAATTCCCCAGAATCCTCAATGGGGTGGGACAAATCCAATGTTTTGATCTGTCAGATACCAACTATCTATCATCAGGTCTTACAAATCATTGGCTGTGTGAGCTGCCTGTTGCAGGGATTGTTTGTGCCAATGCATCACCACCAGGGGAGTGTGCGTGCAGAGAACATCTAATGCACACTGCTGGCATTAATGATTTTATTTATTTTTAATTTGCAGGATGAATCCAGGGCACTGATCTTATGGGCTGCCATTTCCAGGGGCATCACCTCAGAACTGAGCTAGGACCGTGTATGTGTGTGTGTGTGTGTGTTTTCCATAACTGATTTGCAATAAATTATTATTTATTATAACAGGATTAGGCACCCCGACAGTTTAGCTCTTTCCTGCTCCCTATGACTCCCAGGGTGAGAAATTGAGACTTTAACGTAAATGCAAAACTCAGCTATAGCTTTGAGCGATGGGAGAAGATAGATTTTAAGAGACTTTACCAACTTCTTGACAAAAAAACAAGCGGTAATGAGTTACATGGGGATTAAAAATAAACTGAACAATCCTCTGCCAGCCTTTCCCCAGGATTTTCAGATTAGACATAACCTAACTCCCAAGGAGCACACAAAAGCTGAGCTCTAAGACGCAGCAATGACAGGAAACAGAAAGCTGATTTCAAATATATCTCCAGGTTAGTATGAAATAGGCCCTGCATACAGATGTTCTTTTATGAAAAAATGGGCAACTGATGCACAAAGTGAGAGAACACAGGAGGACTGGCAGACAATACAGCTACAAGCCATGACATTTCCATTTGTCTTGTACAAGAAAACTACATGGGAATCGGGGACGGGGCCTCTTGCATCAGAAGATCTATGTAACTCACTGCTCTATCCTGCAGAGGGGTGGCAGAGAGGCAGCTTGCTTTGTATTTGCTTTAGTGATATTAGCTTAGCACTAGGGAAGAGATTCAGCAGATAACAGAATGCATGCCACTCGGCTTCTGGTGTTGCACAGCTGCACCAGAACCCTTGGTGCAGCCAGAATGCTGAAAACAAACCACCAGGGAAAAATACTTCTCCCTACTTGGGGAATAGTGGAAAACCTGACTCACCTAATATGAAGTGAACAAAAGGGGGTGACGGCAAATATTCCCCCCCGCCAGACCCTTTCCCTACCCACCACGAGACCCCTTCCCCCCCACCTGCTGTGCAGCTGGCTTGCTGCTCCCCTCCTCACATAAGAACATAACATAAGACCATAAGAGTGGCCATACTGGGTGAGATCAAAGGTCCATCTAGCCCAGTATCCTGTCTTCCAACAGTGGCCAATGCCAGGTGCTCCAGAGAGAATGAACAGAACCTGTAATCATCAAGTGATCCATCCCCTGTCACCCATCCCCAGCTTCTGGCAAACAGAGGCCAGGGACACCATCCCTGCCCATCCTGGCTAATAGCCATTGATGGACCTATCCTCCATGAACTCATCTAGTTCTTTTTTGAACCCTGTTATAGTCTTGGCCTTCACAACATCCTCTGGCAGAGAATTCCACACCCTGACTATGCATTGTGTGAAAATATGTTTCTTTTTGCTTGTTTTAAACCTGTTGCCTATTAATTTCATTTTGTGACCCCTAGTTCTTGTGTTTTGAGGAGTAAATAACACTTCCTTATTTACTTTTTCCACACCAGTCATGATTTTATATACCTCAGTCATATCCCCCTTATTCATCTCTTTTCCAAGCTGAAAAGTCACAGTCTTATTAATCTCTCCTGATATGGAAGCCGCTCCATATCCCTCATACAGAAGCCGTTACATGCCCCAATCATCTTTGTTCCTCTTTTCTGAACCTTTTCCAATTTCAGTATATTTTTTTGAGATGGGGCAACCACATCTGCATGCAGTATTCAAGATGTGGACATACCATGGATTAATACAGGGGCAATATGATCTTTTCTATCTTATTAGCTATCCCTTTCTTAATGATTCCCAACATTCTGTTTGCTTTTTTGACTTCCACTACAGATTGAGTGGATGTTTTCAGAGAACTATCCACAATGATTCCAAGATCTCTTTCTTGAGTGGTAACAGCAAATTTAGACTCCATCATTTTATATGTATAGGAGAGATTATGTTTTCCAATGTGCATTACTTTGTATTTATCAACATTGTATTTCATCTGCCATTTTCCAGATCATTCATGAATATGTTGAATAGGACTGGTCCCACTACAGACCCCTAGGGGACACTACTATTTACCTTTCTCCATTCTGAAAACTGACCATTTATTCCTACCCTTTGTTTCCGATCTTTTAACTAGTCACTAATCCATGAGAGGACCTTCCCTCTTATCCCATAACAGCTTACTTTGCTTAAGAGCCTTTGGTGAGGGACCTTGTCAAAGGTTTTCTGAAAATCTAAGTACACTATAGTCCACTGGATCCCCCTTGTCCATATGCTTGTTGACCCACTAAAAAATCTAGTAGATTGGTGAGCCATGACTTCCCTTTACAAAAACTATGTCGACTCTTCCCAACAAATTATTCATCTATATGTCTGACAATTTTTTGTTTCTTACATAGTACCCAATTTGCCTGACACTGAAGTCAGGCTTATCGGCTGTAACTCCCGGATCACCTTTGGAGACCTTTTAAAAATTGGCATCACATTAACTATCCTCCAGTCATCTGGCACAGAATTGATTTAAAATGAAGGTTACAGACCCTAGTTAAGTATCAGAGGGTAGCCATGTTAGTTTGAATCTGTAAAAGCAGCAAAGAATCCTGTGGCACTATAGACTAACAGACATTTGGAGCATGAGCTTCGGGGAATACCCACTTGCATCCGACGAAGTGGGTATTCACCCACGAAAGCTCATGCTCCAAAACATCTGTTAGTCTATAAGGTGCCACAGGATTCTTTGCTGCTTTTACAGACAGTAGTTAGTAGTTCTTCAATTTCAAATTTGAGTTTCTTTAGAACTCTTGGGTGAATAACATCTGGTCATGGTGATATATTACTGTTCAGTTTATCAATTTGTTCCAAATCCTCCTCTAATGACACCTCAATCTGGGATAGTTCCTCAGATTTGTCACCCAAAAAGAATGGCTCAGATTTGGGAATCTCCCTCACATCCTCAACCATGAAGACTGATGCAAAGAATTCATTTAGTTTCTCCTCAATAGCCTTATCATTCTTGAGTGGTCCTTTAGCATCTTAATGGTCCAGCGGTCCCACTGGTTGTTTAGCAGGCTTACTGCTTCTGATGTATTTTTAAAAAAAAATGGCTATTACTTTTTGAGTCTTTGGCTAGCTGTTTTTCAAATTCTTTTTTGGCCTTCCTAATTATATTTTTACATTTTATTTGTCAAAGTTTATGCTCCTTTCTATTTTCCTCACTAGGATTTAACTTCCATTTTTTAAAGGATGCCTTTTTGTCTCTCACTGTTTCTTTTACTTTGTTGTTAGCCACTGTGGCACTTTTTTGGTTCGCTTACTGTGTTTTTTAATTTGGGGTATACATTTAAGTTGAGCCTCTACTATGGTGTCTTAAAAAGTTTCCATGCAGCTTGCAGGGATTTCACTTTTTGTGCTGTACCTTTTAATTTCTGTTTAACTAACTTCCTCATTTTTGTGTAGTCTCCCTTTCTGAAATTCAATACTATAGTGTTGGGCTGCTGTGGTGTTTTTTTCCACCACAAGGATGTTAAATGTAATTATATTATGGTCACTATTACCAAGAGCTCCAGCTATATTTACCTCTTGGACCAGATCCTGTGCTCCACTTAGGACTAAATCAAATATTGCCTCTCCTCTTATGGGTTCCAGGACTAGCTGCTCCAAGAAGCAGTCATTCAAGGGGTCAAGAAACTTTATCTCTGCATCCCATCCTGAGGTGACATGTACCCCGTCAATATCGGGATAGTTGAAAGCCCCCATTATTACTGAATTTTTTATTTTAATAGCCCCTCTAATCTCCCTGAGCATTTCACAGTCATCACCATCCTGGTCAGGTGGTAGGTAATACGCTTCTACCCCGATATAACGCTGTCCTTGGGAGCCAAAAAATCTTAATGTATTATAGGTGAAACCACGTTATATCGAACTTGCTTTGATCCGCCGGAGTGTGCAGCCTTGTCCCCCCGGAGTGCAGCTTTACCATGTTATATCCGAATTTATGTTATATCGGGTCGCGTTATATTGGGATAGAGGTGTATATCCCTACTGCTATATTCTTATTATTAGAGCATGGAATTACTATCCATAGAGATTCTATGGTACAGTTTGGTTCATTTAAGATTTTTACTTCATTTGATTCTATGCTTTCTTTCACATATAGTGCCACTCCCCAACCAGAACGACCTGTTCTGTCCTTCCAATATATTTTGTACCCTGATATTACTGTCCCATTGATTGTCCTCATTCCATCAAGTTTCTGTGATGCCTATTATATCAATATCCTCATTTAATATGAGGCACTCTAGTTCACCCATCTTATTATTTAGACTTCCAGCATTGGTATCTAAGCACTTTAAAAACTTGTCACTTTTTAGCTCTCTGCCATTACACGATGTAATTGAGTGGGACTTTTTTTCATTTAACTGTTTCTCATCAGCTCCTACCTGTATTTTATCATCTTCCATCTTATCCTCCTTATTAGGACATAGAGAATTTCCATTAATTGATCCTCCCCTAAGGGATGTCTCTGTCTGAACCACATGCTCCTCTGCACCTGTAGGCTTTTCCCCAGCCCTTAGTTTAAAAACTGCTCTACGAAGTTTTTAAATGTGAGTGCCAGCAATCTGGTTCCACTTTGGTTTAGGTGGAGGGGGGATCTTTGCAGAAGCAGCAGTCTTTTGGGAGACAGACCCTAAACTGGGTTGCTGACTTCATAATAGCACAAATCCGAACATCCTTGTCCCGCCTCTTCCTCGAGGACCCGTCCCTGTCCTGCCCCTTTTCCAAGGCCCTACCCTCACTTGCTCCATCCCTAGTCCCTCCGGCACTCGCTCTCCCCACCCATGCTCACTTTCACCGGGCTAGGGTAGGGGGTTGGAGTGTAGGAGAGGAGTGAAGGTTCCGGCTGGGGGTGCAGGCTCTGGGATGGGGCTGGGGATGAGGAGTTTGGGGTGCGGGAGTGGGCTCCAGGCTAGGGGTTTGGAGTGCAGGAGGGAGTGTAAGCTCCGGCTGGGGGTGTGGGCTCATGGACAGTGGATGAAACTTCCTTTGCGGGAGGAGGGCTCCTTGTCCTGCCTCTTTTGCCACAGCCCTGCCCACACTCCACCCTACTCTGCCCCAGGCCCCGCCCCCACCCATCACTGACTCGCCACTCACCTCTTCTCCCCTCCAAGATCCCCTCCTCCGCTCACTTCCTCACCCGCCTGACTGCTGCTCGCCTCCTCACTCTCCTGCCCGACCCTTTCCCCATCCACTACGAGACCCCCCCCGCCACCTGCTGTGCAGCTGGCTCGCCCCTAGCCTCCTCATGTAAGAACCTAAGAGTGGCCATAATGGGTCAGACCGAAAATCCATCCAGCCCAGTATCCTGTCTTCCGACAGTGGCCAATGCCAAGTACCCCAGAGGGAATGAACAGAACAGGTAATCATCAAGTGATCCATCCTGTCGCACATTCCCAGCTTCTGGCAAACAGGCCAGGGACACCATCCCTGCCCATCCTGCTAATAGCCACTGATGGACCAATCCTCCATGTACTTCTCTAGTTCTTTTTTGAACCCTGTTATAGTCACTCATCCTGCCACGGTGACACCCTCTCTCCTTTTCACCTTAAAGCACTAATAACATTCCCCAAGGGAACTGAACAGGCAACAGGTGTAGATGAATTGCTAGATAGATTTTCCTCTGTGTGGCAGGGAGTACTGTGTATGCTGTATAGAGAGAGATGGAAGGCCAGGGTACCTGAAGCCTGATCTCTCCTTTTACAAAAGTGCTTGTCATTGGCAGCCTGCATTAAGTCAGTAGTTTAATCACCGTTCTTACAGAGTTCCCTGCCAGACTCGTTTGCTTAAACTGGGTTTGCAGAGGTGAAAGTAAGCCAATACGGTCCGGTACGGAGTACCAGCAAGAGCCAGTACGCCGTGCCAGACCGCACCAGCTTCCGCGGCGGTGATTTAAAGGGCTTTGGGCTCCCCGCCACAGCGGGCAGCCCAGAGCCCTTTAAATCCCACCCGCGGTTCCAGCAGCCTGGCTGGGGCCGGATTTAAAGGGCTCTGGGCTGCCGTGGCCGGGCTCTGGGCTGCCAGTTGCGGTCAAGCCAGAGCCCTTTAAATCCCGCCCGCAGTTCCAGCAGCCGGGCTGGGGCCAGATTTAAAGGACTCTGGGCTGCCATGGCTGGGCTCTGGGCTGCCGGCTGCAGTCAACCCAGAGACCTTTAAATCCTGCTCGTGGCTCCGGCAGCTGGGCTGGGGCCGGATTTAAAGGGCTCTGAGCTGCCGTGGCTGGACTTTGGGCTGCCTTGGCTGCGGTCAACCCAGAGTCCTTTAAATCCTGCCTGCGGCTCTGGTGGCCAGGCTGGGGCCAGATTTAAAGAGTTCAGAGTTCCCCTGGCTGCGGGAAGCCCAGAGCCCTTTGAATCCCACCTGCGGCTCCAGCAGCCGGAGCTGCGGTGGGGATTTAAAGGGTCCGGAGCTCTGCGGTGGCAGGAACCCTGGGGGCTCCCAACCACCTCTGCAGCTGGGTGCCCACGGTTGATTTAAAGGCCCTGGGGCTCCCAGCCACAGCCGGTGCTCCAGGGCCTTTAAATCTTGAGAGGCACCGCCTCTTCTGGTTGAGGCCATGCCAGCTCAGGACTCCGGCAGTACCGTAAGTCCTGTAAGTTACTTTCACCCCTGTGGGTTTGAATAAAATGACTAGATCAAGAAATAAACTCACTGGCTTGGTCAGCTCCTCCCTGAGCCAGGTCAGCAGTTACTTCTTCCCGGTAGAGAGACTAACTGAAGAGTCATCATTGAAAACTGTTTTTAACCCCAATAACACATTTTCCTACAATAGAAAAGCCAGCGAATGTGGCCAAAGGCTTCCTAGGAGTTGGCAAGTGTCTGTTAAGTGGCTTCATTACCACTTCAATGGCTCTTTAACAGGTTCAGTGATCTCTGCCACTAGGTTTTTCACTGTGTAAAGTTACAGAGATCCGCTTAGTTCGCCTCCTATTCCCCCCACCCTGCTCGCTCGCATTCTCACACTCACATACCCCATGCCCCATGGGGACCTCCGAGGGGCGAAGAGGGTGGGGTGGAGGAGAGAAGAGGAGGAAGACTCTCCAGGCAGCAGCAGCAGCAGGCTGTGGGATGGGTCAGCAGGGAGGGGAAGAGGCAGACTGTGGGGGCACCACAGCCCAGGTGTCGGGTGGCAGAGACAGTTGTGCTAGGGGAGGCAACGCCTCCCACATGCGGCTCCTTGTGGGGCCAGAAATGAGGGGCTCAAGGTGTGGGAGGCAGTTCCAGGCTGCTGCAAGGGGTTGGGGTATGGGAGGAGGGTGAGGACTCTGGTTGGGGGTGCAGGCTCTGGGGTGAGGCCACGAATGAGGGGTTTGGGATGCAGGAGGGAGCTCTGGGCTAGTGGTTCAGAATGCAGGAGCGAGTGCAGATTCGGGCTGCAGGTGTGGGCTCTGGGGTGGGGCCAGGGATGAGGGGTTTGGGGTGCAGGAGGGGGCTCAGGGCTGGGACAGGGTGTTGTAATGTTGGGAGAGTGTGGGCTCCACAAGGGAGTTTGGGTGGGGGAGGGGACTCTGCGCTGGGGCAGGGTGTTGGGGGAGGGGAGGGTCCCAGCAGCACTTACTGCAGCTCCCAGGGAGCAGCCAGTAGGTCCCTGCAGGCTGCAGCTCCTAGGCACATGGGTGGTCAGGGAGGCTTCATGCACTGCTCTCATGTCTGCAGGCTACACCCCTGCAGCTCCCATTGGTCGCGGTTCCTGGTCAATGGGAGCTGCGGCACCGGCACTCAGGGCTGGAGCAGCTCACGGAGCCTCCTTGGCTGCCCATACGTCTAGGAGCTGCAGGGACCTGGTGGCTGCTTTCAGGAGCTGCATGGAGCTAGGGTAGGCAGGGAACCTAGCTTAGGCCGGTGCCCCTGCTGCACCACCAACCAGACTTTTAACAGTCGAAAGCCGGACACCTGGCAACCCTAGCCCTAAACAGAGACTAACATCCTCAGAGTAATGTCCCAATTAGACTTGGACTTTCTAGCAAACAGATGGAGACATCCTTGGACTGAATGTGACCAATCCATGCTGCAAACACGACCCCTATGATGCATCACCAAGGGGAGTGGACACTTTTTGTACCTCTTCTTGGTTCTGGTTGTTCAGCTATATTGAAGGCCAGTCAATAACCAAGGGAGTCTCTTCTCCCGCTGATACAGCCAGTGGAAGCCATGGGCAGTGAGTTCTATGGGCCCGTGGTGCCTGGGCCCACCTGGGTCAAGCCCTGTCTGAGGCTGCATCTCTCCCTCAGCCCCGCCTTCTGCCCCGCCCACTGAGCGCTTTCCTGCCTACTCGCTCCACATGGCTGCCCGCCCCTCCCTGCAGCCCCTGGGTGGGGTGGGTCTGTGTCCTGCCCCAAGCACCCCTGTGGCCAATGGGAAGCTGCGGGAGCAGTGTCTGGGGGTAGCAGCACATGGAGACTCCCGGCCTGCCCTGCCTAGGATGCCCAGGTAAGTGCTGCCCCCACCCCGAGTCTGTACCCTCCCTTCAGCCCCCAAACTCCCTCCCAGAGCCTGCACCCCCTCTCATCCCCAAACTCCGTCCGAGAGCCTACACACCCACCCCCTTCTCACACATCCCCTCCTGCCCCCAAATTCCCTCTCAGAGCCTGCACCACACAGCCCTCCATACTCCCTCCCAGAGCCTGCACCCAAACTCCCAGAGCCTGCATCCCTCACCCCTCCAGCCCCCCCTTCGCCCAAGCCCAGAGCCTAAACCTAAACTCCATCCCAGAGCCTGCACCCCTCCCCCACCCAAACTTCCTCCCAAAGCCCAACCTCTCACCCATCCTGCACCCCATCCGCTGCCCTGCACCCCAGATCTCCGCCCCCAACCCAAACTCCCTCCCAGAGCCTTAGGCAGGTGGGAAGCGGAGTTTGGGGGGGGCGGTTTCTGGGCACTACCAACATTTCTACAAACCTGCCACCCTTGGTGGAAGCATCTCACTGTGCACTGACTGATACACAGCCCCTCCCATCTCCTGCCACCACCCTCAGCACCTGCCAACATGGGGATTGTCTCCACGGCACAGTGAATGCAGAAGGCCATCTGTGGCTGCTCAGCCCGTACCTCCGCCCCAGGCAGCGTCTAGCTGGGCATGACCCTGAGGGCCTTGTGCTGTCACCACTGGTGGTGGGTGCAGGGGAGCATGACAATGGTTGAGCCACCCTAGGACATTTCTACTGGGGCTCCTTCGCTGCAGTGAGAAAGCTCAGCATCCCAGACAAGCTGAGAAGCAGCTGCTTCGTTAGGAGAGGCCCCATGAGCAAACACGGAATCTGCAATCATGGGCGGATTTTAAAAGGGAAAAGGAAAAGGATGTTGCAGCCCTTCTGGATTGGCGCTTCAGCCCTTGCATTCAGGCACTGTCACATGCCTGTTGGGAAAGCAGGCAGCTTTGTACCTAGAGACTGATTAGCATCTCTGGCCTGGGTTCTCTGTGCAAGCAGCAGGCTCTGGGCCAGGGGAAGGATATGTGCACTGCCCTGCTTAATTATTGAGCACAATCATCCTCTGGGAGAGGACTGCTCTTTGGAGTGTTTCATGGAGCTAATATCTCAGGGGACTATGAGGCTGGATTCTGGAACAACCTTTAATCGTCAATGTTGGGAATGAGAGTTCTGAATTTACCCTCTGCTGAATACAAGCTGACCTGCCACAGGATTTCCCAACAGCCTGAAGGACAACGATTGGCACGGCCCCCAAGAACTCAAAGGGGAGGGACAGGAGCCAAAGTAATTGGTCTCCTCTAGCTTTCCTCTGCCCTGCTCTCCCCTGCCCTTTCTGAATGACAGCCCCCTGTCCCTTACTGTATCTCTTCCACCAGACTTCTACACTCAGACCCGGTGCGACGTGACACCAGAAATCAAAATGTGTGACAAAAGGCTGCCATGTGACACACTTCAACGTTGCTGCGTGTCACATCATAACTAGCAAATTAGAATAGATTTTAACTGTTAAAACCTCACTTGAAGGCCGTTCTCTCTCCGAGTGAATGAAATAAACCTATTTGGTAATAATAATTTAAAAACCTGGACAAATTCTGGTACATACAGCCATAATGTCACATCCCCAACCCCACTGTTAGATTAGAAACTTGGATTCTGTTCCCAACTCTGCCTGAAGTGTCCTTTCCTAACCTGTCTAACTAATGGGGGTGGGGGGCTAATGCTTGGTGGCCTTTTAGAGTGGGGTTTGAGGACTTAGTGAAGTGTACAGAAATATTAACATAAATGAAAAAAGAGATGGCTGTCTGAGTGTTCTCTGTGGGGCTCCCAGGCTCTGGACCTTGCTCCCACCCGTGTTCTGAAATAGTCAGCATGTGGTGACATTTGCAAGCGCACAGTCGGCAGGGGGGATGGAGATGTGCTCCCTGTAATGATAAGGGGCAGAAATGAGTCTCTGTAGGTGTATGGCTGGCCAAGTTCCAGCTCAACTGTTACTTTATTGCTGCTGAAAGTGGTGCCACCTTGGTTACTACTGAAATAGAAATAAATCAATAGATGGCAGTCAGGAGAGGTGAGGCTGGAACTCCTGGCTCCCAGATCAGCCCAGGTGAGGGGATTGGATGACATGCTCACCTGCTGTGGAATATTCCCTGACCTGGCAATGCAGCTGAATGGGCTGATTCAATGCAGACTGTTACCCTGGAGTGTTTGTACAAAGTATGCTTGTGAGGTATCATTAGAAAACTCATAATGTGCTGATCATTATTGTCCTGGTAAAATATATGTGGCGACACTCTATGTAGCGTTATAAGATTCCACTGTGTGGAGTTACTAATACATGTTCCAAGTCTGGGGAGTGGCCAAACCAGTTCCTCAGAGACAAAATGTAAGATGATGCCACAACCAGGTGTTGTTAAGGTCAATGGGCCATCACCTGCTAAATGGCTATTCATTGGCAGGAAAAGGAGCATGGACAGAAAATCTACATCTTAGCAAAGAAGCCGCATGTGGTTCTCATCCACACAGTCTGTCTGGCACCAGGCTCCAAGCTGGAAATGCTTCTCTAAGGGAGGACAGGACTATAAAAATAAGAGACAGACACTCCAATGGGCCATACCACCTCTTCCTCCTCCTCCTCTCTCTCTCTCTCTCTCTCCATTGATTTACTGCACCAGAAGGAACAAAGGAAGTAGCCATCACACAGAAGTCGGGGTCCTAAGAAGTTTGGCCAGTAAGCCTGTTGAGAGCTCATGGTGAGAAAAACTTTGCTTTGAATTGAACATAGTTTGTTAAGTTAGGCACTAGTTTCATTTTATCTTTATTGCGCTTGTAACCACTTCTGACATTTATGCCTCATTACTTGTACTCACTTCAAATCTGTCTCCTTATAGTTAATAAACTTGTTTTATTGTTTTATCTAATCCAGAGTATTTGAATTGAAATGTCTGGGAAACTCCATTTGAGGCAACAAGATTTGTGCATATCATTTCTATTAATAAAACGATGGACGTTATATGAGCTTGTATGGTCCAGGAGGGGGCAGGGCAGTACAAAACATATATTTCCAGGGAAAGTCTGGGACTGGGAGTGTGCTGGGGTCATCCTATAGTATAATCCAGGCTAGTAAAAGCTTGGATGTGACCGGCAGGCTGCAAGTGCACACAGACATAGCTGAGAGTGATTTACATACTGGAGGCTGTTTGTGAGCGGTCCAGGAGCGGGTGCAACAACAGCAAAGCGATGTAAAGAGCACCCCAGGTTAGAGTGCAGGTATGATCCAGCTCCTCACTAGTCTAGCTTGTACCCTGGGTATGTCACACTGCTTTAGCTCAACAGAAGTCCTGGGCTTGATGCAGGAATTTACTGGGTGAGCTTCTCTCACCTGTGTGACATGGGAGATCAAACTGCAGGATTATAGTACTCCCTTCCAATCCTGACAGCTAGGAATCTATTAGTGAGCTGTGACTTGCCTTTGTAAAAGCCAGGCTCTTTAGTCTCTGTCATATCATGGCCTTCTAGAGGTTTCTATTTTTAATTGGTCACCAGTTTACCAGGTACAGGAATAAGTCTCACAAGTCTGTGGTTCTACAGATCCCCAGGAAGCCTTTTCTAAAAATAGACAGAACATTTGCTACGCTCCAGCCTACCCACTGGAGTTGGGCAACTGCAGATTGTCATGCAAGACTGACAGTTTTGTGAGTGCCACAGCCACTTCATTCATAAGATGTTTGGATATATCTCACCTGAGCCAGGTAACTTGCTGTTCAGTTTATCCAGAACCCTGGAGCGTACACCTCTATCGTTGTGAAGAACACATGGGAAGAAATCTGATTGGAAGGCAGCACCACGCCTCTCAACACCATCATTTTAGTACTGATTCAGAGGAAGAGTGGCACCTGCTCACTCACTGACACCACTTCTTGGACCATCATAGGTTTGTGACAGGTATCTCTCATCCGTGTTGTCACTCAGTCCAAACTTGCTTACCAAGTGAGAGCTGATAGGGTGGCTGGAGAAGGAATGGCTGCAGGCCAGGCTGTGTTGGTGAAAACCACTCCCAAGAAAGCAGTAACTTCTGCCCCCCACCCCAAAATATTCTGCGTGCAGATGTTTAGTGAGTTATAGTGACAGCTGCTTTCATCCTATTCCATTTCCCTGCCTGTGTAAATTTAAATTTACCTCTCATGATTTTGGACATGGGCAGAATACTTTCAACCCAACTTCTTTATTTAAGGCAAGAGGCACACCTGGTTTTGATATGGAGTCTCCAGAAAGCTAAATCTGCATGCCTCACTCATGGACCGAGCCTCAGATCTGGTTGCTCATTGATCTAAGTACCAATTTCCTTTCTGTTGTAGAAGTGCAATCACGTGCAGGCTGGTTTGCTGTGCTGTCTGCCTCTTCTATAGGCAGGGAGACAGACCTGTGCGCTCTGCAGCACGTGCCGTACATTGGCCTTGTGCAGGCGAGCCTGTGGGGAGAGACCTGCTAGGATTACCAGCCTTGGGAGCATCCCTTTAGTGGACGGGGAAGCTGTGCTTTTAGAGGCGTAAGCAGTGGTGGATTAACAAATTTGGCACCCCTAGGCCCTCAAAAAATTGCTGCCCCTCTCCCCCTCCAGCTCAGCTCTGCTCCCCCGCGGTAAGCCTGGAAAGGAGCGGGGAGAAGGGGAGTTGTGGTGTGCTCGGGGGATGGCAGCGGTGGAGTGGAGGTGAGCTGGGGCAGGGAGTGGTTCTCTGCCTCCCCCTCAAGAGTCACTCCCTGTGCCAGCCAGCCACAGCTCACCTTTGCTCTGCCCCCTCTGATTGCGCCGCTACTCGCTTCTGCCTCCCTCCCAGCGTTTTCGTGTGGCAAGCCTGGGAGGGAGCGGGGAGAAGGGGAGTTGTGAAGCGCTTGGGGGATGGCAGTGGTGGAGCGAAGGTGAGCTGAGGTGGGGAGCAGTTCCCGCCCCCTCCCGGGTTACTCCTGTCATAAGTAGATAGGTAAGGGTTAATTTTCTTTTACCTGTAAAGGGTGAACAAAGGGAACCAAACACCTGACCAGAGGACCAATCAGAGAACTGGATTTCTTAAAAGTCAGGGGTGGGAATTGTGTACTCTGGGTCTTTTGTTTCTCCTGGCTATGGAGGAAACAGCTTTCCTGCTAACTCCTATTTCTTTCTAACATTCTCCTACAAAGTGTGAGTACAAAGGCAACAAGGCAAATAGGCTATTATATGCTTTGTGTTGTATTTACATGTTGTGTTGTACTGTGCTGGCCTTGGTTAATTGGGCTATCTTTTAATCAGACTGGTTTATTCATATTTTCTTATAGCAGAGCCTGTATTGATCTCCTTAATGCAGTATTATTGTTTTGTATTTCTTTCTTTTATAATAAAGTTCTTTTTAAACTTGTGCGGAGTTTTTCCTAGTGAGGCAAAGGGAAGAAATTTCTGTACCAGGTTGTCTGTCCCAGTCTCCCTTCACGGGAAGACGAGAGGCGAGGGAAGCATTACATTCTGGTTGACTTTCTATTTTCCCAGGGCAGGAACAGGCTACGGGGAAAGAGAGAAGATCAACTCTGTTCTCTTGTGTTTGAGGTTTTTCTCTAGTTACTCTAGGAGACCAGGAGGGGTGAATCTCCTGATGTGTTAGCTGTGACTGGGCTTGATGCATAGGCCTCGGGTAGGTAATACTCTCTTGGTTTTGCATTCAAGGAGTTAAGTATAGCATCGCCAGGCTCACCCAGGAAAAGGGGGAGCTGGGGTGAGATAGGGAGACAGGGGTCTGGTCTTGGGGGGCGTCTCCCCAGGGAAAGGTTGGGGTGACTCGGGTGACTAGGACCCCTAAAATCCTGGTTGGTGTCGCGATATCAGACAAAGCTGTTTATAAGGTTGGGGGAGGTTTTTACAGTAAACACTCGATTTTGAACGCTAAGTCCAGATTTGAGACAGGAGTTTACCACAACTCCCACGCCCGCAGGCCCCAGCTCACTCTGCTCTACCTCCTTCAAGTGTGCCACTACAGCTTCTCCCTCCTCCCAGTGCTTTCGCTTGGCACGCCTGAGAGGGAGGTTGCAGGAGGGAAGCTGGCGCGCCTAGGGGAGGAGGTTGGGCCGGGGATTTGGGAAGGGCGAAGTTTTAGGGAGGGTCGTGAGCAAATTTGCCAGCCCCTGCAAATTGCTGGCCCTAGCGCCATGTTTGCTCTCGGTGATATACCGCTCTGGGCATAAGGTCCTTAAGGAGGTGCCCCTGGCTCCTCGCCACAACCTGAGGGGGAAGAGCCAGAGCAGGCACCTCCGTGGGCGGCAGCCAGTACCGCCTGTTCCGCCCCCCGGAAGTCAAGGGCGGGACGGAAGTATAGACCAGGGCCAGAGCCTCAGTTGAGCCCGGACGTCCTAAGAGTACAGACGTGGAGGCTGAGCTCCCGCTCAGTCAGCTTGCCTTGTGCTCACTATCCGAGGGCGCTGGCTGGACCTACCTCGGGCCAAGTATCCAGAGGATCTGGCCGGACCTGCCCCTGCCGGGTTACCGAGGACCCAGCCTGAACTACCGCGCCCGCTGGCCGGAGGGGAGCGCGCCAGAGCCTTGCTCTCCCCATTCTCCGAGGGAACCATGTCTGGGACCACCGGACTACGCGATGGAGGACAGGTCCAGGGAGGGGAAGTTGGAACGTTACCTGGGGCGGCTGACGACAGTCAGGCTGCAGAAGGCCTGAGCCTATGGCCGTGTTATCGGCCAGGACTTCCCACTGACACCACGTCAGTGTGTTGTCGGTGGGAGCCTACTGATCACGTCAGTGTGTTCCGTCCGGCATTCCCACTGACCGCCTTAGCAGGCGACGCGCCGCTACCAGGCCCGGCCTGGACGAGAGGAGCGGGTGGGCCTGCTCGCCCTGCACCCGTAACGGTGCGAATACCTCTTACCCAAGACAACTGAGCGTGCTACGTTTGTTTGTGCACCGCCCGCCTAAGGGCAGCCCTAGACTTGCTACCGCTCTGCCCTGCCAAAGGGCCAGAGCTGAACTGTTGGTGCCCCGCCTGACTGAGGGCCAGGGCCTCGACTTGCTACGCTTCTGCCCTGCCCCAAAGGCAGAGCTGACTGTGGTGCCGCGCATAAAGCGGCAGGGCCTTTAGACTCGTTTGCTCAGCCCTGTGACCAGGACTGAGCCGGACCTGTTTGTTGCCCGCCCTGCCTAAGGGCCAGGGCCCATAGACCTCTTGTGTTGACCCTTTAGTACAGGACCGGCGTGGAACCCGTCCCGCTGCAGAGAAGGAGGTGCCCTGGCTCCCCGCCGCACCTGAGGGGGACGAGGCCTGAACCGACAGGCTTACAGTCCTACTCCCAGTACCCCTAACGTGCAGCAATTGCCTAGTGCCCGCATTCCTTCATCAGTGCTCTGGGCAAGGCACCTGGTAAGAGTCTGAAGTGGTGCAAAATGGAAAAATCATTCAAAGACTTGCCCCAGTATCGGAGTCACTGAGAAACCGGAGAGAGTGACTTAGGCAGGTCTGCCTGCTCCAGGTGTAACACCCCCCTCCCTGTCACCTGTAGAGCCCATCATCACTTCTCCTAGCAGCACCAATGGAAGAGATCCAAGGGAAGAGGAAGCCAAGACAGCACATCCTCCTCCTCATACCCAGAACTGAGGGACATGAGAACAGAGAGCCAGGCAGAGGAGGCATGGAGTAGGGACCTAGATCTGAGAGCTGGGAGGAAGGGGGCAAAGGGCTCAGGGAGGAGGTGATACAGGGACTGAGGGAAGGACAGAGGCCTCTGCAGTGGGAGGAGGATGGAGGGCTGGTGTCCCTGGACCAGGGCAGTGGGGGAAGCCTGGCAGGTGAGAAGGCTCACAAGTGGTCAGGTGCTGTGTGACACCTGGTGTAAGGGGCAAGGGCCTGTGGGGCAGGAGGAGTGAGAGATCATAGCACAGCTGTGGGTAACAGGCAAGGTGACACTACTGGCTGAACAGAGGCACCAGGGCCTGTGGGGCGGTGAGAACAGAGGCAGAGGAATGCAGAGAAGAGCAAGGGCTGGTGCTTGAGACAGGGAAGAGGAGACAACATAGGGTGCTGGAGCCTGGAGGTGAGGGCTGAAGAGGTGTGTGTGGGAAGTCTGATGAGACAGAAGGGAGCATGTGCTATGGGTAGAACCATCCAGGGGACACAGGGATGCTACTGCAAACTTTGCTTGTAGCTTGCACTTTAGGGGTCATCAGTAAATCGCCAACACCTAGCAATCAAAAATCATGAGTCAGAGCCTGACCATCATGAGCTGGCCTTGAAAATGATGAAGGTTTGTTAAAAATAATAAATGTGGCATTCATTTTGTTTTCTGAGCCATTAGTTCTGTCCTTGGGTCACGTTTTCAAGGTTTATTCCACACCCATGAAGTCTAGAAATTTACTATTTGTTCTAAACAGAAGCTGAAAGACTCACATAATCACAGGACTCCAGGAGCTGGGGCCTGAAGAAAAACACCAGACACCATGGGACTTGTGAGAGTTGGCAACACAGAGTCATTGATGTCCAATACTCAGGGTGAAACACCAAACAGGCACAGCTACTGACCCCAGTGAGTAGCCACGGCCAGGAAAGGGGGCTGAGTGAGTTAAAACGCTCCTCTTTCTCTAGCAGGCGAAGTTCTGAGGTTGCTTTGTCCATCCGAGCAGCTGCACAAAAGGAGTCGAATACCCAGGCCGCATTTCCAAGCCAGGCAGCTGCATCAGCAGCCTTGGACTAAGCATTTGCCAAGCGAATGCAGGGGATGAGGGAGGAAAGAGGGTGCAGAGTTTATGAAGAAGCAAGACAGGGCTGAGGCCCTGGAAAGGGACAGAGGTGCCACACACTGAGCAGCAGTGCCTGGGCTAGGGCTCTGCAAGGGGGGTTGCCTTGTGGTTATTTGTTACCAGCAGGTGCGAGGACACACGACACAAGAATATTTTATGACACCAAGCAAATACCTGACACCATGTCACTGACTCTGCTCTCAATGGGAAAGTGACCCAAGCGGCCCCAAAAGGTACTGACACGTGGGGAGGGGGCAGAGACAAGGGAATGGACCCTGAGGAGAAAGAGAGAGGACGATAGGGGCAGAAATGTGGGTGGGGAGCCAGAGGGAAAAGGGCAGAAGGGATCAGAGTGAGGAGGGGTGCAGCCAGGGCAGCCAGGCTTGGGCAGAGAAAGGAACGGCAGACTTTCAGAGAAGAGCTGCTTTGCTCAGTATCTCAGTCTGTGCTTTCATGGTCTCTGAGCTGTTTGCAGTAACCCAATAACTCTGCAGATGATTCCAGGCTCTGACTACAGAAAGGCTGGCGTCCCCCTCCCTGGCACTCACCCCTCACCCACTCCAGGAGGCCTTAGTGGCACTGGGATTTGGAGAGAACATTCCTCGCCAGCTGCCTCAGGGGGCGCCCTAATGTGGATAAGATGCCAGGTGCCGCAGTGTTTTAACCACCATGCAACATCTGTTCTGAGCAGGGCTAAACAAGGGCGTTTAAATGCCAGCAGCACCTGCGAGAACCGGGGCTGCCCTGCCCTCACTTCTAGCACTGCTGAACTGGGGAGTGCGATGGGGGACAGACTGCAGGGAAATCCAGCCCAGCCATGCTGCTAAGAGCAGAAGGACTACAGGTGTGCAGCTGGGCTAAGTGGGGATGGGGAAGCGACAGCAGTCGACAAATAACTACAGAGTGTAAACAGAACCTCACACTAATTCAATTTTCTTGCCTGGAGTCCAGAGAAAGGGGAGCAGCCGTGGGGAGCTATGATCATCTGGATTTCTACATATACGGAGAAAACAGCTGGGAGGGACCAAAGAGCTGGGGAAAAGCAAATCAGTGCCAATTTTCAGACCAGGAAAGAAGATTGGTCCTGGTAGCCATTGTGCCTTCATCTGCTCACCCAAGTAACATAATGGAGCACATCCTAAGGGCCAAGGTCTAATCCCCCATACTCACACCAGTTGGTGGTCCTAGTTATGAAGTAGGCCATGAGTAAAGGTACCAGAATTGGCCCTAAATGCCAAGAGAGTAATGGAACATGAAGCAATAAGTGTCGCTGGCTTTACAAAGACTAGATCTTGCAGCCAGACACAGAGAGTGCTCTTTTCAACAGAATTTTAAAATGAAGGGATGCAAAATGGATGCTGTACACTTGGACTTGCTTCCCTGTTCCATGAAATTTCACTTGAAAAAGGAATTTGTGTTGGCTTCTGTCTGAACACTGTCACGTGGAAGGGGCCATCCATAAGGTATACGCAGTGTGCCAGCACTGCGATCTAGGAGCCCCAGCGCGTGGAATATTTCAAATGAGCTTCGCAAATACATCACATGCTGCGATGCATGGAAATCCTGCCTTGGAAGTCAGAGGAGCTAAATAATCAGACTGGTGATCTCTATTTCGGAAGTCTGTGATTGGGAACCACTGGATTGGCTCAGAGGTTTGGTGCAGTTCGTCCCTGCACATGAGGGAGTGCACATCCTTGTTGCTATGCACAGATATTGCCAAGGGGAGAGAGAAGTGAGTGTAGCCGTGGCAACCTGCTATCCATTAGAAGGTAGCCCAGTGGCCTTGGTGGTGTAAAACAGTTTAGGAAGTGGGTAAGAGAAGTCCAGTTCATGTATATTGGGTTTACTCATCTAGACACTTGTTAAGGCATTATTTCCAAGGCCACAGAATGTTACTGCTACATGGCACAGAATCTTTTGTCTCAGCAATCCGGGCTGCCATGGCTTCCTTCTTATGCATCTTTACGTAAAGGTATGTGGCAGGGCAACCTGGCCTTCAGCGCCCTCCACTGTCAGGCCAGGGCACAACAGGTGCACCCAGCCTCACTTTCCCTTTTTTCCCACACATGAAAGGGTCATGGTCTCTCAGGATCAATACAGAACCTGCCTGTGGGCATAATTTATTCACGTACACCAGTGTAGTAGTTCCCCAAAGGCTTGCAGTAAAACTATTCTCTGGTTCCCACTGTAAACATCTAAAAGTACAGCAGTTTTCCACTTCCCTTTTACGGGACATCACCAGTAAGTCACCCACCCAAGAGTCAACAGCAACACTGTGTTCTCGGTTCCTTTGGCCCCTGGTCCAGGGCCCCATTGACTAGTCCTCCTGCTGCCCTTCATGCAGTCCTTTGCCCCACGCACTCCCTATCCTGCAATGCTGCACCCCCCAGGCTGCCCTGCCAGTGAGTCCTACCCCTGCTCAGGGGAGCCACCCTCCCACCGCAAGTCTCTTGTTTCTAGCTCAGTTTCCCCTGACCAAGCTAGACTTGCTGCTTTTCCTAGGCCCATCCACTCCTTGGAGTCCCCAGGTTTGGTCAATGCTCACCACCACACCTGTCCCAGCTGTCTTCCAAGCTCAGCTCTTCCTACTAGGTCTCCTGAAGCTTTCACCCAAGCAACTCCAGCCAGTTCTTCCTTGCAGGCCTTGCCTACATCTCCTATACCCAATTCTCCCAGTCTCATACTCTGTAGAGCCCAGGTGCCCTCCCTTAAACCCAGTGACGGTGGTCGTCTGACCAGTCACAGGGGCACTGGCCTCTTCTCTCTTAAAGAGCCAGTGTCTTCCTGTGACGGTATCTTTCAAATGCTCAAGGAACAAGTTCTGACCCCAGATGTCACTGTCATTGTCCCGCCAGCATCTGAGAACACTTGCACTCAGCACTCGCTGAGCACAACTGACCTGCACAGTGCTGCGCTGCTGGTAACGAACTGAGCTGCCCATGGACGGGATGTGCACTTTCATTTCTTTCCCCTCCATCCAGAGACTTTCAGATGATGGGATTTTCCCATCACCATTCCCAGCTGGGGCAATGGAAATAGTTTTCAAGTGTAAGAGCTCACCTTCAGCAATCCCCTGGCTGCCTGTCCTGTGCTCAAACCACTCAACACAGCCCCACTTTATCTCTTGTCACAGTCCCTGCTCCCCTGCCCTGACTGCCGACTCCTAGTCTGATTTTTGCATTCTGGCCGGAAGAGCAATTCCACAGTCAGCACAGGGAGAGTGTTTGTCATTCCTCTCCTTGCAGGAGGCTTACACCCCAAGGACAGGTCTGGCCTCTCAGAAGCTCGAGAGAGACAGGATGCTGTGGTGCTTTGAGGCCTCATCCCCCTCCTAACAGGCTGTTTGTGGAGAGCTGCCAGCATGCCGCAGCTCCAGCCGTCCTGGCTGCTCTGATGTGCCGTCGGCCCAAATGCAGTGCCCGTCATCTCTGCCTTTCCTTTCTAAAGCCTTCTGGTCCGAACCAGGAACTGACTGGCAATCGACCCGCAGGGAGCAGCCTGGGCAGGGTGGGAGCATCTCTTCCCAAGAGCCTCTTGCATGGCAGGAAATGGGGCAGAAGCGAACGTGCTCACCTGTAGAGACATGGGAAGCAGCCTGGTTGCTATGGCTATAGTGGAGCCATTCTAGAGATGAGGCTAGCTGAACATCTCTGTAGAGAGCTGTGATGTTAGCTGGTGAAGAGAGCGTCCCCCCAGTGTACTGCAGCATGCCAGCTATATCCTTGCTCGCTTCCCAGGTGCGACAGCTCCCTCAGTTTTCCTCTGTGAGTCTTTGTGTGAAAACTAGGACTTTGTTGCTGGCGTTCAGCTCCTGGGTCCCTCACCTGGCAGCAGAGCCCAGCTGGGTATCATAGAGCAGTCAGGCTTTAGATGGGGGCTAAGCCAGGAGAGCAGGGCGAACGCTCCACAAACAAAAAGAAGCATAGCTACTGCCCTACAGAGCAAAGCAATGGCCCTTCGAGCCTGGCGCCCTGCCTCTGGCAGTGGCCAATGCCCCGTGCTTCAGAAGATGGCCACGTTCATCACAGAGTGATGGACGCCAGGGAGGGGAATGACCTGTCGGGGGGGATTGTCGACCCAAACTGTGTGTGCCTTTGCTGCGTTTTCAGTCCTGCACCTGCTTTGTACGCAGACCTCAACATGCGCGTACAAGCAGTTGTGCCTGGCTGGACAGATTCCTTTCTAGCCCTGTGCATGTAGCAATCCCAAATGTGCATGTGCACTTGAGGTAGCATGTGTGCATAGTAGGTGTGCAAATTCGGCCTGGAAATCAGGCTCATTCAATCATCTGCCCAGGACCACGTGTGCATTAGAGCAGGGGTTCTCAACCTTTTTCTTTCTAAGCTTCCCACCCCCCCCGCCCCTGCCGATACTATAAAAACTCTGTGTGCCATAACAATTGGTTTTCTGCATATAAAAGTCAGGACTGGTCTTAGGGCATAGCAAGCAGAGCAATTGCTGGGGGAAGCTACATTGCTCAGGCTTCATCTTCAGCCCCAGGTGGAGAGGCTCATGGCCCTGAACCTAGGGCCATGCAGAGGGGCTTCGGCTTTCTGCTCTGGGCCCCGAGGAGTCTAACCCTGGCCCTGCTTGGCAGACCCCCTGAAACCTGCTTCTGGCCCACCAGGGGGCCCCGGACCCTTGGTTGACAACCACTGCATTAGAGGATGTGACAGAGCAGGGACTGGGAATATTAACCTGGTAATGTTGCATGGGAGTTTTACTAGCTTATTGTCTGAATCAATATTAGATGGTGGTGGGATAATAGGGTGTGACTTCACTTGAGGGATGATACCTGAGCATGGAACCTGAGCCCAGGAGGGGGTTGAGGCCAGGTGACACTTTCTGCCCAGGAACTGGACAAAGGCTGAAGGAGGAGCCAGGGTGTGTGGCTGGGTGAGACAGCTTTAGGGGGTTTCAGTTTGGAGCTGGTTGGGGAAATGGAGGGAGGCCCAGAACCAGGGTCTGGGCTCCCTACCCCCCAAGATGGCCCTGCCTGAGGGCTCCTGTTCTCTGTACCTACGAGCTCTGTTTGGGACTGTGTTCCTGTTGTCTAATAAACCTTCTGTTTTACTGGCTGGCTGAGAGTCATGGTGAATCGCAGGAAGTGTGGGGTGCATGGCCCTGGTTCCCCCACACTCCGTAACAAAGGACGATAAATAGGACTTGTCACTTATGCTGGGGACTGGGAATGGGATATGGAGTTTTCCTCTAGTCAAATCCAACCTAGGTCAGTTGTCAGTTGTGACTGAAAGTTGTTACACTCTGGCTGTCCAGGGAAATGAGCTGGCAGTCTCATTCTATTTTCCAAAGGGGCAGTGTGGTGCGGCTCAGCCGTGGTTTGTCTCTCAGCAGGGCTGTGGGGTATCCTACGGCCTCGCTACAAATAGTCTTAAGCCTGGCCGTAGGTCAGGGTGGGGCAACAAACACTGAGTCAATATGCTCAGGCCCTCAGGCAGGGCTGAGCAGCAATAGTCTTATCCCCAGCCCTAGGTCAGGGCAGGGCAGCAAACACAGAGCTAGTATGCTCAGACCCTCAGGCAGGGCTTGAGCAGCAATAGCAGGTTTCGGCCTCTTCAGGCCAGGGAAAAAGGGGGAGTCTGCCACCCTTGGAAGGGTGGCAGGGGGAACGCAGGCCCTCCCACTACACTGCGTCCCAGCCTGGGGCCCTAGCAGCGGCAGAAACTCGCTGCTGTCAGTGGGGATCCTGGCTGCAACACACTGACTTTAGTTCTGGCAGCACTGCAGCCAGACTGGGGTTGGCTGCCCCCAGGCTACTTCCACTCTCCCCCTTGTCAGGTACATGAGTCGTCAAGGCGTCACCAGCAGTCTCCAACACCATCGGCTCCTCTGAGTAAGTGTCCGTGGGTGGGCTCAGTGGCTCCTTGGGGTAGCTCGCCAGAGGCAGGCTAGGCTCTTCCCCAGGGTAGCTGGCGCAGGGCAGGTTCAGCCAGTCCTCCACGGGGTAGAGGGCAAGCGGCAGGCTCGGCTCCTCCTCAGGGTAGCGGGCAAGCGGCAGGCTCGGCCAGTTCTCCTCAGGGTAGCGGGCAAGCGGCAGGCTCGGCTCCTCCTCAGGGTAGCGGGCAAGCGGCAGGCTCAGCTCCTCCTCAGGGTAGCAGAAGCGGGGTAAACTTGACCAGTCCTCCTCGGGGTAACGAGCTAGGGGTAGGCTCGGCCAGGCCTCCCCGGGGTAGTGAGCGAGGGGTAGGCTTGGCCGGCCTGGTGCGGTGTCAGGCCAGCCACGGCCTTCTGCTGTCTCCTCAGAGGGAGCTCGGTCGCAGACGTCTGGCCTCTCTGGTGGCCAGGTCTCAACTGAGCGCTGCCGGTGAGCTTTTATACTTCTGGCTCTGCGCCGTGACCTCTGAGGGGTGGGCGCAGGACCCAGTGACTCCGCCCACACTGGTGTTAGGGGAGGTTTGTCCCTCAGCGGGGCTGTGGGGTATCCCACCGCCTCGCTACAGGCAGGTATCCCTGTTGGTACAGCTTCCTCCCAACCTTCTCCCTTGGCCTGCCCATCCCCTGCCTGTGCTGTGCCTGCTCTGGGGAGGAGCACCGGATTTTCATTTTCCGAGGCTCTCTGCCTGGAGTGAAATGTGCTTAAAAATGTAAATACAGAATGTGGCAATTGTGAGCTGAAGCAGCAATGTCTCTTAAGTGCTCACCACGGCAGATGCTCAGACCAGAGATAATCCTTGCTAATCAAAACCCGCCTCACGCCTTCCTGCAGGATCCCAGGGAAACCGCTGGGGGATGTCTTCACTAGGAACAAAACACATCAAGGATAATTAATGTCCAAATGCCAAAGCACTAATCTGGTTTGTGTGTGACGGTCTGGGGGTTTTAACCCACTATCATTTGAAATCCCACAAGTGCTAAATATCGGAGCAGCACAGGGGAGTGCCTGGTGCAAATCCTCTGGGTGGAAAAAGATTGTGAAATTCTATTAACAATGTCCTCAGGCCATGGCAATTCATCAGCACTCCCCTTCATGAAGAATTGATTTTCTGAAAGTTCCTGTACATGATGGACTGGCTGCTGAAAAGCCGCCAACAGCTTCCTGCTGGGGAGCAGCAACCAAGAGCAGCTCTTGGGTTTGCCAACTGGTGACTAGGGTCTCGACTGGACTGAACCACTTAGCAGGCTAGCAGCTGGGCTTGCCGAGGGTGTGCATCCTGCAGCCAGCACTTGACTGAGACAGCAGCTCTAGGTGAGCAAAAGGGAAGGCTCCTTGTCTCTGCCAGGCAGGCTGGGGTCATGCCAAACTCGTCTGTCTTCGTGTGCTGCTGACCTGAACACTAACCCCTGCAAAGGGCCCTACCGCATTCAGTGACTAACAGGGTGAACTGCAGCCCAAACGAAACCTGGTGGGGTATCTGCATAGTCATTTTCCTGCACTTGGCTACAAGGAACTTGAACTCCTAGGAAGGGATTCCTATGGCCCAGGGAGTGGGACACTTCACTCTAAAGTGGAGCAGGCTAAGGGCCGCCATGCCTTGGAGACAGCTGGCTGCAGGGACAGAGCAGCAAAGAGGAGACAGTTGCAGACCCTGCCACCCCAGTTGCTTTATGGACTTGGTATAAAGCGGGGACTACCAAAAGAAGGGGACCTAGAGGGAAGCCCTGACCATGGACACTAGAGTCTGCAGATCCGCTGAACCCCAAAGGTTACCTAGGGAGGTGATAGAATCTCCATCCTTAGAGGTTTTTAAGGCCTGGCTTGACAAAGCCCTGGCTGGGATGATTTAGTTGGTGCTGGCCTTGCTTTGAGCAAGGTGACGTCCTAAGGTCTCTTTCAACCCTAATCTTCTATGATTCTATGATTCTAGGTGACGTCCTAAGGTCTCTTCCAACCCTAATCTTCTATGATTCTATGATTCTATGTTATCAGCATATGCTACAGAAGCCCCTGTCTCTGCCAATATCTCAACCTGAAAGGTGAATTCTTGTCCCCAGCACTAAATCCACGTCTGCATTATTTGCTATCCTTGGGTTATTGCTGTGACAGTAGAGTTAAGGGCCTGCTGATGTTTTTATCTATCCGCCTGGATCTGCAGGGAGGAACTTGGGGCAAATCTAAACTCAAAAGTTAGGTCCATTTAACGACATTGCTCAGAGGGTGTGGAAAAGTTCTCTTCCTTGAGAGTTGTAGTTAAGCTGACCTAAGCCCTGGTGTAGTCACCACAAGGTTGATGGAATAATTCTTCCATCCACCTAGCTACTGCTGCTCAGGGCTGGTCTACGCTGGCAACATACATCAGCATAGCTGTGTCTCTGAGGGGTGTAAATCCAGGACCCTGAGAGACGTAGTTAAGCCAATCTACTTCCTGGTGTGGCCAGCACTTGGCCAATGGAAGAATTCTTCTGGCAACCTAGCTATCACCTCTCAGGGAGGTGGATTAGTGACAGTGACGGGACAGCTGCCAGCATAGGTAGTGTCTTCTAAAGCGCAACAGTGGTGTAACTGCTGCGATGCTCTTGTGCTGCTGTAACATCAGACCTCCCCCAGTGTCTGTTCCTTCCAGGCAACTGGTAATAAGGCAGTCAATGTCTCAGGGCTGTGTGAGCCAGTCCCCATGCAGTTGGGAGGGGTTAATGTTTTGGTTTGATTTCTCTAAATTGGTGAAATCTCAGAAAACAGGTGCAGCAAAATGTTGGTGTTTCCCCTGAAAATGGGCCTGTTTCTTAGTGAAAAACTAAAAACTGTGACGTGTTGATCCTACAACCTTCTGTTCAAAAGGAATCCTAGGTCACAGGGCACTCTGATCTCTAGGGCCCAGGCCCACACACCATGCCCCTCATCCAGCAGTGCCCTGCCACTTGGCTCCTGTGCCCTAGCATGTCGCAGGCCAGCAGCTCTACACCTGGAGGACCGAAACTCTGGGGCCAGCAGCTGGCTATGTGTGTGACACAGGGGAAAATAGTGGGTACTCCATCCCCAAGTGCCTCCATCATTGCCATTCCCCCAGCTGCAAGAACTGCTGGGCTGCTCTTTGCTGCAGAGACACGACTCTGCTTGGTGCGGGAGTCTGATTGTCTATACCTTACACACAATACAGTCCAGCTGAACATTTTGTGTCTGTTCAGAGACTATTAAATGTTCATGCTCGGTCTATTTTTGACCAGTTAAATGACATCCTTGGCATTCTTAAAATTGACTGGTCATCAGTGATGTCTGTCTGTTTTGATGGCACACATCTACTATGTCTGGATGTTCTGCGGGAATTCAAATGAAACGTAAAGAAAGCATTCTTTGAACCTCATCCTAGTAGATGCATGCACTTCAAGTAAACAAAACAGAACTGTCTTTGATTTTTTTGGTGTTATTCAGACTCTTTATGCCTTCATGGAGGGAAGTCCTGTGCAACATGCAGTAATGGAGAAGATTTCACAAGAAGTAGGATTCCAGTTGAAGACTTTGAAGTCACTATCAAACACAAGATGGGCATGCAAAGCAGAAGCAGTGGCTGCTGTAAAACAAAACTACTCCATCATTTTATAAGCTTTACAAGATATTATTGAACCAACTTGCCTTGCTGACACTAAAGTAAAAGCCAGGGGCCTTATCCATAAACTAAATTCATTCAAGTTCATCTTTGCCCTTCACGTAATGCACCCTATTCTCCAGATGGTGGTAAAAGTGAGTAAGGGTATGTCTACACTACAGGATTATTCCAATTTTACAGAAACCGGTTTTGTAAAACAGATTGTATAAAGTTGAGTGCACGCGGCCACACTAAGCACATTAATTCGGCGGTGTGTGTCCATGTACCGAGGCTAGCATCGATTTCCGGAGCGTTGCACTGTGGGTAGCTATCCCGTAGCTATCGCATATTCGACTCTCCCCGCCCATTGAATTCTGGATTGAGATCACAAGCATGATGGAGCAAAAACGTATCGCGGGTGATTCTGGGTAAATGTCGTCACTCATTCCCTTCCTCTTTCTCCGTGAAAGCAACGGCAGACATCATTTCGTGCCCTTTTTCCCTGGATTGCCCTGGCAGATACCCATAGACGGTATCATGGAGGCTGTTTAGCCTTCTTTCACTGTCACCGTATGTTTGCGGTACTGCAGTGCTACACAGCAGCATTCATTTGCCTTTGCAAGGTCCAGAGACAGTTACCAGCCCACTGCACGTCTGGCTTGGAAATTGGCGATAACGGTTACCAGTCATATGTACGTCTGCTGTGTCATGGTGCTCCTGGCTGGCCTCGCTGAGGTGGCCGGGGCGCATGGACAAAAATGGGAGACTTCCCAGTTATTCCTTCTTTATGTTTTGTCTAAAAATAGAGTCCTGCCTAGAAATGGGCAAGTCTACTAGAGAACCAGGAGCACCCGCTCCGGGTCAGAGCCCCAGATATCCCAGAAATGATGAGCTGCATGCCATTCTAGGGTGCCCCTGCAACAACCCACCATTGCTTCCCTCCTCCCAACCCCTTCTGGCTACCATGGCAGTTTCCCCCATTTGTGGATGAAGTAATAAAGAATCGGAAAAGAAACACGACTTTTTAGTGAGATAAAATGAGGGGAGGCAGACTCCAGCTGCTATGATATCCAGCAGGACATCTCTTACTCATAAGGGGTGGGGGGTGGAAGAGCCAACAACTCCTGCTGCTATGATAGTCCAGAATCTCCATTAGACATGAAAGGGGGTGGGGGAGAGGAGCTCAGCCTCCAGCTGCTATGATGAGGACGTTACCAGCCTATTGCACCATCTGCAGGACTTGAATCTCCAGGACAACCTTAAAGAAGGAATGACCAGGAAATCCTTCCATTTTGCCCGGCGCCCCGGCCAACTCACCAAGGCCAGCCAGAGCACTCACAGGATGATGACCAGGACAGCTATCAGTCATTTTGTACCGTACCATCTGCACCCGGGGGGGAGGGTAAGGATGCTCTGCGTTAGCAGCCGCACCTCGTACGCTGAGCAGCTATGCAGTAGACACTTACGGTGACATTGAAAGAGCGAGAACAATTTTTTTCCCTTTCTTTGAGCGGGGGGTGGTAATTGATGACATATTCCTGAATCACTGGCGACAATGTTTTTGCCCTTCAGGATTGGGAGCTCAGCAAGAATGC
This sequence comes from Chelonoidis abingdonii, assembly GCF_003597395.2. Lineage (NCBI taxonomy): Eukaryota > Metazoa > Chordata > Testudines > Testudinidae > Chelonoidis > Chelonoidis abingdonii. Next base: position 30,441,572 of record NC_133782.1, on the reverse strand, counting down.
AAATCGTTTTAGAGACTGCAGGAACTGTGGGATAGCTCGGAGTCTCAGTCCCCTCCTTCCCTCCATGAGTGTCCATTTGATTCTTTGGCTTCTGTTACGCTTGTTCACACCAGCACTGTGTTTGGTCCTGCTGTGGCCTCTGTATCATAGCCTGGAGATTTTTCAGTGCTTTGCATTTCTCTTCTGGAATGGCTTTGATAGAACAGATTTGTTCCCCATACAAGCAGTCAGATCCAGTATCTCTCGTACGTCCATGCTGGAGCTCTTTTGGTTGGGACTGCATGGCACCGTGCTGATCAGCGCTCCACGTGGGCAAGCAGGAAATGAAATTCAAAGTTCGCGGGGCTTTTCCTGTCTACCTGGCAGTGCATGTGAGTTCAGATTTCTTTCCAGAGCAGTCACATGGTGCACTGTGGATACGCCTGGAGGCCAAACCTCGAATTACGGCTGCACTAACCCTAATCCGAACATGCAATACGATTTCAGCATACTCCCTCATCAGGGAGGAGTATAGAAATCGGTTTAAGAGCCCTTTATATCAATATAAAGGGCTTCGTTGGTGACGGGTTGCGGGTTAAATCGGTTTACTCTGCTAAATTCGATATAAACGGTAGTATAGACCAGGCCACAGGCTCTTCAAGCTCCAGATTTCAACTGTACCGCAGTGACAGGACGTGAACTTGTGTAACTCTTGGCTCGTGATGAGAAGTGCCCAGAATATTTTAAATCTAGTTCAATGACAGTGTGAAAATGTGTTAGAGAATGATATAGCCGGTTCCCCCAGTTAAGAAAAAAAATGTCACATCGATTGATGACTCATTTGAGTCCCAGCACATTTGATACAAAGAGGAGCACTCCTATTTTACCCACTCCTAGACTCAATGATACTAGCATTGACCGAGCAATTTGAACAGGAGACCTGTAAAGTGACTGCAGTGGGAAAATGCGGAGCTTAGACACTGGCAGGGACGGTATTGAGATCATTCCCAACAAATGTAAGTCGCTTGGATAAGTGGAAGCTGAAGTCGGTTGCTTTGGGGTTATGACTGGATCTGTTCCTAGGTAGCACTATGAACACCACCAGAGAGTGGCTTGATTGGCTAAAGGAATAGGATCGGTCTTCCATGTTCCAGGCCTTTTACAAATCTATTCAATGCTTTGTAGTCTTACCTGTTATAAGCTGTTCATGTGAAAAAGCCTTTTCGAAACTAGCACATGTAAAAAACAAACTAAGTACAATGACCTAACAGCGCCTCGACTCACTCATGATTTTGTACATTGAACAAGAATTGTCTTCGTCAGTTACTTACAATGATGTGATTGAGGAATTTAAGTCCATAACACCTGGTGAGCGATGTCTCATTCTCTAGGACAGGAAGAGGAAGAAACCTTAATCTGTTTTGGTCAATTTGGGTTAGCTCATTATCTGGTTAAAGATAAAGATCATGAAAATTGACTGTATCTTCGTATGCGTCTGGTTATTACTACAGCAAAAATTTTGTATTTTGTGTCTCATTTGTTAAGTAAAGTTTAGTTGTTAATTTAAAAAAAATAAATTTAGTTAAGTTTAGTTTCTTTACTTTGTTTGATGAATAAAAATAATATCCTTTATGATTGAGTATTCAATAAATGTTCACCTTTAAAAAAAAATTCCCTGGGTGCACACCCTAATGAAATATGCTGTCCATGCCTATGGTGGTAGCTGATGCTAGGGATTGAACTGGAGATGGCTGATGCTAGAAGGATGCAGTGTCCCATCTACTTCGCCTCCCTGAGGCAGGGCATCAGCCCCTGGCTGAACAGCTGTAGCTTGGTGTGTGTCCAGTCACCAGCCCTGGCCCCTGCTCTGGTCAAGGAGCATAAAAACATTAGAATGGTGATACTGGGTCAGACCAATGGTCTATCCAGTCCAGTATCCTGTCTTCGGACAGCGTCCAGTGCCAGGTGCTTCAGAGGGAATGAACAGAACAGGGCAATCATTGAATGATCCATCCCCTGTCATCCAGTCCCAGCTTTCGGCATCCAGAGGCTAGGGACACCCAGAGCATGGGGTTGCGTCCCTGACCATCTTGGCTAATAGCCATTGATGGACCTATCCTCCATGAACTTATCTCGTTCTTTTTGTAACCCTTTTATATTTTTGCCTTCCCAACATCTCCTGGCAACAAGTTCCACAGGTTGACTGTGCCTTGTGTGAAGTACTTCCTTTTGTTTATTTAAAACCTGCTGTCTATTAATTTCATTGCCTGACCCCTAATTCTTGTGTTATGTGAAGGGGTAAATAACATGTTCTTATTCACTTTCTCCACATGTCATGATTTTATAGACCTCTATCATATCCCCCCCTTAGTCATCTCTTTTCCAAGCTGAAAAATCCTGGTCTTTTGAATCTCTCCTCATATGGAAGCTGTTCCATCTCCTTAATTGTTTTTGTTGACCTTCTCTATCCCTTTTCCAATTCCAATATATCTTTTTTGAGATGGGATGTTCACTTCTGCATTCAGTATTCAAGATGTGGGTATACCATGGATTTATATAGTGGCATTATGATATTTTCTGTCTTATTATCTATCCCTTTCCTAATGGTTCCTAACATTCTGTTACCTTTTTTGACTTCTGCTGCACATTGAGCAGATGTTTTCAGAGAACTATCCACAATGACTCCAAGATCTCTTTCTTGAGTGGTAACAGCTAATTTAGATCCCATCATTGGTATGTATAGTTGGGATTATGTTTTCCAATGTGCATTACTTTACATTTGTCAACACTGAATTTCATCTGCCATGTTGTTGCCCAGTCACTCAGATTAGTGAGATCTTTTTGTAACTCTTTTCAGTCTGATTTGCACTTAACTATCTTGAATAATTTTGTATCATCTGCAGACTTTACCATCTCACTGTTTACCCTTTTTTCCAGATCATTCATGAATATGCTGAACAGCACTGATCCCAGTACAGATCCTTGGGGGACCCCATTATTTACCTCTCTCCATTCTAAAAACCTATTTAGTCCACCCTTTGTTTCCTGTCTTTTAACCAGCTATTGATCCATGAGAATACCTTCTATCTTATCACGACTGCTTACTTTGCTTAAGAGTCTTTGGTGAGGGACTTTGTCAGAGTCCTTATGAAAGTCCAAGTACACTATATCCACTGGATCATCCTTGTCCGCATGCTTGTTGATCCCTTCAGAAAATTCTAGCAGATAGATGAGGCATGATTTTTCTTTACAACAGCCATGTTGACTCTTCCCCAACAAATCATGTTCATTTATATGTCTGATAATTCTGTACTTTACTATAGTTTCAACCAATTTACTTGGCACTAAAGTTAGGCTTACTGGTCTGTAATTGCCAAGACTGCTTCTGGTCTCTTTTTTTTCAAAATTGGTGTCACATTAGCTACTCTCCAGTCATCTGGTACAGATGTTGATTTAAATGATAGGTTACATACCACAGTTAGTAGTTTTGCAATTTCACATTTGAGTTCCTTCAAAACGCTTGAGTGAATACCATTTGGTCCTGGTGACTTCTTACTGCTTAATTTATCGATTTGTTCCACAACCTTCTTTAGTGACGCCTCAGTCTTGGACATTTCCTCAGATTTGTCACCTAAAAAGAATGGCTCAGGTGTTGGAATTTTCCTCACATCCTCTGCACTGAAGACAGATGGGAAGAATTTATTTAGTTTCTCCGCAATGGCTTTGTCTTCTTTTAGTGCTCCTTCAGAACCTCGATCATCCAATGGCCCCACAGATTGTTTGACAGGCTTCCTGCTCCTGATGTACTTAATTTTATTTATTTATTTATTTATTTATTTTGCTGTTAGTTTGAGTCTCTTGCTAATTGCTCTTCAAATTATTTTTTGGACTGCCTAATTATACTCTTATACTTGACTTGCCAGGGTCTATGCTGCTTTCTATTTTCCTCAGTAGAATTTGACTTCCAGTTGGTAAAGGATGCCTTTTTGCCGCTAGACACTTCTTTTATTCTGTTTAACCATGGTGGCATTTTTTTTTTATCTTCTTACTTTTAATTTGGGGCATACATGTAATTTGAACCTCTATTATGGTGTTTTAAAAATGTCTCCCTGCAGCTTGCAGACATTTCACTCTTGTGATTGTTCCTTTTAATTTCTGTTTAGCTAGATTCCTTGTGTGTGTGTAGTTCCCCTTTTGGAAGTTATATATGACTGTGATGGGCTTCCTGGGTATTCTCCCCCCATAACGATGCACCCCATGCTGGCGCTGTTGTGTGCTGGGCTGCACCCCTGGTCTCTCTAATTGCACCAGGTGACCATGGCAAGGCTGTCATTGGCGGCCCTGAGGTCACGAAGGTGCTGCTATGCTAATGGAAGATTCCCTTATGCTGAGTCTAACTATGCCAGCTGTAGGGCTGCTCTGGAGTTGTGGATGGTTCAGTGCTGCCCTTGCTCCAGTCTCTGCAGTGCTCACCTTGCACCCTCGTGCCCTGATGAAGGATTGGGCCCTGCACCATTGGGGATCTGTTTCTCCTGCCTTGTACTGTTGTGTAAAGGAGTAACTCCATGGAAGTCAGTGATGGCACTGGTGTCAACTGGTGCCAGTGGGGTTGAAACTGGGCCTTTACTGTTCAGCTTTCTGTGGCCCTCCTAAATCAGAGAGGCCGGGAGTGTTGGAGGCATGCTGGCCAAGTCCTCCAGCCTCTTCTAAGCCCTAGTAGTGGGAGAAATCCATCTCTCTCTACAGTCCATCCTCTTGCACCTTACCCAGAAAGGAGACTGACTCATGTAAATTTCCAGCATCTGGCTCTGTGGCTTCACAGGGGCTGGCTGGATTTGCTGCTGGAGAAGGCTCTGCCTGGAGCTGCTCTTGTTGTTCCACTGCTCACCCTGCAATCTGTGTTAGGAACTTGTTATTTTCTTAATCCAAAATGCATCTGATGGCCTTAGATGAGGAATAGACACCTGCTGCAGCCTTGGCTCTCTCTCACTGAGAACCTGCAACAAAGGGCCACCATGGCTCTGTAAACCAAAAGCTGGACAGAAGCTAGTGCTGAGCTAGTGTCCCATGCCCATGTCCTTCCCAGGTCTGGGTCAGGCTCTCCTCTAACCCTGTGTGGCAAAATCAGAGCAACAGTCCTGTTCATCACAGTGGAGTGTTAACTCTGGCACCTAATCATAACTATTTAAAGCCCAACATGGTTAACTCTTCCCCCCCCCCCCACTATTCTAGCAGCAGTTTTCAGCTTTGCCAACTGCAGATGTGTAAAAACTGAACTGGGCACCAAAAATCATGAAACTGGCTTAAAAAAATTACGTTTTGTTTTGTTCTTTTAAAATCACAAATGTTGGACTCTCTTTCTTTGCCTTCTGGTCTCTGAGCCTGCAAGGTGCACTCAGGCCACATTTCCCAGCTTTTCTCCACAACCAGCAGGGCAAGACAATTACTTGTTAATAATGAAAGCTGCCCACGTGCCCCCTTCCAGCTCTACTAGCTGCCCATGTGCCCCCTTCCAGCTCTAACAGCTGCCCATGTACCCCCCATCCAGTTCCGCCGGCTGCCTGCATCCCCCCTTCCAGCTCTGCCGCTGCCTACGTCCCTCTCCCAGTTCCACTGGCTGTCTGCATCCCTCTCCCAGCTCTACCTGCTGCCTGTGTCCCCCTCCCAGCTCCGCCGGCTGCCTGCTTCCCTCCTCCCAGCTCTACCAGCTGCCCGTGTGCCCCCTTCCAGCTCTACCGGCTGCCCATGTGCCCCCTTCCAGCTCCGCCACTGCCTGTGCCCACCTCCCAGCTCTACCAGCTACCCATGTGTCCCCTTCCAGCTCCGCCACTGCCTGTGCCTACCTCCCAGCTCCACTGGCTGCCTGCGTCCCCCTCCCAGCTCTGCCGGCTGCCTGCGTCCCTCCTCCCAGCTCTACCAGCTGCCCGTGTGCCCCCTTCCAGCTCTACCAGCTGCCCATGTGCCCCCTTCCAGCTCTAACAGCTGCCCATGTACCCCCCATCCAGTTCCGCCGGCTGCCTGCATCCCCCCTTCCAGCTCCGCCACTGCCTGCGCCCGCCTCCCAGCTCCACTGGCTGCCTGCATCCCCCTCCCAGCTCTACTAGCTGCCTACGTCCCCCTCCCAGCTCCGCTGGCTGCCTGCATCCCCCCTTCCAGCTCTACCAGCTACCCACATGCCCCCTTCCAGCTCTACGAGCTGCCCGTGTACCCCCCATCCAGCTCTGCGGGCTGCCTGCATCCCCCCTCCCAACTCTACCAGCTGCCCACGTGCCCCCTTTCCAGCTCTAACAGCTTCCTGTGTACCCCCCATCCAGTTCCACCATTGCCTGCATCCCCCTTCCCAGCTCTACCAGCTGCCTGCATCCCCCTCCCAGCTCTACCAGCTGCCCATGTGCCCCCTTCCAGCTCTAACAGCTTCCTGTGTACCCCCCATCCAGTTCCACCACTGCCTGCATCCCCCTTCCCAGCTCTACCAGCTGCCCATATGCCCCCTTCCAGCTCTACCAGCTGCCCCCTCCCATCTCTACCAGCAGCCTGCATGTCCCCTTCCAGCTCTACCAGCTGCCAACTTACAGTATCCCTGTGACACTGCACCCCATATTCTTCATAGTGATATTAATATAATTAAATCACATTTATGATGTATTTTATGCAAGATAAGGCATGTGAGGTGTCATTGAAAAGGTTATGATTTGCTGAATATGACTATCCTATTTGTATGCATGTATCTTTTTTTATCCAAAGTTATGAATATTAACTATGTATCTATTTCACATGTATTTCACATGCCCCAATCCTGGGCAATGCACATTAGGCAAAATGCTCTCAGTCTAGATGGCTGGCTGGGAAGGGCCCATTCAGATTAATGAACCATTAGGAAGAAACAAAGGGTCTTAGGAGAAGCTTATCTCCCACCTGGTGAGCCTTCCTGTGAATACTCCAAACAGCCAGTGAGGGACGGCTGCTGTGACTCTACAGGAACATGTGATCAGGTCACCTGGTGCTGGACTCCATCTTGGGATGTCAGTATTCTTCCACTGGCTGGCGTGAGAACCAGGCTTTGAAACAAAGGGTTCCTGACATATGCAAAAGCTATGTAAGGCGGGGGAGTGATGTCATTGTGGTTCTTCACTGACTCCCCACCCAAGAAGACTCCTGGAAGCACCTGAGGAACAAAGACTGAACTGGGGGGAAGTGCTGGACCCAGGCTAAAAGGATTTTTGGCCTGTGAATGGAACACCTGGGGATTCCAAGCTGTAAAGCAAGTGTAGCTTGTCCCTTAAGAATCTGCAGCCTGCTTGTATCATCACTTCGGGTGAGAATCAACTATTCATATGCAATCTCTTTAGTAAATTAAGCTTAGTTTGCGTTTTTGTTTATTTGCTAGGTAATCTGCTTTGATCCATTTGCTATCCCTTATAATCACTTAAAAGCTATCTTTTGTAGTTAATAAACTTAGCTTTGCTTTGTCTAAATCAGTGTGTGGAAGTCATAACTTGGGGCAGAAAACTGTTGTATATTCCTCTCCACATTGAGGGAGGGGGAGAATTTTATGAGCTTACGCTGTACCGTTCCCTATGCAGTGCAAGATGGTAAAATTAGGGGTTTACACCCCAGAGAGGGTGTGTGCCTGAGGAACTGGAAGGTGCCCTAGCTGAAGCCTTCCCAGACAGGGGCTGGTCAGACAGGGGCATGTAACTGCAGCTGGGTGTGTCCCTACCTGTATGTATGCTGGTGAAAGTGCAGGACGAAGCCTGGAGGGCTTGGCAGCTAATCACAGCAGTACAATGTAAGAGAGAGCCCAGGCTGGTGGGTCAGGGGAGCTCAGTGGTACCCCAATTTCAGGTGACACCCTGGGGGGAACCCATCACATCCCCTTCCAGCTCTACCGGCTGCCCGTGTCTCCCCACTTCCAGCTCTACTGGCTGCCCAAGTATGGTCCCCCCACTTCCAGCTGTACTGGCTGACTGCATACCTGTCTCACCACTGATACTTTGTGTGTGAGACTGGACAGTTGCAGGGCAACTGAACGCATGCTGTACAGTGATTGGAGGGAGGGTTCTGTACATAAACTTCTCTGTGTATCTATGTTCTCGTTGGTACATCTTGAAGTAAATTAACTACCATACTTTATATAACAAATTCCCTCAGAGTTTTAAAGCTTCATCTGAGCAGCCTATTATGAAAATGCAATAAATAAAATAATAAATAAATAAAATCCACCATTACACAATTTGTCCTGCATCCCTCCCAGAGATGTCGCATGTTCTCCCGGGGTACATGTACCACAGTTTGGGAACCCCTGCTCTAGCTTATGCTTTGCGTCCCATGGGCCCTGGCCTTTCTGGGGCAGGCATCCCCCTCTGTTGCCGTCCCTTCCGGGTGAGGCACTGCACCAGCTGAGTGGGGCCTGCCCTTGGATGGGTGAGCCTCTCTTCCCACAGGGCACGGAAGGATTTGATTTGTATCCGTGAATGTTGCTGAACGTTGATTTTCCGTATACGCGTGCAGCAATGGAAACACTTTCTGTTGCTGATCATCCCAATGTACAGAGAGGCAAAGTAAGAAACATGCTGCTTGAGAATGTATTGGAGTTTGATTTAAGGGTAGTTCCCCTGGGAACATTTTGACATGATGGTGACAAAGTGTGTTGAATGGCTGAACCTCAGGGCATGGAGCTGGTGACAGCAGTCATCCCCCTAAGTTTGGAGCCAACACATGGGGTGTGGTGCTGCAGGAGGGGCCATGTTTTAGATGCAACCAAGGGTCACATAGGGTGGAATTGCAGGGGTGAGTCTGGCTGTAGAAGGGCAGAGGTTGGCTGGGGCAGGGGCAGCCCCTCACAGTGCTTGTCACTCTGGGGCTCCGGCTGACAGTGCCCCTCTACCACAAGAAGACAAGTTCCTAGGGCTCCGAGGTGCCCGGGGCATGGCTGGCCAACGTGTTCCTGCCTGGAGATGGTTGGCCAAGGCATGCTAGGGAAGAACCAAGGATTAGCACTAGGAGCTTGATATTTATGGGCCCAGCCAGTTTCTCCCAGGCAGCTTGTTCACTGCCATGGAGGGTATCTCTGCAATGGCTGGGATGTTCCATGAGTTCCCCTTCCTCCTGCACCTGCCCCCCACAGATACAGCTGACAGCAGTAGGAGTCGGGACCATTTCCTCTTAGCAACTGTGACTAAAGGTACAGAGGGAGCAGCCCCAGGCTGTACTGTTACCAAGGTCTCTATAATAAGCAAAATCCCAAGTCCACGTCTCATCAGCCCTCCCCCTGCTGCTGGCATCCTGCCCCATGTGCCCAAGGGGCTCTTCTCAGGCCATGGCAGGACCCACCTCTCTGTATGTCAGCCTGGAAGCAGCTGCTCTCCTGTGGTGAGATGGGGACAGGGTTCCCCTCACTACCCCCCACTGTTGCTTTTGGGTCCTCGCTCTGCCTGAGCAACAGCTAATCTAGTTTGCCGTAATCCTGTGTACTGGAGCTAGCCCTGGAGCTGGAGCCGTGCTGGGCTATCAAGGGCTGGGCAGTGGATTAGCTTTGATTCCCCCTACTTAATTGGGTCCATGCTGCATGTGAATATAAATAGTACATTGGTTCCTCGCTGCCAGGCAGAGGGCTCACTGCAGAGCCCCACTGACCCCCACGTCCCTCAGGCTTGTCACACCAAGTAGTGGGGCCAGAAGGCATCTTGTGGGACCCCCTTAAATGCTGAATCTCTCAGCTCAGCTTTTCCTGGGGCAGCTATAGTGTCACCATCTTACAGCTTCAAACCAGCAAGAGCCCCCAGAGATGGGGTGAGGGGCAGAAACCCTGTAGGTTACCAGGTGGTTCAAGTGACTCCAGCTGCACTCACTGTAAAACATGGGATTCCAAAGGGATTCCAGCCCCTCCCCATCCCTGGGTACAGCGGGCAGTGGCCTTTCGGTGAAGTGGCTGCATCTCTGTGAGCTGAGAATGTACCTGCCAGCTATGGAGGCCTTGCTCTGCATATGGGCCCAGACACCCCAACAGCTGGCTGCTCTGCCCCATAGGGGCCCAAGCCGTGACATCTTGCCCATTTGGAGGTGAGCATGGCCCATTGCAGAGTATGGAGGTGCCTGTCAAAGCCAGGGGATATTGTGCCCGGGATTTCGATTCAGGTCTGTCTGGAATTGAACAGGAATTGGCCAAACACGAACCCAGGCCTGGTCTGTCTGCTATGCTCTGGTCCAAGCCAGTGTGGATAATCCCCACATTCCCCAGCTGGGGTTCATCGCTAGCCCTGCAACTCCGCAGCTCTGGCTCAGCCCAGGAGCATTTGAGGGGGACTGCAGTGTCCATGCTTGATGGAAGAAGGAACGATTCAATGAAGATTTCTGCTAAGGCTGCAGAGTACCAAAAACACCACAAACATCCTAGCCAAGGGGCACCAGCTTTGTCACCCCCACATTACATATGGGGAAACTGAGGCACCAGGAGGGGAAAGGACTTGTCCAAGCTATCACAATGCCAGCAATAGCAGGTGTCTGAGCAGGGACACAAGCAGCCACACATCAAGCTAATGGGATGGGAGCCCAGCCTACAAATGACCCGAACCTCCCTCCAGCCCTCAGACCAAAGGGCACACATTTGTCTAGAGACCCTCATGCTCCCTGCTGCTGTGGAAAGCCCCTTGCTCCATCCCTTCAGTCCTCCTCTGCCATCCCCCAGCTGGCTGCACTGGGCCACATGATGCCATTTGGGCCAAGTAGCGCACACCAAGGGGGAGTGCTGCGGTGGGGGCCCAGCAGGGCATGCGGAGATGGCCTGCTGGTGGTGTGAGCGCACAGCACCCCCTGCATGAAGAAGGGGCTGCCACATGTGGGCACACACAAAGCTGGGGCAGGCATACTGGTGTGCCCCCTGCCCCCAGAAGCAGGTGCTTACAAATGAGGCAAGGACTCTTGAGTACATAGTATGTACCCACATGGCACCCCCAGCTCCAGTAACATGGCACAGGACACAGAAGCCCCTGGCTGCAGCCTGGGTGCTGCGACAGGTGCACTCTGGCGAGAGCTGGAGGCAGGCTGATGGCTGCACAGCCCTTGAGCACTAAGCCGCAGAACACAGGGACACATCCACTTTGACTGAATTGGCCCTGTCAGCACTGGCTCTCCACTTTAAGGTAACTTCCTTCTCTTCATGTGCCAGTATATTTATGCCTGCATCTGTCATTTTCACTCCATGCATCTGAAGAAGTTGGTTTTTAACCCACGAAAGCTTATGCCCAAATAAATCTGTTAGTCTTTAAGGTGCCACCGAACTCCTCGTTGTTTTAGTGCTGAGTTGCTGACTCTGTCACAACCGCCTGGTTCGTTTCTGTTGAGCGCTGGTGGGAGCAGTGTCCGGGGGAGGCTCAGTGTAGTGAAGGGGCTGAGGGAAGGTTCGGGGGAGGCGGGGAAGGCGCCCCATCAGCATTCCCTGCAATAATGACAGCAGCCCCACAATGTGCAGAACCCCTGAGTCAAAGGGCTTCCTGCTACAATCAGGCCCCGTTGAGTCTCTGGTGGTTTCCATGGCAATGGCGGCCTGCGCAGTAGTAAGGAGCGAGCAGGGATTCAACACTCAGGTTTGTGTCATTGTCCAGGGGATGGGATTCGGGTAGCCTGCTGCATTGCCCAGCGCAGGGGGGAGGCGATCTGATAGCACTGGCCACCCCATCACTCCCTCCCCCAAGTGATTAGAGGCAGCAGCAGAGAAAGACAATTGTCTGGAGCCTGACGCTGTGGCCAGCTGGAAAGGCCTTCAGCGTGACACACAATGGTGAGGGGAAGGGGCTGACAGGAACTGGCGGCATTGGAGAGCACAGCTGGGGGGCATGGGGAGTGAGACACCCCTCCCCATGCTGCTGGCACCTGGTCTGGTGCCCCAGTGCCAAGTGCCCATTGCAGCCACCAGCCAGAACCCCAATGGATGTGGCTGGGTCAGAGCCAGCCCAGAATCTACCAGGAGGAGAGGTTCCCAGGAAATCCATGTTCCTAACACCCACAGAGACAGCCTCTGCAAACCCCGGGGTAGCTGGCATTGCAGCATCAGGCTGGGGCATAAGACCCTGCCTGCGACACGGTCCAAGTTGAAAGCAATGCCCCAAAGGCAGGGTTTAAAGTGCTGCCAGAGGGATTTAGCTCTGGGTTAATGGTGGTACAGTGGAGAGGATTTGTGAGCCTGATCCTGATGACCTCCCTTTGAGTCTGGACAGGGAGGGAGGCAACGACCCTAATTAATGGACAGATGCAGGGGAAGCTGTTCAAGTGTCTCCTGATACTGCTGTGACCTCTGCCCCTTGTCTATGATCTGAGAGCCATGGGCAGCCATTCCCTGATTATCTCCAACCCTCCCTCTGTCACCACATTATGATCCCCATTCTGCAGGCTGGCATAAGTGACTTGTCCAAGTTATTGACAAAGTCCAACTTAGAACCCAGGAGTCTTGATGCCAGCACACTGCTCTAATGAGTAGATCACACAAATTCTTACTCAGACAGTGACATGAAGTGCCACAGTTGCTTTTGTTTCACTAGGCCATTGGGTTGGTACCACAAGGGTGCATGTGGGTGTGTGTACACGTTTTGTGGGAGAGGAGGGTCAGGGCCGGCTCTAGGCACCAGCCCTCCAAGCATGTGCTTGAGGCGGCACTTTCTAAGGGGCGGCACTCCACCCCCCCCATTTTTTTTATTTTTATTTTTTATTTTTTTACTTGGGGCCTCATTGCTGGGAGCCGGCCCTGGCGCAGCCACTTGACCGCACCGGGATCTGCGCCCACTGCCCAGCCCAGCGGCGCCCTGCACAGCCCACTCGGATACGCGGCGCCGCCGGGAGTGGCAGTGGCAGCAGGACCCCTCCTCCCTCTGTCCCCGGCTCCTCACACGCTCCAGGAGCTCCTCACACAGCCGAGCCTGGGCTGAGGCAGCAGTGAGAGGGGCTCCCAGAGTGTGTGAGGAGCCGGGGAGAGAGAGAGGGAGCCGAGCCCGGGCTGCAGTGGTGGTGAGAAGGGCTCCCAGAGTCAGGGCTGCCCAGGCGGGGGCAAGTGGGACAATTTTCCCCAGGCTCCGGGCCCCACAGGGTAAGTCGGAGGCTCCCCCTGCTTCCGTCTTCCCCCATCCCCAGGTGTCTCAGCTGGTGAGGGGGCAGCACTGCGAGCTGCAGCCGAGCGGCGGGAACTCAGGCCCCGCTGGAGACACCACGCTGCTGCAGCGCTGTCGGGGAGAGGGGGTAAGCGGCATGGTAAGGGGCCGGGGCCGGAGCCGGGCACCGCCCGACCCCATCCCCCCTACCTTGACCCCCAGCTCCGAGCCCAGCCCCTCTGAGCTGGGCAGCCACCCAAACCCATCCTCCCCACCACAGCCCTGACCCCCAGCTCTGAGACCAGCCCCTCTGAGCTGGGCACCCCCGACCCCATCCCCCCAGCCCTGATCCCCGGCTCCGAGCCCAGCCCCTCTGAGCTGGGCACCCCCCCCAATCCATCCTCCCCACCACAGCCCTGACCCCCAGCTCTGAGACCAGCCCCTCTGAGCTGGGCACCCCCCTGACCACATTCCCCCCACAGCCCTGAACCCCAGCTCTGAGCCGAGAACCCCCTGACCCCATCCCCCACAGCCCAGCCCCCCAGCTCTGAGCCCAGCCCTTCTGAGCTGGGCACTCCCCACAGCCCTGACCCCCAGCTCCGAGCCCAGCCCCTCTGAGCCGGACAACCCCTGACCCCATCTCCCCACAATCCTGAGCCAAGCCCCTGTGAGCTGGGCACCCCTCAACCCAGAGCCCAGCTCCCCACCCAGCCCTGGGCAACAGCAGCACCACCCCCAGGCAGTGACAGCCCATTGGCACCAACCATCACCATCACTCAGTAACAGCCCATTATGTAACTGCAAATGTATACATACCAGTAAAGCATTTAATGTTTTTAAATAATGTATTTGGTATATTTTTAAATTTTACAAATTAATTTTTGAATGTATTTCACTAGTTATTTTTTACATTTCCAAATACATGTTACTATAGTATTGCAACTTTTTTTATGGAAGGGGCCCCCGAAATTGCTTTGCCCCAGGTCCCCTGCATCCTCTGAGCGGCTCTGCCCAGAGTGTGTGAGAAGCCGGGGAGGGAGGGAAATGGGATCCCCTGGAGCCGAGCCCCGGCTGCAATGGGGGTGAGAGGGCTCCCGGAGTATGTGAATTGGTGAGCAGCCGGCTGGGCTCGTTGGTGCTGAGCAGTTAGCCCTGCAGCCGGAGATCCTCGCCTTCCCTCCCACCGGGGCTGGGCCAGGGCACTGTGACGCTGAAGAGTAGCAGGTCCAGGGGGCTCTCCAGGTCCTTGGCCGCCAGCATGTCAGGGGTGAGAGCAGTGAGCACGAACTGATCCACCTCGGCCACCAGCAGCACCGCGAAGCCCAGAGAGGGGATCGTGTTCTTCGTGCCACCCCGCAGCCGCGCCGCCACCTGGAAGTACTCTCACTCTGCGCTGCCCAGCAGCTCCACCCGCATGGGGACAGAGTCACAGCTGGGCCAGGGCTCGGCTGCAGTGTGCTGGTAGCAGATCCCACGTTTGGAGGGGAGCCCAGTGCTGGGGCAGCAGGGGGTGTGAATGGGGGGGCACTGGTGTGCAGGAGGGGGAGCTCTTGTCTGGAGGCAGCCAAAATCCCTTTGCTGGGGGCAGCCAAAAAATTTTTTGCTTGGGGCAGCAAAAAACCCAGAGCCAGCCCTGAGGAGGGTCACAGTTCTTCCCAGATCAGCTGTTGGTCCAGGCCCGTTCGCTCTCACCCCAGAATGCAGGCTCCCTGGGCAGGGCCGGCTCCAGTTTTGTGCCACTCCAAGCAGCAAAAAAAAAACCCCAAAACCCCACATCGCAGCAGTGCGGTCGCACCGCTCCACTCTTTGGTGGCAATTCAGCAGCGGGTCGTTCGCTCCGAGAGGGCCTGAGGGACCCACGGCTGAATTGCCATTGAAGACCCGGACGTGCCGCCCCTATAGCTTCTTTAGCTGGTGCCTGGAGCCGGCCCTGTCCCTGGGACAAGGGGACAGGGAGAAGGAGGGCAACAGGGCACCAGCATTCTTGACTTTTGGCAAAGGCTCTTCTGAGTGTCTGATGTGTGACAAAGATTCCCTTTGCAGCAGTGTCCCTTCCTGACATCCCACCTCTTTCCCCTGTCCCCTGGAACCCCCGCCAGGCTTCCTGAATGACCCTGTGTGACCCCCTCTCTGGCCCTGAGCCTGCAGTTGGGCAGTGCAGGCTCTTTATGGCAGTGCTGGGCCAGCATCGATCTGGCCAGCCCTTGGGCAGCAGGGACAGAGGGATAGGTGTTCTGCAGCCGATTTGTCCATGGCAAAGCAGCTACCGAGCTCTGCGCAGGGAAGCTCATGTGGCCACCCACAACCAGACATGTCTAACCCAGGCTCTAGGCTGGCTGTTTTCCAGGCCTGCTGAAGGCCCAGGAGGCTGGTTAAGCGCATTGCTTTTCATTTTGAGTCTTCAGAAAGTCAGCTGCCCGTGGTTAATTCAGATTTATTGACTAATTCTCCTGGGAGCAGCTAGTTCAAGGCTAGACAGTAAAATAGGCAATCAATGAACCAGGCTGACATGGCCTCAGTGCTGCCTGCTGCAGAGGGCCCCTCTGTGTCTCTCATTAGCCGGGCTCTCCAGGCTGCCTCGCCACATCAAATCACCTACACTGTGCCAACGGTGGGGAGCAATATAAAGCTCCCTGCTGCTGCGGTGGAGGCAACCCCTTCCCAGGCCCACAATCCTGGTGCTGTCTGGGCATTCCCAAGGGGAATGTTGATCTTGTCTCTCACTGTGGCACACTAGGGTTTTCCCCAGCTCAGATGGATTCTTGGTGGGTCAGAAACGGTTCAAGCAGGAACCTGGCTCTATCCCTTTCTCTCTTCCAGCAGCCAGGAATGCAGCCACCAGCCCCAGCCTGGGAGCAAGGTTTGCTGGCACGCCTCCCAGCAGGCGTTTAAGTGAGACTCAGCAAGATCGTGATTGCCTTGCTCTTAATCAAGCGCTGCACCCCACTGGCAGAGGGTGGAACCTGCCCAGTGGAGTATTGGGGGGATGCCAGCTATTTGGTACTGAAAAATGGGCTCAGCTCTCGCAGCACTGCCTGACCTTTCCCCTCCACTGGCACTGGTCCAGTCACCTACCACAAGTCCCTACTTCCCTCCCAAGGACACACGGACACTGTGTGCCTTGATGAAAGCCTCCCAGCCACCCCCATTGCTGGTCGTGCTCTTGGCCTGGTGCTAGAGGCGGCTGCCTCTGCCACGGAGCTGGAGTCCTGATCTGAATGTCCCACCCCCGAAGTCTGGTGGGATGGGAGCTGAGGTATGGCCCATTCCAGAGCTGGGTTGGTCCCAGCTGCAGTATTCAGCTCTGGTGACCAATGCTCTCTCCCCAAAATATGGGGAAGGAGATGGTGGGGTTGGATCCAGTGTTTCGCTTTCAGTTAGTTAAAATTAAAAGAGCCCAAAATGTCTGGAGAGGCCGCCACCAGCAGCAGCATTATTATATTTGCCAGAAAGTGTGCTGGGTGTCAGCCAGCCTCCGAGGGACTGGGGCCGGAGGAAGGAGAACTCACCCCAGGGCTGCATTGCAAAGCTGCCCAGGGACATTACGGTGAGTGGCTGTGCTGTGCTGGTGCAGGGAAGGCTCTGTCCCCTCTGTACAAGCAGCCTCAGCTCTCATTTGCTATTCAAAGCCTGTTTCCCTTTCACTACAAAAGAAGCTTCCCGGAGGGTAATTGGCTCCTGGGTGAAGGGAATTAATGAACCTTCCCAGCAGGTGAATTGCATAGCCATGTCCCTGCGCAATGGCACTTGCTGCATAAGGCTCTGCCCTGTACTCCCCGGATGGTTGCAATGGCTCCTCCCCCACCTCTGAATAAGGGAGGAGCCATGAGAGACAGGCTCTGCTAGAAGAGCTGCCTGGGGGGAAGGCTACCCTGGAGATGGAGGAGCCACTCAGGGCACCAGGGGATGCTTTTATCCAAGAGTCCTTTTCTCCTCTGGTCCCCCTGTGCCATCACCTGCTTCCACACCAATGGGCCACATGCAGAGCCCAGTGCTGATGGGACATCCCAGAGCCAGCCCCAGGCAGCCCAGCAGAACCCTTATTCATGGAGTGGGAGCCTCCCTTTCTCCTCGCTGATTTCCCCTGGCCATGCAGGTGACGACACTTCTTCAACCATATGGATATTCGCGGCTCACTGCTGAGTGTGTGACTGTCCCACGGGAAGAGAGCTGCCCAAGCACACACACTGTATCCGCAGCCCCCAGCAGGCAGGCTCACCCTCTGTCCAGGAGTGGCAACCGGTCAGAGCCAAGCACAGAGCCAAGCCCTGAATCCCAGGGCACAGAGCTTACCATGGAGTTCATGCAGGAGAGGGGGACAGCAGAGAGCACAGGCACCGAGCATCCAGTAGCGCCTGTGCAGGCACAACAGTGTCAAGGATACGGTGCAGAGTGCAGTGGTGTGTGGGACAGCACCAGGCAGCTCACCGGCCCTGGATGAGATAGGAGTGCACAGCAACAGAGTGCAGGCGAGTCCACAGCCAATGGCCAGGCCAGGGCCACACAGAAGGCAAAGGCTGTGCAGCACTGAGAATCTTATCTAATCTAATCTATCTATCTAGTGGTCCCTCGCTCTCAGGTGGGGAGGGAGGCCACACTGCTTCACTACACTATCTATCTATCTATCTCATCCTGTGCTGGTCACTGGGAGTGATTTTGCTCTGGTCTCTCAGCCCTTCCGCAGGTGACACACTTTCACAAGCATTCTTTGTGCCAAAGTCTATCCTCTACCACCCACACGCCGATTTCCTTCCTTCTCAGGTTTCATCTACTAAGACCTGTCTGGGTGATGCGAGAGGTTGTTGTGGTGCCTGAGATGGGCAAGCAGCTGAGCTCTAATGCTCCTTGATGGCCTTTTCTCTGAGTACATTTTGGATTGTATGGGCCAGACCTTGCGCATTGTTGCATGGAGATCAGCGTAACTACTCTTCCCTGCCCAACTGAGCCATTGGTCTTACAGTGTCCAGGGGCTCCTGGGAACAGACCATGGTGATGGGAGAGCCTTGCTTGGAGGCAGAGAAGGATTCTGACGTTCCCTTGTGGGAGGCAGTGGCATCTGCATCCACATCCTGTCTGAAGATCAGGGTGAGGGGCGGCCAGGGGAGAAGGGGTGCAGCAGTCCCAATCATGTAAGAGAGGCTGTTACAAAACCACCTTCTAATGCCATACCCAAGGGAATAGGCCAGCGTTTTGTTAGTGGGCTCAAGGGGCAGCAAACCACTGAATTTCACCTTCACTAGATTGCCTTCAACTGTAGGTTTGTGTTGGTTCTTTTAGGAATCAACTAGGAATACGGAGGCTCCTCCAGTCATGTGACAAGGGCAGGAAGAATACTTCCCCTCTAGCTAAGCTGGGGAGGACAAATCCCCAGGGCCCTTTCTATGGTTACTGGGGGCGCCTGAACTTTCAAGAGTTGACTTATTTCCAGCCAGCACAAATGAACCCCCAGGAAACGTTCCAGTCTCGCCCGTCACATGTGGGGCTAGAAGGATGTAGTGCAGCTCGGGGCACACAGCACAGGCCCGTAGCAGGAGCAGGGGCACCCGCAGCCCAGCAGGTGGCTGGGGGAGGGTAAGCAGTGCAGAACTGCCAGGGCTCATGCTGGACTGAGCTGGCTGCTACTTCACATTTACATTAATGCAAAGCAACGGGGGAGTGAGGTTCTGCAAGGACGAGTGCCTGGGTCTGCCTCCATGCTGCTACTCTGCAGCTGTGATGGGAAAGGGCCCTCTCTATCATCATATAAACCCCGTGGAGACAGACAGCACAGGCTGCACGGCCTTGGAAGGCCAGACTGGCAGCTTCTGTGTGGCCCTACTCGGTCCAAACACCCAATTTAAGCCCAGGAGGAGCTCCAGGAAGCATCTGTGCAACAAGGAGGAATCCCTTGTCAGTGGCAGTGATGGACCTGCCTCTTGGACCTCTGACTCCAGGTTTCTGACCCTTGGCTTTGACTCTGGCTCTGATCCTGGGTGCCATTCCTGGCCTCTGACTGCCACTGCTCTCCCTGCTAGGCCTAACTGCCCAAACCTGTCATGACAGGGGGGTCACAATTATAGGCGCCGACTGCATGGGTACTCTGGGGCTGGAGCACCCACAGGGAAACAATGGTGGGTGCTGAGCACCCACCGGCAGCCCCCCTTTCAGATCCCCTCTTACCCTCCAGTGTTTGCTGCCCGCCGGCAGGCCTCACTGATCAGCACCTCCCCCTCCCTCCCTGCATCTCCTGGCTGCTGCGATTAGCTGTTTCGCAGCGTGCAGGAGGCTTTGGGTGGGGGGTGGGAGGAGCAAGGATGCGGCGAGCTTGGGGGAGAGGGTGGGGCAGGGTGAATGGTGGTGGGGTCTGGAGCAGAGCTGGGGGTCAAGCACCCCCTGGCACATTAGAAAGTCGGTGCCTGTGATCACAATCAACTTTGCACTGCATGTGAGCCATCAGAGCCCAGCACTGGCATTGTGAGTGCTGCAATACCTAATGCATTGTTTATTTTCCATCCCCTCTCCCACTGCTCTTGTGCCTCAGCTGACAGAGCTGGGATGGGCAGTGTACAGCTGCAGGTCCTGGGATTGCTGCGCTCATGGCAGCCAAGATCTCTGCTGACAGTAAAACACTCAGTGTATCTGCTGTCTCAGAAGGGAATTCCCATCTGCAGACAGTGAAATGAACACTGCAAAGGCATGTGCAGCTCCTAGTGCCGTGAGAGTTGCCACTGCCACAGGCCCTATAAGTCCTTAGATTGGAGCATAGATCCCTTCAGTCTCTTTCCAGCTCTCCCAAGGTCTGGAATTAAGAGGGCAACATTAGGCCTGAGCCACTGGGACTGCTCTAAATTGCCCATAAACCCATTTGGGAAACTAGCAGGTGGCTATGTGGCTTATGCAGGCTCACACTCATGGCTTTGAGCCCCACTGCAGCAGACTGTACAAGAGGTCAGGGTCCTGCATGCGAGGAGGGATGGTATAGCAAGGTCCTGTCCCACCTTTGGTGGGAGGTCAGTGTACTGGCACTTGTCAGAGGGCACATGGGAGAATGTCAGCATGGCTTGCTGTTCTGGAGGCTGGGTCTGCCTTACTCTTTGCATTACAGTAACCTAGAGTGGGACCCACTGTGTGAGGCACTGGAGACACACCCTGCCCCTCAGACCTGATGACAAATAGTCCAAGAGGTAACAGGTGGCTCAAGCAGAGGGGGGGTGGGGGAAGGGAGGGGAGGGGAAGTAGCATGGGGCTGCTCTCCATAGTCCAGCTGTGAGCACAATGGGCAGGTACAGGGAGGATTTGGTCATTTACTCTAGTATGGACACTAAGCAGAGCAGGAGCCATTGTCCAAGCTGTCTCCTTGCCTTGCTGTTATCAGCTGGCCCCTCTCGTATCCCAGTGAAGGGAGTGGGAGGAGGAGGGTAGCGGGGCCAGAGATTCTTGGGGAGGGCACTCCCTGGGTAAGAAATTGGGCAGGGAGCAGCCTGGGGAGCGAAGGGCAAGGCTGGTGACTTGATGATAGAGCAGATAGGAACTGAACCATGACAGGCTGCTCAGCAACACCTGGCACAGAGACTTATACAGGCTGGGAGCAAGTGTGCAATGACTGCCTAGGACTGTGCACCTTGGGCCCAGGGGTTTGGGAGAGGTTGACTGTGAAAACCGTTTCTCTCTGGTCTAACATGTGGGGGCATCCCTTGGCCTTAGCTTTGGAGTAGTGCATCATGTGGCCAAGAGGTGGCAGTGGCCTGGAAATGAGCATCAGCGATGAACAGTGCTGCAATTGCCAGCCACGAGCATTTAAAAATAATGAGACTGACTTAGAAATCATGAGATTTCAAAACGGAACAGTGGGGCTGCTGCTGTGTTCTAAGCCTTCAGCGTCACACCCTGGTCGTGTTTCCATGCTTTCCTTCACACCCACAATGGCTGTTTAAAAAACGCAAGCAGAGCTTCTTCCTGAATCCCATCCCTCAGAGACGGGGCCTTGAGGAAAACACCAACTATCGCAAGACACAGGTTCAAATCTGTCAATGTTGCATGTGAGCCCTGTCTAGGGCAGAGCTCACAGTGCTGAATAACTGAGGAAGTTTGAGGGTTGTACTGTGGAGCAAGGGTGGATTAACGAGACAGCCACAAAAGCAGCAGCAGCATTGTAATGCCTGGCTCATATCTAGCACTTTTCATCAGCACAGCTCAAAGCGCATTATAAAGGAAGGCAGCAGTATCATTATTTCCATTCTACAGATGGAGAAACTGAGGCACAGAGTGGGAATATGACTAGCACTAGGTCACCCAGCAGGCTAATGGCAGAGCTGGGAATTGAACTGGCTCGACCCATGCAGCACTCTCCATCTGATACAGTATGGCAGCATCAGGTCCAGTCCAGAGCTCTATTGATTAGGCCACATTGCAATCTATAGCAGCAGCATTGCTACCCAAAGCACTCCTACCCAAAGCACTCAGGACTGGGGAGTATTTCTACAGCTTATATAGCTCTTAACTCCCAAACTCCCTCTGCAAGCCCAGCTTATTCCCCCCATTGCCTGAGAGAGGATATGCTAGGCTGCTGCAGACACTCTCGCTGATAGGGGGATGTGGCTTCCGGCAGAGTTTTTCTGCCTCACTTGCCCCTTTTCGTTGTGGCCACTGGAGCAATGATTGCTTGTTCAAGCTTGTTGGGCAGCCAATTAGTTGTGCTTGGGAACTGATGCTGAACCCTGTGAACGTTAGGAACCACAAGGAAAGGGATAGATAATAAGACAGAAAATATCATAAGGCCACTATATAAATCCATAGCCCCCCTGGAATGCTGCCTGCAGTTCTGGTCACCCCAGCTCAAAAAAGATATATTAGAACTGGAGAAAGTCCAGAGAAAGGCAACAAAAGTGACCAAGGGTATAGGACAGCTTCCATAGGAGGAGAGATTAAAAAGACTGGGACTGTTCAGCTTGGAAAAATGATAACGAAGGGGGGATATGACAGAGATCTATAAAATCATGACCAGTGTGGAGAAAGTAAATAAGCAAGTGTTATTTACCCTTTCACATAACACAAGAACCAAGGATCACCTGATGAAATTAATAGGCAGCACATTTAAAAGGAAGTTCTTTACACAACAAACAGTCAATCTGTGAAACTCATTGCCAGGGGATGTTGCGAAGGCCAAAAGTATAACTGTGTTCAAAAAAGAACAGAGACAAGTTAATGGAGGATAGATCTGTCAATGGTTATTAGCCAGGATAGTCAGGGACCCACCCCAGGCTCCCAGTGTCCCTAAACCTCTGAGTGAGAGAAGCTGGAACTGGACAACCGGGGATGGGTCACTCAATAATTGCCCTGTTCTGTTCATTGCCTCTGAAGCATCTGACACAAGACTCTGTCAAAAGACAGGTTATTGGGCTAGCTAGACCATTGGTCTGACCCCATATGGCCATTCTTATGTTCTTAAATTGTCAGAGCTGCTGGTGTCTGTCTCCACCATTTGGGAGGTGGCACTCCTAGCTTTGTGCCCTGGGCATCTCTCCTTGCCTCCACGTGTCTACAGGAAGTGAAAGCTTGTGACAGGGTGGGTGACCTGTGGAGGCAGCACAGCACTGGGTTCCACCTGGCTGCCAGATGACAAACACCCCAGCACATGTCAATGGAAAGTTGGAGAGCCCGAAGGGGGGGACATGACCTTATCTTACTGGCGCTCCCTCCAGACCCCTCCAGAGGTTTATGGATGAGTAGGATTGAGCCATATGCAGGAACTTTGCTGCACGACACCTGTTGTGATGCTGTTACCCATGGTCACTCTGGCTGGTGCATTGTCCTTCAACACCCCAGCGCTAACACTTCAGGCATCTATGGTGGGTTCTTTAGGCTGTTGCTGTCACGGCCTGCTCCCTACCAGCCTTCTGCATCACACCCTGCAACCAAGCGTGAGCGACTGTTAGACTGGGGATCTGAGCAGGGCAAACTCCACGGTGGGTTAGGAGGAAACACAACACCGAGAGCTTAGTATGAATGTGGTGGTTGGGGGAGGGGCACTGGCTGGTACAGCTGAGGTCTTTGGTACCATTCCCAAGGCAGGCTGGGCCGTGCCTGCCGAACAGAGAGAATCTCAGTGCCTGTAATTCTCACTGTTTATCACTAGCAAATGAGAATGAATTTGTTTGCACTAAGGAAAAAGTCTCTTTAAGTTTTTAAGAAAGGATGATGTTAGCGGGTCTAATTCTTCTCCCTCTGACACCAGTGTGAACTGGGAGTAAGTTTGCTGAAGTCATTGGCGTGCCTAAGCGTAAAGTTAGGGTGAGAGGAGAATCAGGCTGGTTGCATTAATTTCTTGCATGATTTATAACCTTTATCCCTGGAGCTTTCATTTATTCTCCATCAGTTTGTCAGGCTCTGCTGCAAGGACAACAGTTGTCCCCAAGGTATTACCGGTAGTGCTGCCGTTCTCTAAACTCCAGCAGAAAAGTCACAAACACCAGGACTGGGCCCAAGGACACAGGACAGGCCCAGATCCATGCTGTGGTTCTCGACAGCATCTTGGAAAGGAGGCTTCCTCTCTGAACGCTGATCAGGGCCCCATGCAGAGAGGGACACTCACAGGGAGATGCTGTGTGAGTTGACTCACAGAAATTTGATTCTTCTTTGTACATTACGTATTTTCCCTCAGCATTGCTGAGTCAGATGAGGGCCAGAGACACAGGATGCCTGTGTGGTGCAATTAACTGCTGCTTGAGTGAGAAATAACTATCTTCATTAATGAAGGGGGGACCATGGGTCAGGGGCCTGCCTAGGGACATGTGCAGTCATGCAGGGGTATTGAATCACAGCTCCTCTAGTGGACTCTGTAAATCTCAGAACTTGGAAATCCAGCACATAGTGGCAGGACACTTCCTTGCTCTCTCTTCCATCCTCCAACCTCTTCACTGGCTTCGTACCTGCCTCTGAACCCAGCTCCATACTGTCCCGCTGCTTCTCAAAGCACTCTGCAAACTCTGCCCCGCCTCTGACTGTGCCTCTCGGAACCCTACCCATTCATCCCACCTCGCCCAGCCCAGCCTGCCTCTCTGGCCTTGTGGCACTGACTCACTGTAGTTCTCCAACTGCACTTTGTAAGGGAAGGCCTTTGTTGCTGATAACGTCACAACACATCACACACACCATGCCTAGGATGCTGGGCTTAGCTCCCTCCACTCAGCACACGTGGAGAGCTCAACAGCAGCCCTTGTGGGATGCAAGGCAGCCTCCAGCTATGATGCACAGAGAGCCATGCATTATACCAACAACTCCTGTGAGATAAGACTCACTGGTAAACTGAGTAACATCCTCGTGAGTGACCCCTGCCGCAGAGCAGCAGTCTATATCCCTAGTTGACTCTTTTTAAAAGACTAGGATAAATGTTGTACAATGTACACCTTGTGAGGTATTCACCTGAAAACGCATAATTTGTTGATCATTATTGTCCTAATAAATATGCGGCAACATCAAATGTAAAGTTATAAAATTCTACTGTATGACCTTGCTGAGACATCTTCCAAGTTTAGAAAAGCAGGCACAAACCAGTTCCCCAGAGACAAAAGGCAAACTGATGCCTCAGCCAGGTGTCAAGACAATCAAATGGACTATCACCTGGTTAAGTGGCCATTTTTTGGCAGGAAAAAGTGTGTGAGCTAGAAAAATCTACATTTTGGCAAAGAGACAGCTGGAGGTCTCCATTCCCACAGACCTGCTGTCTCCTGAACCTTAACTGGAGATGATTTTCAAAGAAAAAGAGAATTTATAAGAAAGGGGAACAGACACCCCAAAATACTTCTCCCTTTCTCTCTGCCTATGGCATCAACAACACCTGAAGGAGAAGGAAATTAATATTGAACTGGGGGAGGCATTCTTGCAAATAGGAAGCCAGCCAGTAAGCATGTGATGAGAGAAACCTTTGCTTTGAATTCATCTAGCTTGTTAAATAAGATAGTAATGCATTTTACCTTTTATTTTCTTGTAACCAATTCTGACTTTTATGCCTCATTACTTGTAATCACTTAAAATCTACCTTTCTGTAGTTAATAAACTTGTTTTATTGCAATGGTCAAAAAGGTCTAATAGAATGTTATGAACTATTAGGAAAGACATAAAAATAAGACACTCAATATCATAATGAGATTGTAAAATCCATGGTGCATCCACACCTAGAATATAGTATCCATTTCTGGTCACCTCAGCTCAAAAAAGATGCAGTGGAACTGGAAAACATTCAGAGAATGGTAACAAAGATGATCAAGGGTATGGAACAGCTTCTACATGAGCAGAGACTAAAAAGATTAGGGCTGTTCGCTTAGAAAAGAGACAACCATGGGAGGATATGACAGAGGTCTATACAATCATGAATGATGTGGAAAAAGTGAACAGAAAAGTGCCATTTATCCTTAACAATACAAAAACCAGGGGTCACCCAATGAAATTAATAGGCAGCAGAATGAAGAAATACTTTTTCACACAACACACAATTGACCCATGGAACTAATTGCTGTGGGATGTTGTGATAGCCAGAAGTATAACTAGGATCAAAAAAGAACTAGATAAGCTCAAGGAAGACAGGTCCATCGATGGCTATTGGCCAAGACGGTCAGGGATGCAACTTCATGCTCTGGCAAACCCTAAATCTCTGATTGCCAGAAGCCAGGTGCATAGGTGCCGACTCCATGGGTGCTCTGGGGCTGGAGCACCCATGGAGAAAAATTAGTGGGTGCTGAGCATCCACTGGCAGCTCCCTGTGGCCCTGCCCTGCCCCCCTGCTCCAGCTCACCTCCGCCTCCTCCATGAGTACACCGCCGCGTCCTGCTTCTCCCCCCTCCCTTCCAGCACTTGCACCACGAAACAGCTGATTCATGGGGCGAGGAGGGGGAATGCAGCATCCTGGGGAAAGAAGCAGGGCTGGGGCAGGGATTTGGGGAAGGGATCCAATGGGGCAGGCAGGGGGAGGAGTTAGGGTGGGGACTTTGGGGATGGGGTTGGAATGGGGGTTTGGCTGGGGGCAGGGAAAGGGTGGAGTTGGGGCAGGGCCAGGGGTGGGAAAAGGTGCGGGGGGAGTGCAGGCACCCACCGGCATCTGAGAAAGTTGGTGCCTATGGCCAGGAAATATGCAGTGTCATATCCTTGTTGGGCACAGGATAGTAAAGAGACGAGGTGGGAGAGGTAATATCTTCTATTGGACCAGCTTCTGTTGTGGAGAGACACAAGCTTTCCTGTTTACACAGAGCTCTTCTTCGTGTCTGGGAAAGATACTCAGAGAGGCTAAATACAAGCTGGAACAGACAGTTTAGCATAAGTAGTTAGCAGACAATCTAAGGGACCATTCAAGGTGAAGTGGCCCGTTAACACCTGTGCAGGCATAGGACAAAAAGGGGGCGTTAATGGTTTACAAATTGTTGTAATGAGCCATAAATCCAGTGTCTCTGTCCAGTCCATGATTTTTAGTGTCTAGCAGAGTTATGCATTTAAGCTCCCAGGCTCCTCTTTTGAAAAGGTTGTGCAGGTTTCCTTTGAGGATGAGGACTGAGAGGTCAGACACAGAGTGAAGCCCAGAGGGGAAGACAGGGGTGGATCACTCTGTTCTGCATGCTTTCCTGAAGTGCTGGTACTAGTCAGGGCTGCTCAGAGGATTCAGGGGACCTGGGGTCTTTGGCAGCGGTGGGCCGCCAAAGAGCCAGCACTTTGGCAGTGGATACCGGGGCGGAAGGACCCCCACCGCGGGTCTTCGGGGAACTTTGGCAGCGGATACTGGGGTGGAAGAACCCCTGCCGTGGGTCTTCGGGGCACTTTGGCAGCGGGTCCCGGAGCGGAACGACCCCCCACCACTGAATTGCTGCTGAAGACCTGGAGCGGAAGAAGCTCTGCCGGCCCGTGCCCTGCGAGAGTTTTCCTGGCCTCTGGAGTGAGTGAAGGACCCTGCTCCAGGGCCCCTGAAAAACTCTCGTGGGGGCTCCTGCGGGGCCCAGGGCAAATTGCCCCACTTGCCCCCCCGTCTGGGCGGCCCTGGTACTAGCTACTGTCAGAGACAGAATACTGGTCTGACCCTGTATGGCCGTTCTTAACATTAGTTTGTGGGTATCCTGAATGCGAAAAGATAGGTTCAAACTCACAGTAACCAGCAAATCTTGCAAATCAATTCCACTGGCTTCAGTGCACTCTGCAGTCTGTCTGGATTTGGACTGCATGCTCGAGCGTCATCTAACTTCCCATTAAACATTCCTCATTTCTTTCTCAACGCTTCATCTCTAGTAAATAACTCCCCTATACCTCCAGGGCTGTGTGACTGGGTTTTGTTCTACAGATCAATTACAAACCTTACTGGTGCTCCCACTGGGATGCCATTACGTGCTGACAGCACAGCTCTGAGAAAGCATACGTTTTCTGGGTACACAGTACACATTCAAATCCAAAGTTTCCTCCTTATCTGTCTGTAGTTGAGAAACAATTCTATAGTTCAAGCGTTTCCTTGCTTGCGACTGGAAGAAATAAAGCTGTCCTCTGATCACTTGGCTTCATCATAGTTCCAGCAGCTTTCATGTTAGACAGGAATCCCTCTATACCTTTTCTCAGCTGTCTATGATCTTTGGCTCTAGCAGAGGTTTCAGCTGGTTTCATCCCTAGGAAGATGATGCCAGCAATATCCCACCTCTTGGGATTCTGCTGCCATTATTCCTTTTGACCTTCACACTGTTCAAATCTAGAGCAATGCCATGCCTGTGTCTTTGCTTAGGAGTTTCTGGGCTGGAATTCAGGTGCTGTCCAGGAACAACAGGAACTGATCAGAGTGGGGCTGCTACCAGCTTGTGCTTCTCATAAACAGGGAGGTGAAGACAGGCTTTTCCTTACTGGCCATTCAGAACGCATCCCCAGCAGGCCTCCACTATCTCTAACTGATGCTTCTTGCTCAGTGCACTTAGCACACATTGGCTATGTCTGCAATTACAACCAGGTCAGGGGACGCAGCCACAACACCAGTGCCTCCTGATTCATTTGCACTGTGGCAATAAGTTGTACTGTAGACAGGCTCTAACCATTCCTTGTAACCTGTTAAAACCCTGGGCAATTTGGTGTTTGAACTTGCCCACACAGACATGGTTAGGTTCCCCTTAAAGGACAATTTTAACCATGTTTTAATTGGGTCAGGAGACAACCATGTTGCAACCAAGTCCCCTTGCTCAGTGACAACAGTAGTGTAGATGAGGCCATTGATTGCTGAGCATCCTTTGCCTGGAGCTCCTGTGAGTGTCACAGGACTTCCCGAGTACAGCCAAATACCCCTTTGAATTTGGTGGCGGGGGGCCCCTGCTGTGAGTCTTCAGGGCACTTCGGAGGCGGGTTCCGGAGCAGAAGGACCCCCCACCGCTGAATTACCGCTGAAGGAGTGAAGTTTTGGAACAGCCTTCCAAGGGAAGCAGTGGAGGCAAAAGACATATCTGGCTTCAAGATTAAGCTTGATAAATTTATGGAGGGGATGGTATGATGGGATAGCCTAATTTTGGCAATTAATTGATCTTTGACTATTAGCAGTAAATATGCCCAATGGCCTGTGATGGGATGGGATCTGAGTTGCTACAGAGAATTCTTTCCTGGGTGTCTGGCTGGTGAGTCTTGCCCACATACTCCGGGTTTAGCTGACTGCCATATTTGGAGTTGGGAAGAAATTTTCCTCCAGGGCAGATTGGCAAAGGCCCTGGGGACGGTTTCACCTTCCTCTGCAGGGTGGGGCACGGGTCACTTGCTGGAGGATTCTCTGTACCTTGAAGTCTTTAAACCATGATTTAAACTTCAATAGTTCAGACATAGGTTAGGGGTTTATTACAGGAGCGGGTGGGTGAGATTCTGTGGCCTGTGTTGTGCAGGAGGTCAGACTTGACGATCATCATGGTCCCTTCTGACCTTAAAGTCTATGAATCTATGAATCTATAAGAGCAGGGCCTGAGGCTCTGAAACCATACCCCTCCCCCAGGCTTTCCCCTAGTTATCAACGTATTGATATTTTTCCTAAGGACAATTCTCCTACTGAGTCAAAGACCCGCCAGGGCCTAGCCACCAGAAGGCTGTGCATGCATTAGGTGAATGTTAGTTTCATATTAAGGCAAAGGGCTCAAACTGGATTTCCTCAGCCTCCCAGTGAACAGATTTCCATGATGATTAGCAAGATGTTGGAGAGGCTCCAGGAATGGGGAAAGGTCTCAGAGAGTTGTTCATGAAAGTGCTTTGGAGGCTTTAGAGCAGGGGTCTCAAACTCAAATTACCAAAAGGGCCACATGACGACTAGTACATTGGCCCGAGGGCTGCATCACTGAAACCTTTTCATACAACGATACAAAAGTATAGTCAAAAAGAAAAAAAAAGAAAAAAAAAAGAAGAAAAGAAAAGAAAAGAACAACTACAGCTAAGTGAGACCTGTGGGGTCCTGCTGAACATAGCATGGCTCGCCTTCCTCGTCAGCTACTCTGGGGGCACCAAGAGGGATTTGATCTGAAAGGGAAAATGGAGAACCTGGGCAAGACACTTGGCTCTCACCTCCTGAATCTAGGATTTAAAGCCAAACCGATGTTACATGATATGAGTTTGCTGGTCTCAGCTAAGGCTCTGATGGTCAAATTTCTTGTGACACTTGTCTGTTGATTTAAAGGTAGTCTAGGGCTCTGGGGCCAGAGGTACGGCAACATGTGCAGGATGCAGCCCTTGAGACTCCCCCAGCTCTGAGCACCTGGGCTGGGGTTAAAGGCAAAGCGGACACTAGCTTCCACAAGGTGATGTTCTATTGTAACCGTTCCTGTGTGGGAACAGCCTCCTAGTTCATGTACACAAAAGAATGAAAATGTTGAAGGGGAGGCAGCAGCCAGCTGCAGTTTGTAGGTAGGGGGCACGTGCAGCATGTGAGCATATCTTGTAACAGGAGGCAGGAGGTGCTGTCCTGGGAGCATGGGGGATAGAGGCACTTTGATCTGATTCAAGTAAACAAAACCAGCCAACCCCCACCCTGAAGAGAACTTCCCACCCAAAATCACTCATCCTGCAGTGCCGCAAACCTTCCACCTTCAGCAGACAGCAGTCAAAGCAGAATGCCAAACCACCTCACTTAAACAACAAAACATGCCCCCTCCCTGCCCCTATTCCAACCCCTTCCCCAAATCCAGGCCCTGGCCTCCCTCTTCCCCTGAGCATGCCACATTCCCACTCCTCCCCGCCCTCGGATCATGCAAACAGCTGTTTGGTGGCAGGAAGCACTGGGAGGTAGGTGGAGGAACGGGGACACGGTGAGCTCACGGTGGGATGAGGAGGAGGAAGTGGGGCAAGTGGAGGAGGGGAGCTTGGCTGCTGGTGGGTGCAGAGCACTCACTAATTTTTCCCTGTCCCCTGGAGCACCCACCGAGTCGGCACCTATGGCAGGCCACAGGAAATAACTCCGCGGGGCACGTGTTTGAGACCCCAGCTTTATAGGAAGGATCTTTACTCCTTTGTGTCTTCTTTGCTGTCCTACCATGTTTATGATGTTTTGTAAATGTTTGCGATGTGGGCATAACTTGTATAGCAGTAGCTACATCAGAGACAGTGTTTCTCTTAGACAGGGGCCGCTCTAGGGATTTTGCTGCCCCAAGCATAGCAGGCAGGCTGTCTCTGGTGGTTTGCCTGCGGAGGGTCCGCTGGTCCTGCGGATTTGGTGGACCTCCTGCAGGGTGGGACCAGTGGACCTTCCGCAGGCAAGCCGTGGAAGGCAGCCTGCCTGCTGCCCTTGCAACGCCGGCAGAGTGCCCCCCGCGGCTTGCCACCCCAATCACGGGCTTGACACGTGCAGACTTTAGTGGTGATATGGTCAGTATCACAAAATGAATTGCACCATAGCTGACAATAAGCATTTCACGAAGCACTTACATGGGATGGGAAGTTAGAGCACCTATTCAAGATCTGGGGAAGGGTGAGCGCAAGCCCATCCTGCTCTAAAGGCCCTGCCCAGGCCTAAGGGGAGGAGCCACTGAACCCAGTTTCAGCTGAAGTCGGGGGACAACTAATGAACAGGGGACAGGAGTGAGGGTCATAGGGTCAAAAGTAGGGAGCCGGAAGGGGACACCAAGCAGAGAATCCTAGACAGCACCAACTGCTCCTCAAAGGCTTCCAGGGACCAGTGGATGCAGCCCAGAGGAACTCTGCCCGGATATGTGATCTGAGGAAGGAGCAGAAATAGGCCCCACAGTCGCAGAGCACCTTCCTCCTCCTGGTATAGTGGATGGCCACCTTGGCCACGGCCAGGAGGAGGTTGATGAGGAGGTCTTGTTACTTTGTGGGGCAATGAACCAGGTTAGCGTAGATCAGGAGATGCAGGGAAAAGTGCAACCAGAACCGTAGGAGAAGGTTCTGGAAGAGCTGGAAAAGGGGCTGCAGTCTGGTAAATTCCAGGTAGACATGCACCAGGGTCTCCCTCATGCTGCAGAAGCGACACCTGTCAGGGAGCAGGTGAACCCTGCCAGGTACATGCCCCTGCTCTTGGCTCCATGAAGGAGCTGCCAGCTGATATCCCAGGCAGACTGTGGCACCAAGGTGGAATACAGACTGGCCCAGTCCACCGCCAGAGGTTGGGGTGGCTGAGCAGGAAGGATGGGGTGGTGGAGCCACAAGACAGATGGGGCTCTAAGATGCTTTTCCTTGGGGTGTCTGAAAGATTGCAGCCCCTATGGTACGTTGCAGGGAGGCCTAATTTTCTTCCTGGCTTGTCCTTAGGCCACTAGGGGGAGGCTGCGCCCTAGCCGCCCGAGCTACCGTCCTGCCCGCTCAGTGCCCGCACAGCGCGGCGCGGCTCTGACTGTGCCAGGAGGAAATTCCCCTTCGCAGCCCAGCCAGAGAAGGGGTCGCTGTTGCCTTGAGGATCCCACCGCTGCTCTGGCGCCCGTCTCCGCCTTTTGTTCCCAGACCGTGCGCGTCACCGTCTCGGCGGCTGCTGGGCGGAGACACCCAGACAGATCCGCGCTGCTGCCGGCGCAGGAGGGTTCCCCGTGGCGTGGCAGAGGGACGCGCTTAGGGCCACCGGGCTCTGATCACAGCTCAGGACGCAGCCAGCCCCCAGGCGCAGCAGGGACCAGCGCGCGGATCCCGATCTCCAGGTCAGGGCGTCCAGCTAGCGGGGCGCGCCGCAGCTCCCAGAGCGAGCCGCGGAGCTCCCGGGCCGGCGCTGCGATCCCCGGCGCGCCCAGAGGGATGCGCGCCTTCGGCCAGAGGCTCCGGGGCCGGTGAGCAGCGCGCAGCCGGCATGGAAGCGGCCGAGGCGGAGCCGAGCCAGCCAGTCAGCCCGGCCCCAGCGCCGCCGCCCGAGAAGAAGAAGCTGCAGCGGGCGCCGTCCCCGGCCAGACCCAAGGATGTGCCCGGCTGGTCCCTGGCCAAGAGCCGGCGCGGCAGCCACCCTGGCTCGCCGGCCTCGCTCTGCGGGAAGCAGGGCGCGGGGGGTCCCGGGTACCTCGCGGCGGCCGGCCGGGGGGGGGGGCCCCCAAAAAGGACCCGTGGGGCCCCCCCGGGGGGGGGGGGGGGGGGGCCCCCGAGAAGAAAGGGGAAGCAGGCCGCAGCCACCGCCGGGCCGTGGCTTCCGGAGGGGGGGTCCCACCCGAGCCGGGCCCAAGGCAGGAAACAGGCGGTGCCAGGGGGCCAGCCGGGGCGGGACCCGCCGCCGCCCCCCCTGAGCCTGACGGACAGCAGCTCGGAGGGCTCGGACTGCAGCGCCTCGGAGGAGACCAAGCTGCTCTCGCTGGAGCTGGGGCTCAGCGGCAGCGACCCCGAGTCCCCGGGCAGCACCTCGGCTCTGCCTGCCGGCCAGGGCATCTCACCGCTGCCCGACGAGCCCTCTGCCGCCTCCATGGCCAGCAGCCGCCTGCAGCTCAGCACTTCGCTGGCCTTCTCCGACCTCACCGAGGAGCTGCTGGACGCGGGGCAGGAGGGCCTGGCGCGGGAGCTGGAGGAGCTGCGCTCCGAGAACGACTATCTCAAGGTGCGGGGCAGGGCTCGGAGGGGACCTGGAGTAGGGAGTGGCTGGAGCGGGATCGGGGCCGGGCGGGGGTTGTGGATCACTGGCCGGGCAGGAGGACCTGGCACGTCCGTGGCTGTTAAGTGGCGGGGGAAGGAGGGGGTGTCACTCGGGTCTCAGCTGTAATGTGCTCCGAGCTCTTGCTTCTCCCGCCCCCCTAGGCCAGCTGTGCCGGGGCGGGGCGGGGAGCGGCTGCAGAGCCGTTAGGTTGGTGTTTGGGTGATGTCAGGTTCATCGCTTGTAAGCCGCGGCCACGTCTCGGAGGGTGGCCAGGCTGGGCTGTGTCTAGGCCCCCTGCCGAGAAGCGGGTTGGTGCTCTAGGAGGAGGCTGGGCTGAAAGCAGCGGCACAGCTCGGTGGTTGTGGAATCCCGGCTCAGGGGCTGCCTGGAGCTCGGTGCTGTAAGAAAGTCCATAAAGAGGCTGCCGGGAGCAGCAGGGTCTGTACAATCACTGTGGGGTACTGGCCAGGGGGGACAGGCTCCGGGTCTGGTTCACTAGCTCCATACTGTCCCTCTGCCTTACTGCTCACTGTAAGCATTGCCTCTGGCCTTGCCCCATTTACAGAGATGCAGTTTGCCCCCCACTCCCCAGCCTGGTTGAAAAGCTGTGAGTTATTGATTTAGACTCAGTTCATGTAAAGCCAAATAAAGTAGTAAGGTGGTTTTTGAAACACATTGGCAGGAAGTCAGAGCTTCAGGCAGACAGGCCCCTTTCAATCTTCTGATAGAGAACTGCTGCAGATATTCAAAGTTGTCATGGCAATGTAACAACATTTCCTAGACCTTAGAAATAAACAATGGCTTGTTAAAAACTCTGCTCAAAGCTCATTAGACCTGTGACTTGGGAGATTTCTCAGCTCTGGAAAGGGATTGCCATCCTTAAACAGAGGCGGCTCTGCCCCCTTGCCTGTGTGGTGGAGGTGTAATGCTTAACAGCTTATGTAGAAATGGGGTTGGGGATGGTCAGTATGGAATAAGGTCTGGCTCATGCTGCCACTCTGCCATGCCTATCTGTTCGCAGGAGCAGAGCAAAGCAAGTGTGATGCTCTTGCAGTACTTGCATGCACTCATTGCCATTGTGAAACACAATGACTCGTTCACCTAGCACGTGTTGATGCTGTTGGCCTCATTTTGGGGAATGGATTTTCCAAATCATTTACTTTTCCGTTAGTTCTTTCTCATGTGTGCTGTCAGCATGGTGCCCATGTGTGCCTCAGGGCCATTTTCCAGGCCTGTGGCTTTGCTATCTAATTAATTAACATGAAACAGGACAGAGGGCTTAGTGATTGGGAATGGGACAAAGGGGCTTTTACCTGTAGGGAGCTGGTCTGAATCCAGGCTGGGATAATGAGCAAAGTTCTTTGTGATGCACGGGTTGAGTATTGTTGGAGAGTACAGGAAAATCTGTAGCTGTGACTGTACGTTAAAGAAAATGGGGGTAGGTGGGCTGCAGGTACCTTCCAACCCCCAAATGTGCCTAAGTGATGTGGTGTTGGGTGAGATATACATTGTAATCTGGAGAGCCACGTCACATCAGGAGTGGGTTCAGAAAGGCGACTTATGCCTTGGCACCTGCTGTTGCTGAGGGCTCGGGTTGGAAGAGTGGGCAGTTCTCAGATGCAGAGGCCAGAAGATTGCAAGTGTGTTGGGATTTCAGCTGTGTAACACACTTGGGGATGCTTCCTGAGGCCTTTTGTCCATTAGCAAAGCTCTCATTCACAGCTGGAGTCCAAACTCCTACCAGGATTAGTAGGAGCAGCTTTAGGGCTTTGATTTACTGTCAGTTGGAAAATACAGATGAGAACCCTCCAGTTTCCCAGGAATGTATTTGAAAACTATTCTGTCTATCCAGCTTAAATAATTACACATCCCTGTGATCCCTTTCTGGTGACAGTGTGCATACGTAGCACAGTTACATATCTTACTAGATGCTGGCAGAAGGATTCAATCCTACTGGTTATAAAGTGAGAGACAGGGATTCAACTTGAGGCCCATGGCAATGCCAGCGTTACAATTACAGCACCCTATCCCCTTTGCTACCCCTGCTGCTGGGAAGGAAGAGGGGCTGGGTTTCTACTGGGGTGAATTTCTCCCGGCTGAAGACTTCATCTTTTATATTCATACTCTAGAGCTTAGCTATGCTGCTGCTCATACCTTTCCAAAGTGCAGTAGAGTGAGACTGATCTAATTCTGCAAAGGTATTGCTGTCTGCAGACTCAGGAAGTCAGCACCATGTTGTTTTCAGGTGGGTCACATCTGGAAGGTTTGCTTTGCAGCCATGGGGACGAGACACTTTTTTGTTTAAAACGGGAGAGCTGAAATTCTGAAGAAATTGTTAAGTTAAGCACTCAGCAAGCAGAACTTCCATCTTGGGACTGGTGGGTGGATTTTTTCAAGCCCTTGTGTATAGTACGATTCCTGCATTTCTGTAGCTGAATACATAGTAGGCTGTATAATAGTACAGCAATATTTCCTGACATTGGGGAAGAGCTCCCAAGTGGATGAGTGATGCTCTGCTACAGCGCTACACGTGGAGTGTGGCAGAGTGTCAGTAGTTCAGATCACACTAGTTATAAGCAGCTTATTTCAGGTTCCTTTCCTGAACTCTCAACCTGGGGCTGCAGAGTAATACACTGTGCTCCAGCTGGTCAGAAACCATAGACAGACGTGCCCTCCTGTGCACTGCAAAAGAAAGCAAGTTGCTGCGTGAATTCTGCCCAGCTTTTCACATGGGGCATAATGATGTGGTAGCGCGTGACCCTAGGAGCCACTTGATAAAACTGGCTCCAAATTGAAAGAAGCATTCATAGACTGCTAGGTTTTAACACAAGAAAGGATCATTATGATCATCAAGTGAGTCTGAGCTTTTGTATAAGACAGTCCAAAGAACCTCTCCCAGTGGTTTTTGCAGCTAGCCTACAATGTCTGGTTGAACTAGAGCTTAGGGTTGGAGGTTCTCCTGACTCAAGTTCATCCTTCTTGGTTATTGATAAATCACTTATTTTCTAGGCCTCATGAAAATACTGAAGTCTAAATGCTTTGTCTTCGGCCTGCTGTGAGCTTCCACCAAAAGCAGGTATTAAAGAAAGAGATTCCTGAGGAGGAGGCCCTCCCTTGCCCCATTTCTGACTGCCCAAGTAGAGCAGGTCTATGCTAGCATTATGCACAGTATATTTATGAACATCGAAGTATAAACACTTCCGGCAAAGTGCAGCTTCATATAAGTTAGCCAGTTGGTGTTGTCTCCCTCATTGGCTGTGATTATAAAAAGTGTCTGTTTAAATGGAAAACAAATAAACCAATTCCACCCCTCACCCTTTCCTCTCTGCTGCACATGCATGCTTGGGACACAGGGTTTTTCAAAGACTAAGAGGGCGGATTTTTGTGGGAGTTCTTTGCTAAAATATTGGCAGCACTGGAAGAGATCTCAGTATTGCACTGAAGCTGCTGGCTCTTGAGGTCTGGGATACTGTCTAATCTTTAGTAAGATGGACTAAAACCAGAATCACTTAGATTCCCAACCACCTCCAAATGTTCAGGATTTGTCTAAAGCGAGATCTAGAAGCAAAGTGCCACTAAGGTTTGGTTTTGCACAAACACATCAGTTCTGCTCAGCTCTGTGCTTGTGAGTGGATAGATAATAATTCATATCTTGTATGGGAGAGGACCAGGAACATGGACAAGGTCTTTAAAATGACCCTGTGTGAAGGTGTGCGCGTCCTGGCCTATGGTGTGTTATCGCAGAAGTGCAGTGCGTTTTGTACCATTGGACAGAAGCTAGTCACTAAAACCTCTAAACCTGACTGCTGATACCTCTTCCTCTCTCTGATCAGGAGTATTGGAGGGAGAGGTCTGCTCCCCTCTGGCTTCTACTGTAGATATATGTGGGAGCTCTGTTGTGTGCACCTGCCCTGACCCTCCTCAGCCATCGGGATTCTATTAAAAGCATTTCCCCTAAGAGACAGCAGAATTCATGTTCAGATTGTGAGCTCTTCAACTGAAGGAGTTGTGCCTTTAAGATTCACACCAGCTGCCTTGTTGTCACCCAGCAGTGTGGTGAGCAGGATCCCCGAATCCCTGCTCAGCAAAATGGAAAATGTGAGATGTGATACGGCAGCAGCTGCGGAGGGATGTGAAGACAAAGAATGGGGACTGGAGATCTAGTTTGGAATGAGGGGAGGGCAAAGCCTTCAGACCAATCCCTGTTCTGACAGGAAAGGGTCATGCTACAAACATTAACAGATGGACTGAGACCTGCTACAGCCCAGGGCTCTAAACCTGACTCTGCTCATCCCAGAATTAGGCTTGTTAGCGCCCCCTCCCCCCCTCCAATAACCTTCCCCAGTTGGTTTGTATTGTCTTGCACTGTCTTTTTTTTTTGTACGTGAACAGTTTATGCTGGGCTCTGGTTGGTGTTGTTTTGTGTTCTCACCTAACGGAACGGGCCAGGAGAGAACAGGAGATGCCAACAAAATGTGTTGATGAACTCCTGCCAATATGTGCCTCTCCTACAGAGGTGCCCAGGCTTTGTTGGCAACATGACAGGACCCCCAAGGTTGCTGCTAGTTCTTGTTAATGAGATTAGATTGCTACCGCTCCCATCTTAAAACATGGCTTTGTGGCTCCAGGAGACTATAGGTCCCAGATGTCTGTGCTAGCATCAAGGTGAAGGGTTGCATTCTGGGACCTGTCACCTCTGCGGGCCACTTGCTTGCCATCTTGCAGAAGAGAGTGCTTGCTGCTCTGCTGTAGAACGCTGGGTGCATATGGCCTCCCGAGTCATCAGTGCTCTCTGTAGTTAGCTTTGTGGAATATCCTGCTAGTTGTGTGTGATCTGAATGCGGAGTGTGAGGAAAGAGACTTTGCGGCCTCTTTTTATTTTTTAAATGTTGCATGTTTGAGTTGATCGAAGCTCTCAGCTGTTTGGCTGTTAATTTATGAGAGCAAGCGTAAAGCTGTGAATTGTTTGTTTCTCCTCCGTCCCCCTCTCTTAACACATTTTAATCTCTGCTGAGCTGTCTGCTATCTGCTGGCAAGATGTAGTGGGGAGTGGGGTGTTGCAGCACTTGAGAATCTCTTCTTCCAGGTTTCTGTGTGCAGAAGGCACAGTCCAGCTTTTTATTATTGCACATCAGTGTAAACCAGATGTGCTGTATCTCATTATTTGCCCAGTGCAGTGGAGGAGCCTAGGTTTACAGACTGTCTCTGGTTTCCAGAGCTAGAGCAGAATAGCTACTGCTTTTCAAAAATACGTGTTGTGTTTTCACAGCACAGGAATACATACTGCACCTGAACAACAATCCCAGCAGAGATGTGGCTAGGTTACATCATGCCCCCCACCCACCTGCCCAATCTTATATTACAGGGCTGAAATGAATGATGCCAACCTGGCACCAGTCTATTGCTTTGCGTATTGTGAAAACCAATATGCTGCCGTCGCTAGTTAGGGGCAGAAAAGGGGAACGCTCTGGAGGGGCTGGCCAAGATTTTCAAGAGCAATTCGTAATTTTGTGGTCCCTCTTGAGCGGATTTAAAGGGGCCTGATTTTCGGAGGTTGAGTGCTCAGCACTTTGAGACTCAGGACCCTTTGAGGCCCTTATCTTTTCTGAAAATCTTGGCCTTAGATCCCGGGGGAAAATCCTGCCCCATTGAAGTCAATGGTAAATTGTGCCTTGACTTCCCTGGAGCCAGGATTTGGTCCCAGACTTGTGGGGAGTCCAGAACTGACCAGTCTGGGGAGGAGCAGGGGAGACAATGAGAGCAGGCAGAGGAGAGGGCAGAGATAGGGGCTGATCTCCCTTATCATCACTCTTCCAGGTATGTCTCAGAACCACCAGCATAAATGACAGCCGTTCTCCTGCAGCACACTGCTGTACCCCCCCATTTACTCTGGGGGCAGATGACTACAGGCCCTTCCTGGAGCAATGGCAGTTGGCTAGCAGCCTGGTTTGTGTTGGCATTGAAAGCTTGTGCCCTCTGTGGTATGCCAGGCTTCATTCACTCACTCAGGCAGCCTCGGGGATTCTGGGGCACAATCCCTGGGTGGTTGCTTTTGGCTCACCTGTCTGTGCAACCCCCAGGTAACAGCTGGCTGCACTCACTGCTGCCGCTGGTTGGCTGCCACAGCTCAGACTGACTTGTCAAAATACATCAGTTGTTGCACCCTTTGGGTGGGGCTGAGGATTCTGAGTTTTCGTTTGAGCCTGTGCTTTGTAGCCAATCTTATCCCAGCCTCCGGCTGGTGGAGGTGACCTGCTGTCCCTTTGTGCTGTGCAGGGACCCAGAGCTCAGGCCTGTTACAGCAGAGTAGGATGCTGCGCTAGGGCTGGAAGTCAGCTGTGTCTGCTGGGTCAGGGGCCCCAGGAGTTTGGGACACAGCATGGCATGGGGTCTGGAAGCCTCGGCAGCTTCCTTCTTACTAATTCTCAGTGGAAATCCCCATCTCATTTTCTCTGGTAAGTTATAGTGTGATCCCCTCCTCTGGCACTAATTGAAAGCTGCTGCTTTTGTTCTTTAATCTCAGAGGAAATGTCGTCTTGTCATTCGTGGCTAGTAATCCCCATTTTACAAGGAGAGATCACAGCGACACAGCACTGCCATCCTGCTTCAGATCTGTGGGGCTTCTAGCCTAGGACCCAGCTCTGACTGGGGCCAGTACCAGAAGCTTTGGGGGAAAGTATGAATGGAAACAGTGCACACTTAGCTAAACATATACACAAGCTTCTGCTCCTATTATTGTCACCATCTCTTGTTTTCTCTCCCTTCCCCGCTCCCCATTGTGTCTTGTCCTTATTTAGACTGCAAGCTCCTTAGTGCAAGGACTGTCTTCTCTTGTATGTTGTCCAGCATCCAGTGAGACTGGGCCTCAGTCCTGCCTGGAGGCTCTGCATCCTACTGTAATCAATAGTAATAAATTATATCATAACAGGCTCATGAGAGAGTTTTTTCCCTAATTCCAGGCAGGTAATAGTTTTCTTGTGCCTTGAAGCAGGAGGTTTGATATCCTTTACATATTTTCATTCTAACTAGCATAACAGCAGGTGATATTCTTATTATTCATACAACTGTCTGATGTCTTTTGACTCCTACTAAGCTCTCTGTCTCAATATATTGTGCCAGCAAGTCTCACACGTTAATTATGCATTGTATAAAAAAAATTCCTTTTACCAGTTTTAAGTTTGCTCTGTACTTGCAAATACCTAAGGATATGTATAACCACTTGTGTGAGTATTTCCATTACATTCAATGGTCAAAACCCTGTTGACTTCCGCAGAGACAGGATTTCATGCGGTGGGTCTACCCACAAGAGTAAAGTCATGCACATGTGTAAGTGTTTGCAGGGTTGGAACCTAAGTCTTTCTATGCCTGTCATCAGTTTTGTTGCTGTTCTCTGGACCTTTGCCACTTGTGCTCCTTCCTGAGACAGGGTGACTAGAAGTGAAGTGCAGCTGATACAGCAAGGCTGTAGCATTGCATTTGTGTAGGGATATAGCAGTGTTTCTCAAACTGGGGTCGCCACTTGTGTAGGGAAAGCCCCTGGCGGGCCAGGCTGGTTTGTTTACCCTGCCCCGTCTGCAGGTCCGGCCGATTGCGGCTCCCACTGGCTGTGGTTCGCCGCTGCAGGCCAATGGGAGCTGCTGGAAGTGGCAGTCAGAATGTCCCTCGGCTCGTGCTGCTTCCAGCAGCCCCCATTGGCCTGGAGCAGCGATCCACAGCCAGTGGGAGCTGTGATTGGCTGGACCTGCAGATGGGGCAGGTAAACAAACCGGCCTGGCTGGCCAGGGGTTTTCCCTACACAAGTGGCAACCCCAGTTTGAAAAACACCGGGGTGTAGTATGTCCAGTGTGATCCCTAACTCAGATACCTCATTTGTTCATTTAGCTGCCCAAAGTGATGTCAAGGAACTTTTCCTGTGTGATAACAATTAATGTGCAGCCCATCCCTGGAGCTCTCCCTGCCATCACCTTGCACCTTGAGTTTCATCTGCTGTTGTATTTTTCAGTTTTTAGGGCTTTCTGAATTTCCTCCCAATCTCTTCTCTTCTCTTCTCTTGACACATAATTATTTATGTCATCTGCAAATTTTGCCACCTCATCATTCAACTCTTTTTGCATATAATCAATACATTGATTAGAGAACAGATTGTGGGGACCACTGTTAACCTCCTTCCAGTCTGAAAATGAACAGTTGGTTTCTGTTTTTTCTTTTAACCAATTTCTAATTCATGACAGAACTTTAACTTCATCCCATGGTTGCTCTGGGCTTGTCTACTCAATAGCAGCACAGTTGCGCCTCTGTAGTGTTTCACTGTGGACACAACCTGTGCTGACAGGGGGGGTGGGTTCTCCCATCGGGGTAGGTAACCCCCCTCCCCAGGAGGGAGTAGCTCGGTCGACCTAGCACTTTCTACACCTGGGGTTATGTCGGCTTATCTACATCACTCAGGGGTATGGATTTTTCACACCTCTGAGTGATATATCTGGGTTGACCTAACTTTAAGGCCTTAATTTCCTGAATTGTTTCTTGTGAGGGATTCTCTCTAAGGCTTATTGGAGGTCTAAGCAGTATCTCCTCTGGTTCTCCTTTAGCCACGTTTTTGGCTGACTCCCACAAGAATTCTAGCAGGTTGGATTTTCCTCTGCAGAAACAGAGCTCATTTTTCCTTTGGATCTCGGTCCCTTAGGTGTTTTAAATAAGGCTTCCAGGGCATCCTGGGTTCACCCCAGCACTTTTTCCAAAGACAAGTGACTTTACTGATAGAGTTCATATTTCTTTGGGTAGCTCAGCTATTTCAGTCATAAGTTTCTCTAGAACTCTTGGGTGTGTTGGGCTGGGTGACTTCTTGCTCTTTAGTTATCTTGTTCTAATACCTCTTGACAGCTGATGGTACTTCACATTAGTTACCTCCCCCAAAGCTAGCCTTCAGGTATCTACTCAATATATGTTGAGGTGAATACTGAGGCAAAGCTTCTTTTTATTGTCCTTGTCCTCCTGGATGGGTGCCTGAGGTCCTGCTGACTCAGGCTTCCTGCTTCTGATATGCTTCTTATTTGTATTCATGTCTCTTCTTATCTGCTCTTCCGATTGATTCCCTCTTTGCCCTCCTGTTTTCCAGCTGCATCTCACTTATCTAGTTTGTGGCACTTTGTGTTGGTGATACTTGACCTGAAGTCTCAATTTTTGAAGGATCTCTTCCCGTTGTTGTTCCCTGCCATTCACTCAGCCTCTGTTTTTGGCTGGTTTTTTTTTTTTTTTTTTTTTTTAAGTTTTGTCTCCCTTCTTACTTTAGGGCTGTGCTGTGCTTCGTCCCTGGCCCCTCCTAAAACACACACATGCAAAAAATCGGCAGGCACCGTTTGCCTTTGCAGACTGCTGTTCAAGTGAACACTTGAGCTCTGCAGGAATGTCTGGCTTGGCCCTGTGCACAGTTGCCTGGGTTTGCCCGGCCCTCCCTTTGACCATCTCCTCGTTGGGAAGTCGTTCCTTACATGCAGGCTAAAACCTCCCCTTTGTAATGTCTCCCCACAGCTCCTTATTAGAAGCCTGTTGTGTCACTGCAAACAACTGCTCTCCCTTCTAGGGCGTGGGCACCCTTCACTAACTGGAGGTGGTCAGCATGTTCCCCTCCCCCATCATTGGCACTTAGCCAAGCTATGCTGCACCCAGTGAACTCCTCCATTCATGGGAATCAATTCCTCCAGCCCCAGGTAGACTTGTGTGGCTTTTCTCTGAACTCGCTCCAGTTTGTCAGCATTTTTCTGCTCTCTAATTCTAATCCATTTATTATGGTTTAGAGCAGTGGTTAAAAACCTGTTTACCATTGTGGGCTGCATAAGCAGGTCTCCGTGTTATGTGAGTCACATCCACGCACTGTATATACTACCTCTATGGCCCTGAAGATGTCACATGGGTCGCCGCTGTGTGCTGATTGACACCATGGCTACACTGGTGCTTTACAGCGCTGCAACTTTCTCGCTCACGGGTGTGAAAAAAACACCCTCCTGAGCGCTGCAAGATACAGCGCTGTAAAGCATCAGTGTAAACAGTGCCGAAGCGCTGGGAGTGCGGCTCCCAGCGCTGCAAGCTAAACCCCATGAGGATGTGGAGTACGTGCAGTGCTGGGAGAGTTTTGAGTGTTGCCATACCCTGAGCTGCGTGTGGAGAACCACTGGTTTAGAGGAACAGTTTGCCGCAAAGGGAATGAGCCATCCATGTAACACGCAGAGCCCCAACTTGGAATCATGTTGCCTTGCTGCTGTGATTGCAGAATGGCTGATGGATTTGTTAGCATCAGGAACACAGGCTGATTCCACAGGCCTGGGAAGCTAGGTGCAGCCTGTCTGTTTCCCCTCCCGCTCCCTCCTTGCCCTCAACCAACTCTGGAGCTCAAGACCAGGGCTAGGCAGGGTCCTTGGTTGCCTTGTGCAAACGTATCTGCTGGGTCAGCTGTGCTCTCTGGTAGGGTTGCCTGAATAGGAAGGGCTTGGGACTCCATGGCTGAGTCTCGTCCAGGCAGCTCTTTGCAGCTCTGATGAGGAGATGGCCACGTTTTCTTGGTACAGTTGATACCATCGTAGAGGT
This sequence comes from Chelonoidis abingdonii, assembly GCF_003597395.2. Lineage (NCBI taxonomy): Eukaryota > Metazoa > Chordata > Testudines > Testudinidae > Chelonoidis > Chelonoidis abingdonii. Next base: position 30,397,922 of record NC_133782.1, on the reverse strand, counting down.
AAATATGTAAACATGAGTATTTTTAAAAGCACAGAGTTTCTGCCAGTTTGTGGGTTTTTTAATTCAGCAGAACGATTTGAGCCCTTGATTTGGTGTGAACCTTCCAGAGGTAAAGCCAGCGCTGTCTACCTGAGTCTGCAGAAAGCCTGACACACTAGTGCTGAGAGGTGGGAACTGTACAGCATTCACCTGTTCATCACTACTGGGGCAGAGCCGGAGGCTGTGTGTGTGTGTTTTGAAGGGAAATTAGGTGGAATAAAATCAGCCCACTTCCTAAATCGGCTGATTTTTTCTGCACTTCACCTCCAGGGGCCATTATGTGCATCGGGAGGAGGAGCTCCCTGTGTCAGCAGCTGCATGGGATGCAAACAGCCTCTCTGACTTGTCCTAGTGAGGCGTACAATGAAGTCTAGCTGCCGTGATGCGACTGAAGTTGTTTTACATTAACATTCAGTAAACCAGCATTACCCTGCTTCAGCCCCCAATTCACTCCCCTTCCATCTGGGTTTTATATGCTGATAGTCTCAGTAGCCCCTAAAGTTACAGATCAGTGCTTATCCCTGGCTGGAAACTGGTTGAGTTTGTAGCACACAGAGTGAGAGCTGACCCAATATACTAACTAACAGTGCTCAGTGGTCACTAAAATCAGGTCAGAATTGAAGCAGGTGGCGCGTGGGAAAGTCAGGCTGGTGATCCGAATAATTGTGGCTGAAGCTGTGATACGCCTTGACTTACTGGGGTTATAAAGGAACACTAGACACCACTGGGAATTGGAGCACTTTCCTTTCCAGCCCTGGGCTGCACAAGACCCTGGTCCTTAAATGGTCCCTCAGGCTAGCAGTTCTATTTTGGCACTGGTCCAGGACTTAATATAGAAAGTCCAGGCACTTGGACCAGTGTAATTTTCTCTTGCTGGATGCCTCTCTTGAATTTGATATATTATCATTTGCTCGGAGTCCCTGAGCCAGTCTGCGTGGCAGTGCTCGTTCACAGCGAAATCAGTCTGAATTAATTTGGTGATAAAAGGTTTCATGAGATGCTAGATTGAATGCTCCAGTGAAATCCAGATTGAATATGCCTGCTTTCCTTGCTGCTTCCTAGCAGTTTGTCATTTTTGTTTTTAAACCAATCAGATTTTCCGGGCAAGATCTGTCCTTTATAAGCTCAGGGTTGACTGCACATGTTATGCCTTAGTGGTGAAACCTTGGCTCCATTGGGTCTGTCTACACTGCAATTAAAAACCCGTCTGTGCCAGTTGACTTGGGCTCGTGGGGCTCTGGCTAAGGGGCTGTTTAACTGCAATGTAGATGTTTGGGATCAGACGGGAGCCTGGGCTGTAGGTCCCTGCAAGGTGGGAGGGTCGCAGGGCTCAGGCTCCAGCCTCAGCTTGTCCGAGTCAGCTGGCATGACATTTTAATTGCAATAGAGACATACCCATTGAGGCCAGTGGCAAAACTCCCAATGACTGGGTAGAGTCTGGATTTCATTCTAGATATTTAATGTTTTCTAGTATTTTGTCTTCACGTGTTTTTTTTTTTTAAAAAGACAATACCAATAATTCCATCAAAACCTGGTGAGATGGTTTCCTCTGGAAGGTTTTGATTGTGGTAGCTCAAACAGAAGTTGTGGGCTGGATGGAGGAATTGCTGGGCGAGGTTCCCATCTCCTGTGTTATATTGGAGGTCAATCCCAATGGTCCCTTCTGGCGTTGGAATCTCTGACTCTGTGAGCAGGAGGAGGGAGGCTGCTCTGTACAGAAGTCATTCTTTAGACCGCTGGCACTGGTGATGCAGCTGTCTGCTCAGAGGGAAGGACTGTTACATTTTCAAATGTGTGACTGCACCCTTCTCATGCACGTACAAAGCTCAGCTGTGCAGTCACGAATCCCCAGCATGCGCAAGGCATGAGCGCTGTGGGCACACGTATCAGGTGTACATTTGTTCACTCAATTCCAAAAGCTGAGCTTCTGAGGAGCAGATGGCTTTATTTACCATTTGGTACTTTTCTTACTAAAACCATTCTAAAGAGGATTTGGGGATGCTGCAAGCCAAGTTGGCCCAGAGGTGGGCCATGCAATTTCCTGCTCTGAGCTGCTGCTCTCTTCCCTTCAGTCAGAGCAACAATCATGTGCATTTATAGATAAGTTTAGACTTTCTAGCCACTTTGCAAGAATTAACCAATGAGGATGTGAGGCCCAGAATGCAATGCTGGTCCTGAGGTGCCTGGCTACATTGCAATCTGGGGCTTGTTGTCCCTCTGGGGCCATGCTGCCCTGTATTAATGAGCATCTGCTCCATTTTATGCCACCCGGTGCAGCTAGTAAGAGTCCTTGCAAGCTCTCAGTGTGGCTCTTGGTTGGGCAAATTTGGGACACCTCTGTCTTAAAGGGGCAGTGCAGACTTAGGCAAGGCTCCAGCTTAGAACTGGCTGCTTCCCTGGTTGGTCTGCTGAGTTGTTCCTCTTCCAGCCCACCATGCTAGTTCTTGAGACATGAGGACTCCCATCTGCTGCCTGCCCTCAAGAGAGGAGCAGCAGGACAGAGTGATGCCCGCACCACTCGCTGTGCGTGTCCTGGGTTTGTTGCTGCCTAGCTGTGATGCTGCAGGTGGACGAGAAAGAAACTCTTTTGCATCAGGCCGTCTGAAGAGCTAGTGGGCACAGTTTCGGCTAGTGGTCTCTAATTTGACATGTTTGAGACTTGTTTGGTTTCTGAAGCTGATCACATGTGTACCTGGAGTTCTTGGGAGTAACAATTTTCTTCCCTTGGTTTTATATTGGAGGCAGTTTCATCTAGAGCAGAGGTAGGCAACCTATGGCATGTGTGCCGAAGGCGGCACACAAGCTGATTTTCAGTGGCACCCACACTGCCTGGGTCCTGGCCACCGGTCTGGGCAGCTCTGCATTTTAATTTAATTTTAAATGAAGCTTCTTAAACATTTTAAAAACCTTATTTACTGTACATACAACAATAGTTTAGTTATATATTATAGACTTATAGAAAGAGACCTTCTAAAAACGTTAAAATGTATTACTGGCATGTGAAACCTTAAATTCGAGTGACTAAATGAAGACTCGGCACAGCACTTCTGAAAGGTCGCCGACCCCTGATCTAGAGAAATACCTGCATGCTATACTTGGACACTGGGAAGGGTGGGGGTGGGGGTTGGACTGCTGTACTCTGTACTGCACGGTTCCAGCTCCTGCCCTTTGTTATACTTCTAATAACAATAGCTATATAAGGCTTTCCAAAGGTGGGTAAGCATCCCTGTGATACAGCTTTTCATTACATGATTGCATACTGCTGCTCAATCCGCACTGCTCCCCAGGACTGTTTGCTGAGTGTAATTGGATGCAATCGCAGCCCCAGCGACTCTTAACAATGCAGGTCTCTTGCTAAAAGGCAGCTTCATTGCTAAGGATCCTTTCTCCAAACACGTCTCCCACAAGGCCGCTCTGCCCCCTGGAACTCGCTGTTCCAGAGAGCTCACTGTGTGTTCTTCCTTTCCAAACAGCAATGGCATTTCTACCCTGGTGCTCTGATCCAGAATAGCCCCTGGGAACAGTCAAAAGCCCAGTGAGTGGGAGCCAGTTGTATGGGTCGTTTTGGCACAAAGATTTTCTTTTCGGTTTTTAATGCCAGTGTGTACCTGCAGTGGCATGCATCTTGCCCCGATGGCTTGGCATGGTGCTTTCTCCGATTGCTGGCTCCGACAAGTGGCAAGGGGTGATTAACCTGGCACAAAACGCACCTGGAATCGTGAGCTGGATTGAATTTCTCTCCTTTGGCATTTCAGGAGTTCTCATTTCATTTGGTTGTTTGTTCTCCCTGCACTCTGAGGAGCAGCTGGGTTAGCCTTGCTGGAAGGTAATCCTGGATTGCCTGGCTGATAGACTCTATTTGCCAGCAACAGTGACTGGTCCCCATAGCCGCCCAGTATCATAAGCATAAATCCCAATTCTGAACCTTAGCGTCCAAAATGTGGATGCCTGGCATAAATCCTCTAAGCTTAATTACCAGCTTAGATCTGATAGCGCTGCCACCAGCCAGATTTTCAGTCTCTGACGCCCTCTGGTCTCCCCAAACCTTCCCTGGGGGGACCCCAAGACTCAGATGCCCTGAGTCTTACAACACAGGGAAATAACCCACTTCCCATCCTGCTCTTTACCTCCTCCCAGATTTTTTCCCGCCCTGGGTACACTAGGAGATTACTGTACTTAAACTCCTTGAATACAAAACAGAGAGGACAATTTACCTTCCCCCCTCCTTCTTTTCCCTCCCACCAGTTCCCTGGTGAGCTGCAGGCTCAATCCCCTTGAGTCCCCACTAGGAAAAAAATCCAACAGGTCTTAAAAGAAAACTTTATATAAAAAGAAAGAAAAAGACATAAAAATGTTCTCTGTATCAAGGTTGACAATACACAGGGTCAATTTTTCTTAAAAAAAATGAATAAACAGCCTTATTCAAAAAGATATCCAATTTAAAACATTCCAGCAAACTACACACATGTAAATACAAAAAAAACCCAAAAAACAAATAAGCCTATTGTTTTTCTACCTTTGTACTTACACTTGGAAACAGAAGATTAGAGAAGCCTGGAGATAGAAATCACTCTCATAGCCGAGAGAACACAGAACACAAAGACACACACCCAGAAGTTCCCTCCCTTGAGGTTTGAAAAATCTTGTTTCCTGATAGGTCCTCTGGTCAGGTATGTGGTTCCCTTTGTTAACCCTTTACAGGTAAAAGAAACATTAACCCTTAGCTATCTGTTTATGACACCCAGCTTCAGGACTCTGCCTGAGTCTCAGCCTTCTGGATGTTCCTGGGCCAGGCTTTTGGCAGGCTGGGAGCCACAGGCGCCAGGCTTGTCGGTGCGGGAGGAAGATGGGTGCTGACTGAACAGGTCACAAAGAAGGCTCTTGGAGAGTCTTCCCGTTGGGCAGATTCATGCCATGTTTCACTGGCAATGAGCTTGAAATGGAAGAAATTTGTGGCTGGCCTCCTATTTAATATGCATCTTGGACACCACAAGTCTCAGGAATGCAAGTAGCCTCTGCTCAGAGAAATGGAGCATGGCATGCTAGGACCTGTAGTCTGCAGAGCACTCCTGTGTCATTATGTATGTACTTAGCACCAGCAATGTGCTGCCCAGCACATAGACACTCCTTGCCCCAGGGCTCTTCCCATCAGGGCAGCCATGGGACATGGAGCAGAACTCTGGGCCACATTCGTTCACCCAGTGCCTTGTTCTGTTGTTACTGTGGTGAAATTCCCCGCATGAAGGGGGCGGTGTGGCCAGGGCCCTGGGCTGGGAGGCAGGAGGTGGGCTCTGTTAATCACCCTGGGTAAATCATGTGCCTTGGTGACCCTGCCTTGCCCTTTGTGTTGTCCTTTGCACCTTTGTAAAATGCCACCAGAGCAGGAGTCTCCACTCACCTCCTTTGACTAGCTGAAAATGGCTTCAGAAGGTGGGAGGCAGGGAAGACTTGGGACCTGCTCCCTGGGCCTCTGTTTCCCCATCTGTGAATGGGGTTCAGAGCCGAGCTCTGGGATACCCGGTGGAAGGGCTGTGTACATGCTATGGGTCTCTGGGGTGGCGGCTGAGGGGTTTGCATCGTATAACTTAGCAAATTCAACAACTGAAGTGAGGGGGAGAGTGCTGTGTGAGTGCTTCCTGATGGCAGATCGAGCTGGTGCCCTGGGAGAAGATGCCATGTTTTATCATCTGAGTTGACATGTAGGCTGAGACAGGCCTGCTAAGCCATTGTTCGTGTCCCCTTTTCATGCTGGCTCAATCAAAAGGCTTTCTAATGGGTGCTGTCCCATGACTGGCTTTCTGCGGCTGATCACAGCAAGTGACTCATTGGCCTGGAAAAACAAAGGACTTTATATCCCTGCTCCCACCCCCAAAATCCACTCAGTAAAAGCCTGAGGGTTTCAGGGAAGGAGTGTGACCTGCAGAGGAACGGCAGAGACCTGCTGTCTGCGGTGGAGTCCTGCAGCTGGGGCAGCCAGGAGTGCCAGCTGGTGCGAGCGCTCTCTAGAGCCGGCGATGGGTAATAAATGGAGGAAGCCCAAAGGCAGGAGTTCCCTTCTCTCCTAGGGTTGTGTGCTGCCATCTGGATGGGAATTGTGGAACCTGTCGGGGAGGGACGCTGCATTACCATCTCTCTGCCCTCGGACCTGTCGGTCTGGGGAGGGACTTAGCCCCTCCCAGCTGGCCCAGGCTTTCTTGCCACATCCCGCACCGGATTCCTTGCCTGCTTGGTTGTTCCTGTGGCACCAGACAGTGATGTTCCCAGTGCAGGATTCTGAGCTTCCAGTGGGATGAGGCAGGAGAAGCTGGGCTGGGGACCCAGGACACTGTGGAATAGGGATGGGAAGAGCTGCTATATTAGCCTTCTCTCCCCCTCCGTTTGCTCCCACGTGGGAATCCTGCTCAGACCAAATCTGTACTGGAGATGACTGGTGTCTGTATTCTGTGCACAATAAGGCCTTTTCTCTCGCCTGGCCGCTTGGGAATCCCTAGCACCATAAATACTGAAAGCACTTCTTACATATGTGGCAGGGAGGGAGCTGACTAAGGACTAGCCTAGTCCTGGGGAGAAAGGTGCTCAGGCAGAGCAGTGGCAGGGCTTGTCCCAGGCCATGCAGCCAGCCAGGTTCCTAAGGAATCTAAGCGTATGACTGTGCACCCCTGCAGTGCGCTATGCTTGTGTCAAGTCAGCCATTTGCAGGTGCAGTCACTCGCCTGGTGTGAAGCCCTGGACTCTGCATGCGTCAGGAGGTCCGTGAATATCTGAGCCAGTGAACCAAGACCGCCTCTTGGGAGCTCCTGGCTCCCTGTCCTGAGCTCAGTCTGCTAGGCAGTACTGTCCCTGAGCTTTTCCTTAGCAAAGGAGGCCCCGTTGCTTGAGGGCTCAGAAGGAGATGCCTGGTGCTGCCTTGCCAGGGGCAGAGTGGAGCTGCGGGGGCACTCCTGAGACAGAGGGGAGTCAGACACGCTGTACTGACCTCTAGAGGTTTAGCCGAGGTCTCCGCTTAGCAGAGATCCCTTCCTGGGACGCGCGCACAATCTGCTTTTTAACCTTTCACTTTGGTGTTAATGTTGCTTGGTGTTGGCTCCTTTGCCATAAGGCGCCAGGCCTCCTTCTGCAAAGCTATTGCCTCCTGGAGGGGCGTCAGGGCTGCGAGTTCACCTGAGACTGACTGACTGTGTCCAAAAGGACAGCCCAGCACCATGGCCTGATTTCTTTTCCAGCTTGGGGGAAATGGAGGGCTGGTAAATGTCCCACTATCTCCCCCCAGGTGTGGATGTGCCTCTCTGCATGGCAATGAAACCCCAGAAACTGAATGGGGCTGCAGACCCGGACAGGTCCTGCTGCTGCTGTGATCCCCCTCTGACCATGGCTCATGACCCTTTGTGCTGGGGTGTGTTCCAAGAACACTCATAGGCAGCTGGGCTGGGCTGAGGACCCTTCACTGGGCTGGGTCAGAGGTTGGAGCGCAGTGCAGTCTCTCTGTGAATCGCTGCAGGGCTGCCTGCTGCGTTGCTGATCTCTTCCTTGTCAACCTGCATTGCTCTTGTTTTAGCTGCTGCTTCTGTCTGTGTTTCGCCTGTCCACACCCCCTCCTTCCTTTTTATTTCACTGTAAATATTTGCGGCCCCTTGTTGCACCTCCCCCTCTGTCGCCCTTGCTGGAGTCTCTCAGGTTTGATTTGTTTCTGTGGGATGTCAGGATTACTCTGCATGCTGTCATTGCAGGGGGAGTTGGGTGTGCTGGAACTGCTGCCAGCTCTCTGTGAGCAGGGGCCTGCTGTTTGTGCGGCAGTGTGGTGTGAGTGTGGAGGAGCATAGGTACCCAGAGAGTCAGTGCAGTGTTCTTTCACAGGCTGTCGACATGGGCAGCGGTGCACCGTTGGTACAGTGGGATGAGTTGGGTATGCTAAAGAAAAAGCAGGAGCCCTTTATTATTCACACTGCTCTTGTGTAGCTTAAGGAGACCTTGGCTAATTCAACATGTGCCTGAGGCAGGGAAGGTTTTATTAGCTCCATTTTAAATAAAGGGAACCTAAGGCACTGAGCAGGTATGTGAATTGCCCACGGTCACACAGCGAGGCAGCAGGAGAGCCCAGAATAGAACCCAGGTGTCCTGGCTCACAGCAGCTGACTGTGCCCTCTGCTAACACCTGGCAGGGGCCTGAGCACTGAACTAAAGCCTGTGGTTAGCTTTAGCTGCAGGCTGCTTTAGCGAGCCCCGTGTTCTCGGTGCGTCTGTTCGGGGCAGACTCCAGGGCCCGTGGAGTGGGAGCACGTGCACCGTGAGGACATCTGAGATCTCCCAGGCTGATGGCACAGGGCTGTGCTGCCCATGTCGCTAGCCCAGGGTGCCTGCCCTCCCCTTCCAGAGCCTGGGCACAGCAACATGTATGCTCAGCGCTGGAACTGGCAGGAGATGCCCCACAGCTTGCAGAACCCTAAGCAGTTCTTGCCACTGCTTTGGGGCTGACAGCCCCATGTAGGAGGTGTTGTCTCCTGGCCCCTTCTCTTGGAAATGGCATAGAAAGGCTTCTGTCCCCTGCGGGAGCACAGCTGAAGGAGTGGCCCATCCAGTGCTGCCGGGGCCCAGGTGGGGATGTGCCTAGGGAATGAATCACACAAAGTTGAGCCTCCTGGCCCCTTGGCTCGGGCTGGGTCAGCCTAGTGCCTGCTGCATTCCTGCACTGTGTGCAGGTCAGCTGGGGATGGCAGGGAGAGGAGCAGGACTTTGCACATGGCCAGCCATTGTCTAGTGCATCGTGGACCGTGGCAGAGAACTGCCATTGTCCTTTCGCCCTTGGCACCTAATGTGCTGTGCAAAACGATGGTGAGAGTCTGAGTCCAGGGCTTGTGTCCCAAGCTGGTGGGTAGTGGGAACACTGCAGGGCAGGGCACCCAGGCTGGGCCCCAGAGTGGGAGGCTGGAGCTATCCCTAGGAGGTGTGCTCGCTCCTAACATATGGGGTTGTCTCTATTACTCCCTGTGACGACAGCAGCCTCTTGGGGGCTCAGGCTGCAATCCCTCACCCACCCCTCTGGAAAGCACCTGCTGGCATGGGGCTGGGGTTGGGCTGGCTTGCTATTGCAGGGCTGGGCAATTTAACGTTCCTTTGGGGAGGGATCTGTGTAAATGGGGCAGCACTGATTTCGCCAGCAGGTATAACGACAAAACCGTAGGGGAGGCTGAGCTCAGGGCCTTGGTAATGCTGCTGTGTGGATCTTTCCTTCTGCATAGGAACCCCTGTCCTCTTTTATCTCTGTGTTGGACACGGTGTGTGGGTCATAATCACCCAGGTCTAATTAGCCATGTCAGCGTAGGGAGGCAAGTCGGTGATGGGAGTCACAGCGCGGGGTGGTCGAGCGGCCGACTGAACTCGTGTAGCTGTGATTCTCTCCCATCCATTGGCCTGTGTGGAGCTGCCAGTGCTGGGAGAGAATGGAGCCAGCATGCTGGGGCTGCGTGTCACAGGGGTCCATGTGGCTGCTGCAAGGGATGAGCATGAAACGAAGCAAATGGGTCCTCATCTTTTGCGTGGATGGGCTAATGGTAAAAGCACATCAGTGGGTGGGAGGAGACCTGGGTTTTATTCTAGCTGTGCCCCTGGCCTTAGCAAGTCATGGAATGACTCTGTGCCTCGGTTTCCCTATCTCTAAAATGGGGTAATATTGCCGTACCTCAAAAAGGGGGTCATGAGGCTCGGGGGTGACCTGGAAGGAGGGTTTGTGCCTTTGGGGGGGGTCTAGAAGGGCTGGGAGGTTTGTTGTTTTGTTTGTTTTGAGTTTGGTTTCTTCACCTCAGAAAGCTGAGGGTAGTGGAGCTGTGGGACTCTTTGGAGAAATCCTGTGAGTTGGGAGCTATCTCAGCCCTATTCGAAAGGGGCCACCGGGGAAACAAATCTTTAACAAGAAGAGTGTCTCTCTCTCTCCTGTTTCCCAAGAATTTAAGTGAAACGCAAACAAAAATGGAAAGAGCATTCCCAGCCATGTGATCAAACCCACTCCCCTGTCACTGGTGGGCTGAAGGTCTCCCTCGGTAGGGCCCTTCGAGTTCTCCAGGCTCTGCTGGCGCAGAGGAGATGCAGTCTCAGGATTTCAGTTGTAAAAAGCAAGCAGGAAACACACAGTCTTCTTAAAACCTTGAATCCTCCAACCCTGTATCCAGTCTAGGGAAAGCAAATGGGGGAGGGGCCTCTCTGTGTTCCTCACCATTGATTGCTTGCTAAGGGATTTGGAAGCAAGAGTGTGGATGAGCTGTGTTAGCAGAGGGCAAGTCCTATTCTCACTGGTGGTGGCCAGTGAAGACTGCAGGTGCGGCTTGTAATAGGCTCAGTGGTCTCTGCAAACCTCTCCAGGCTCCTAGACAGCCTCATAGATCTACTTGGGCTGCACCTGTCACTCTTTCAGCATCTTCCCTAACTTGTCTCTAACCCATTCCAAGGGCCTGTATGGTTCGGCCCAAGTCCCCCTCCTTGAGGGGGACAACTCCCCCCCAGTCCTAGTGGCTGCAGGGGAGGGGAGTTGTCCCCCTCCTGGATCTGGCTGGCCAAGAGCTCTCTCTGTGGCAGTATTAAGCTTTCTCCTATTCCAACAGCAAAACCTTTGCCTCTTCCAGTGCCACACAGTTGGGTGCCCCAAGCTAGTTAGCTTAGCTGGGTAAAGACTGGTGCTGATAATACCAAGGGTATGGGTTCCATCCTAGTGCGGGCCCAAGAGGCAGTGTGGGCTAGTGGATTGCCTTTGCAGTTAGGGGCAAGTTGGTATGAGTTCTAATCCTGGCTTTTCCTCTGGTAAATCACATAATTATCCAGTGCACCCCAGACAATGGGATAGGTAAGCCCAGGCTGAGGCTGCTGTGCTGGGGCAGGGGGTCTTGCTGTCAGCAATGACTTGTTTGATTATGAATCTATAGACACATTCAGACTGGGAATAGGGTGTACATTTTGAACAATGAGGGTAATTCACTATTGGAACAATTTACTGAGGGTTCTGATGGGTTCTCTATCCATGGCCATTTTTTCTGTCGAGGGGCTGTTTCTCTAGCAGATCTTCCCTAGGAATGATTGTGGGGCTGGTCTCTGGCCTGTGTTGTACCAGAGGTCAGGCTAGGGTATCACAGTGAGCTCTTCTGGCCTGGGAAGCTGTGGATCTATGAATAAATTCATTCATGGGCCCTGAGAGGCAGGTGGGGCCGTAGCTCCTTCTTCCTGGAGCTGCAGGCTGCCCCTGGGGACTATGAGGACACTGTCCCGCCTATGGAATCACAGTGGCACCAGTGTCTGTGGTCTGGTGCTCACTGGAGCTGTGGTAAACTGAATTGGCATCACCCACCAAGGTGGGACTGGAGCTCGCTGGGTGAGTGATCTGTGGTGGGGGCTTTTCCTGTCAAGAGTGAGCCTCTCTGATGCATGTGTCTCTCTCAGGATGAGATCGAGGAGCTGCGTGCAGAGATGCTGGAGATGAGAGATGTCTACATGGAGGAGGATGTCTACCAGCTGCAAGAGCTTCGGCAGCAACTGGACCAGGCCAGCAAGACCTGTCGCATCCTGCAGTACCGGCTGCGCAAAGCGGAGCGCCGCAGCCTGCGCGTGGCACAGACTGGGCAGGTGGACGGCGAACTCATCCACAGCCTGGAGCAAGACGTCAAGGTAAGATGGGCCCAAGCCACATCTGCTCTGGCTTCTGCTCTCAGGGGACAGAAAGCTGTTAGTTGTGGGAGCTCAGATACTGCAGGGATGGGGACCTTGCCAGAGAGATCTCTGGGGTCATGCTGCCAGATTGGCTGATGGTGTATGCAGGGCCTCTGAGTTGGACAGGACTAATATGTGGTCCTGTCTGAATGGTGATTATTTCTTATTAACCATGTTTATCGTGGCAGTGCCTAAGGACTGGCCAAGACTGGGGCCCCGTCGTGCCAGGGACTTTGTACTGCAGATGCACCCAAGGGCTCCAGCCAGGCCCAGGCCCTGCTGCGCTAGGTGGTGTCCAGACACATAGGGAGAGACATCCCCTGCCCCAGGCATTTCCAATCCTAGTTAATAGGGGCAAGACCCAACAAGTGGGTGAGACAAACCAGTGTGAGGATGGTGGGTGACAGTACTAGGAGCCAGGCTGTGGGGCCAGGGCTCTGTTTCCTGCAGCCAGGAGCTTTCCTGGGAGTCTGGGAAGGGTTCTGGCTCCTGCCCGGCCCCTCTTGACTTGGGTGTGCAGACCCTGTGCCCTGGCGTGCTTGGAGTGAGCTGGATCAGCACTAGCTTGGGTGCCTGCATGTGCTGCCTTGCACCATATGACTGCAGTGTAGGCGTAACCATAGTAACCATAATGACCATAACGGTGCCAGTGCAGCTGAATGCCCTGGGCTGCGTTAGCCATCAGGCACCATAGACCCATGCGTGGAGTCTGGCTCTGGGGCGGGTGGTACCATGTGCAGCCAGAGGTGTACACAGGGCAGGCTGCCCCAGGCAAGGGCCTGAGGGCCCGCTGCTGCTCTTTGAGTGGCTGGAGGTGGGAACCCTGCTGCTGTGGCTCTGAAGGCAGCTGGGTGTGGAGGTGCCCCCTCCCCCCCCACGCTGTCAGGGTGACAGGGAGGCCCTGTGGCAGTTACTGGCCTGTGGAGGCTGGGGGCTGCTGTCCTACATTCCCTGGGGCAGAGCAGAGGAGTGGGCCCTTTGGAGGGGTGGGCTTCTCTCTGGCCCAAGCAATGTGAGGGGAGGGGCAGTAGATGGGCAGGGTGGGGGTCAGATGGGCCCCCTCCATGCTGGCTGGCTGTGAGAGGTTGAACTGGCCAGTCCAAGGGGCTGCTGGACTCATCTCACATTGCAGGTAGCCTGTAAGGTCCTCTTCCACCCCCACCCCAGCCAAAGGGGGACTGACACTGTGACCCCGTAGCCCTACATCCCCCTTCCCTCCTCTGCACGGTGGAGCCTTGGGTTGAGATTTCTGGGCTCCCCTCTCCCATGGCAGCATCTTTCTCCTTGGAGTAGAGGGGTATGGGGGAGCAGAGCTGCAGCAGGAGCCACGTTTTCCTCTATCGTTCCCCTTGAATGCCCCTTTGTTTGTGCCGCCCCAGCCTGATGTGTGGCCACCCACGCGGCGGGTCTGGGACTCCTGGCCTCTCAGACAGGGATTTGCTTTCCCACCAATGCTGCTTCGAATCCCAGAGCTGAGCAGCTGAAGGGACCAGCAAGGGCTAGCTGTACCTGGGAGCTGGCTGAGGGTCTGGGCTAGCTAATGACTGTCCCAGGCAGCTGGGAAAGGGGGCTGCATGGCTCCGCTGCTGCCCCGGAGGGCGGCACTGCAGCACCCATGCTGCCGGATGGACGGCTGTGTCATCTTGTGCCCTCTGCAGCATGATCCCAGCCTCAGTACCCCTGCTAGAGCTTCCCTGGCTGAAGGGATAGGGGTTGGATGGGGCCATAGTGACCCTGGGAATAGCACAAGCGGCAAGGGACAGATGTGGAGAAGAGGTCAGGGACAGAAGCTGGGGGGGAGGAAGAAAGGAAAACAGGAAGGAGGGGGCGGAGAGAGGATGAGATGGAGTGGGTGTGGAGGGAGAGGGAGGAGGGGGGGCTGGTTTGGTACAGCTGGGCAGGCCATGAAGCTGCAGCTTTTTCTAACCCTAGCTGAGTGTGTGGGAATTGTTCCAGCTGCAGAATTGTAGCCTGCAGGTCTCCCAGAGGAGTGTCGCTCCAAGATGCAGCTCGCCCCATTGTGGTAGTGCTGGCCATGCTCAGTGGCGTGGAGCCTGGCTAGATCAGAGGCTTGAGCCTTCCTAACAACAGGAAATGGCTCCCCTTTTCCCCAGTTCCGAGTGAAGCCCTTGTAGAGCCTGTGTGTGTGTGTGTGTCTGTCTCCTGGCTCCTACCACATGTGTCTGCCACACTGGCAGAGCTGAGCCCTTGTTGGTTGTAGCTGGTGTCGCTGAAGACTGGTTTACAGAGTAGAGTAGAAGTGATCTGAATTTTGTAGGGCTTTAATTCCTAGCACCCCTCAGCTGGTTGCTCTCCACTCCTCAGTAACGATCATTGCATCCAAGACCAACAGACACGAACATTTACCAGGTGTTCCTGCTGAAGTGATCAGCAGTAAAACAGAGAAGTGTTGGCACTTCAACTGCCATTCTTAGGGTTCACTGTTAACATCCATTTTGCCGAATGGAGCAGTTCACAGCTCTTTATGAGTTTCAAGACCACTGGGAAGGTGACCATGGATCAGCCAAATGCTGTTCGCCATTGGCAGGTGATCTTTGCATGTAGAAACTTTAAAAACCTAAGGCCTGGTCTATAGGTAAATATTACATTGGCCTGACTATATTGCTCAGGGATGGGGAAAAATTCTGCACCCTGTGCTACGTAGCTAGGTCATCCTAACCCCTGGTGTAGATGCAGCTACGTTAGTGGTTCTCAAACATTTGTACTGGTGACCCCTTTCACACAGCAAGCCTCTGAGTGCGGCCCCCCCTTATAAATTAAAAACACGTTTTAATATATTTAACACCATTATAAATGCTGGAGGCAAAGTAGGGTTTGGGGTGCAGGTTGACAGCTTGCGACTGTCCATGTAATAACCTCATGACCCCCTGAGGGATGCAGACCCCCAGTTTGAGAACCCCTGAGCTAGGTCAACAGATGGATTCTTGCCGACCTAGCTACCTCCTCTCTGGGGATCGGGGTGGCTTAACTATTGTGATGGAAAACCCTTTTGATATAGGAAGCAGCAGTGCTGTTGCAATGCAGCTGGAGGTGCTAGAGGGTAGCTATACCCTTAGGTCAGGGATGGGCAAACTACAGCCATTTTAAGCCAGCCCCTGCTCTGGCACTCCGGCCGGGGCACTGGGTCAGGGCTGCACCAAGTGGCTCCCGGAAGCCGCAACATGGCCCCGCTCCGGTTCTAACGCACTCCAATGGGAGCTGCAGGGGTGGTGCCTCTGGACTGGGCAGTGTGCAGAGCTGTGTGGCCGCGCCTCTGCATAGGAGCTAGAGAAGGGACATGCCGCTGCTTCCCGGAGCCGCTTGAGGTAAGCGCCGCTCGGAGCCTGCACCCCCTGTGCAAACCCAATGCCCCAACCCCTTATCCCAGCCCTGATGCCCCTCCCACCCTCCAAACCCCTCGATCCCAACCCAGAACACCCTCCTGCACCCCAAACCTCTCATCCCCACTCCCACCCCAGAGCCCGCACTCCCAGCCAGAGGCTGCACCCCTTCCTGCACCCCTGCCCCAGCCTTGATCCCCCTCCCACTCTTCGAACCCTTCGGTCCTAGCCAGAGAACCCTCCTACACTCCAAAATCCTCAGCCCCACTCCAGAGCCCGCACCTCCCAACCCCAATTTTGTGAATATTCATGGCCCACAATATAATTCTTATTCTCCGATGTAGCCCTTGGGCCAAAAAGTTTGCCCATCCCTGTCAGGTTCTGCAGCAGGAGCATGGGGATCTCTAAAGCCACTGGGTTGCAGATAACAACGGGAACAGGCAGCTGCTGGGGTGCAAGAAGCGCCGGATTGTTAACAGTCTTTACTGACTCTCACCTGACAGTCCGTGCCTCTGCTCCCAACTTCAGATCCCCTGCAAACCAAATCGCCCAGAGAACCCAGACCTCCAAATCAGCAACCCTGCGAAGAGCTGGAACCAGGCCCCTCCCTCCAGCTTGGACCTGAACCTTTCCTTTCTGCAGTGTCTGCTGATCCCCATGGGGCCGTATCACTCCCCTCTCTGGAGTCAGAGATAATGTGTTCTCCCTGTTGCCCTTGTGCAGCTTGGCAGGGCTAGTGGGCAAGGCCCTGGCCTGCCTTTGCCAGCGTGCGGTTTTCACAGGGCACCGTTGTCCCTCCCTTTCTTTTCTCTGGGCCCATTCCAGTGCTGTCTGCTCCCCAGGCAGAGTGCCTGGCCTGGCCGTGCTCCCTCCCGGGGCCAATCAGCAGACATAGGACTAAGGCAGGGGATTGGGGGGAGCCAGATGTATCTCTCGCAAATGGCTCCTAGAGCTCATACTGCAGAGTCACTGAGGGGCAAAAATAGAAGGTAGCTGCAGCAGCTGGGCAGGGCCTGGCTTCCCCTCCCTGCCCTGCTACGCATACAGAGGAGGAAGTCTTCATGCTCCAGCTCTTTAATCTCTCTTACACAGCCAGAGCCCAGGCGGCACCTTCCCCTCCCCCCCGGCTGGCTCTCCCGAGAGCAGGCACCGCAGCTGCGCTGCTTAGGTTAGCACTTGGCTGTCCTGTGGCCATGAAGTGCCTTTCCATCCTTGCGTTAGGAAGCTGAGCAAAGTCTGAATTTGAGCCAAACAAGGGCCCTTACACAAAGGAGGGGTTGGGTTGCCAAGTGCCCCAGGCACCAGAAAGCGGCTGATCCTGGAAAAGAAACATGCCACAAATGAGTGATGGCAGCTCCTCCCCAGCATCCGGCGCTAACTGGACTGTAATTATGAGGCAAAGTCTGAGTGTGTATTTAAAAGCGAGTCTCTTGCTGCCCATACCTGCTGGGGACAAACCCTGCGAGAGCTGATAGAGTAGAACTCTGAAACCAGTGTACCCAAACATATGGGTTTATTTCCCTGCTGCCCTCATGCTGTTCCTCTCCTGAGCCCCCTGCACTGCTCTACCGACGCACAGCAACCCTGGCTTCATGCTCCCAGCTCCCTTGTGCAGTGCTGCCAGATAGTGTAGCTGCAGCCAGTGGCAGTTGCCTTCCCACGGCCCCTGTGTAGTGGACTGGGTGCTGGGTTGAGTTCCCTGAAGAGAGCCTGAACCCTTGTGGATCTGCATGACACGCCCTGGCCTCAGTCTTGAGACCAGGGTTAGGAAATGTGACCAATGCCACGGGATTAGGGGAATTTGATCTCTTGTCCCACAATTCCCTGGACTCCTGGAAGCCCTTTCAAAATCTCCCAGAAGCCATGGCTTCTGGAAGCTACCCCTGGGGACTGGGGGACAGGCACCCGCAGGCAATGTGACTAGTGGTGCTGCCTAGTGTTACTGTGGGCGTCAGTCAGATTGCAGCCCCCAGAGCAGCAGGGGTGAGGCCTGGTTCTGCAGCTGGCCAAGGCCTGGGTGTTCAGGCCTGTCAAATCAGCTTGCTGTATCTCAGGGCCATGAGCGGGGGCCTGTCTCCCCCGGGTTCTGGACTCCCCACCTGGCACAGCCTGATTGCTCTGCCTTGGAGATGTGTCCAGACACTGACACTTGTGTTCTAAGGATGGAAGGCTTGGCTTAGCTTTAGAGGTCGGGGGCCAAGAGTGGGGGATCAGTGTGTCAGGCATTGGCTGCATCTTCCTGTTCCCTTGCTGTGAGGCTTACAGCAGGGAGGTGAATGGCGAGGCAGGGTGCCTGGCTTCAGGGGCTGACTCTGTCCTGGGAGCAGGAGCTGGGAACGATTGCTCCAATGTGTGTGTCAGTCTGTATTGTCCCTACACCTCCCGCCCCCAACTCCCAGAAGCTGCCTCTTGGCCATGTTCCCGTGCACAGGAATTAAGCACTTTGCTCATCAAAGCTGCCTTCCCCATGGAGACCCACATCCATACCAGCATTCCTAGGGTGCTGTTTGCCATGCAGCAGTGCCCTCACAGCTTGCTTGCTGGTTCCCAGAGACCAGTGTACACTGGGGCGTTGCACAAATAACTGCGGAAGGTTAAACAAGGGGCATCTCCTTCCCTTGGCCCCTAAGCTGTGCACTGGGCAGTTGTGTGTCTTTTCATACACACCCCCAGTTTCCCTCCCAGCCTGTCAGGGCTGCTTTGGGACCTCCCCTCCCCCCCAGCCTTTGCAGCTGTTGTGTTGCAGGTTCCCATGCCAGCCTGGCCTGGCATGGAGATGCCGCCCCGTTGGTTCCCTCTCTACACTGCAGCTGGAAGCCACCCCAGTTTCAGACACAGCCACCGGCTGAGGGTGGTGCTCCAGGATCGAGGGAAAAGGCTTTTCCAGCCTTTGGGACTGTGCAGGCCTGACTTGGAGTGGAGGAGAGATGGAGTCACCTAGACGAGGGCTCCTGGCTGGGGGAGCAGCTGGCCAAAGAAGAGCCAGAAGCAAATCAAAATGGTGGCATAGGAATGTGTGGTGGTTCTCTGGCGTCCCCCACTGCCTGTGTCCATGGGTGCCCTAGAGAAAAGGGCTTGGCTGCCCAGCACAGGAAGGCCCCCCAGATATAAATCCCCTTCTCTGGGGCTCTCAGCCACCCTGCGCCCTCCAGCAGAGAGACAAGCGTGTGGAGCTCATGTGAGTTATTAGTGTGCGTGTTGCCATCTGAGCCTTGTGTCTCTCTCTCCCCGATCTGCTGGAATCTGGGAGGCGATCGTCACTTGGTGGGCATGGCTTCCCCCTCATTGGCTTAATGTGATGCCAGTGTGTGGCTGTGCCAATGTGTGGCTGTGCCAGCTGCACCCGCTTGGGATAAGTGTTCTGGTCTTTGGCAGATTGCACAGGGACTGTGGTGTTATCCTGGACCAGAGCTAACCTCCTCCTAACCACTGAGGAGTGCACAGCCTGGTGCTGCCCTGTCGCAACGTCCCTTCCCAGGGCCCGGGTGGTACGCCAGGAGACAGAACCCATCACTGAGATTGGCAGGCATGGGTTTGTGAGCGGTGGGTGATTAGGGTCACAGACGCAGACGTTCAGCCCTGGGGAACTAGCAGGAAGCCAGCAAAGGATCTGTCTGGTGTGACAGATACATTTGTGTTTAAAACCCATGGTCAGTTGATCTAAATCCATTCAACTGGCCTTCCTCCTTGCCTGGGGCTCAGGTCTGCCTTTGCCTCGGTCCCTTCTGGCAGCCCGAGCACTCTGTCTGGCTAGGCAGACCCACTGCAGAGCTCTCTGTGGTTGTCAGATATCAGGGGGTAACCGTGTTAGTCTGTAGCCACAAAAACAAGGAGTCTGGTGGCACCTTAAAGACTGGCTGATTTATTTGGGCATAAGCTTTCGTGGGTAAAAACCCACTTCTTCAGATGTAGTTGTCAGAGTGTCTTGCTGAGTCACCCATTGTAATTTTAGTGACTTTTGTCCCTCCAGGAGCTGTGGCTAGTACAGTGGAGCTGTGCCAGTTGCCCACTGGCTGTGTCAGCAGTTACAGGCTCCCCTGTGGCCATTTTCACTCCGGTCGTGTCGCGCTCTGTCCCTGTGTCTGAGCTCTCCACTTGCTTGGACCAGTGTTTCCACTGAATGATCCATGCTGGCCAGGGGCGGCTCTAGCCATTCCGCCACCCCAAGCATGGCGGCACGCCACTGGGGGTGCTCTGCCGGTCGCCAGTCCCGCGGCTCCGGTGGACTTCCCGCAGGCATGCCTGCGGATGCTCCACCGAAGCCGTGGGACCAGCGGACCCTCTGCAGGCACGCCTGCAGGAGGTCCACCGGAGCCACCTCCCGCCCTCCTGGCGACTGGCAGAGCACCCCCCGCGGCATGCCACCTCAAGCACGCCCTTGGTGTGCTGGGGCCTGGAGCCGCCCCTGGTGCTGGCTCCTGCTCCATGCCACCCAGGGGATCCGGACTAGGGCTGCCTGCGGGCACTGGGGACATCGACTGCTACACTTTGGGCCCCTGTAATTTGCACTCCCTGCTGTGCAGGACTGACAATAAATGTCTCTTGCCGGCGTCGGTTGTTCCTTCCTCCGTTCTCAGTGGAGCTGAGGTTTGAAGCAATGTAGTGGTTCGAATAGCAATCCCGTACTAGCTCCCTTTTCCTGGGGCTGCCACCAGCACTGCCAGGCCCCTGACATAGTACATCAGGGTGGCTAACGCGCTGCTGGTGACAGCACCCTCAAAGATGGTTCGTCCTCTCGGGAAGCTGGGCCAGCAGCTGTCCCCATGCAGGAGAGAATGGGGGGCCTCAGTGAGAGCATCTAACCCCTAGCTCAGAGAGGGCTCAGAGGGCAGACTTCCCACACGCTTAGGGGTGGGCATATCGGCCCAGCTCTGAGAACTGCTGCTTCCTGGCTAATTACTGCTGCTCCTCACAAATTGTAGGCCCTAGATAAACTGTGGCTACTGTTTACATGTTGTTTTTTAAATCCCCAGTCTACATGGATGGAAATGCTATTTCCAGCCATGAGGAAAGTTAGAGACCTCTAGCCTGGTCTGGGTCCTTGTGTGCAAGTAGAGCATCCCTGCGTGATGGGCCCCAGTCCTGCCTGCCCCTCTGAGCACTGCTTTCATACGGGCATTAGAAACGCTGCTCCCGTCCTTGCTGATGAGCCTCAGCCTGAGCATGGTCTTGCTCTGTTTGCAGGTGGCCAAGGACGTCTCTGTGCGGCTCCACAACGAGCTGGAGGTGGTGGAGAAGAAGAGGATCAAGCTGGAGGAGGAAAATGAAGACCTGCGCCAGAGGCTGATCGAGACAGAGCTGGCCAAGCAGGTGCTGCAGAATGAGATGGACAAACTGCGTGAGGTGAGAGGGTTGGGCTGCATGGGGGAGTGAGTGTGTATGCAGTCTGCTGTGTGGGGGTGGGGGGTATTTTATGGGTCCCTGGGGTACCAGGGAGCCAGCCCAGCTGTTAGTGGTTAGTGACTACAGGCTCTCTGCCTATAGAAGGCTTCCTGTCTCCTTGCACCTTGGGAATCCACAGAAGCCTCTGCTCTCCTCATTTAAATGGAAGCTGCTTTGCCATCAAAATATTTTTAACCTTCCCCCCGGTTTCAAGCCCTGGGCAGTGCCTATCTCCTCTCTGTGAGCCTCAGTGGCCTAGGGCCTCCGCTAAGTCGCTTGTGAGATCTCTGTTCCATCCCCACCAGACACTAGCCCTGCTGGGATTTACTTTGCTAAGGTTCAGGGAGGCCCTAGCAGCAGGGGCTGACCTGCGTGCCTCCAGCTCTCTGATTTGACAGCAGCGGCTTTGGCTGCCTGTAGGGAAACTCTCCACAGACATGGCCTAATAAATACTGCTCCGCCCTCCTGTGACGGTTGGTGAGTGGGGCCAGGGTGGGAAGCCTAGGAGCTGCCGCAGATGTCCTTCAGGGGGTGCGTTTGTTTGCTGGTGGAAGGGACTGTGACACTTGCCCAACATATGAGTGGGAAACCAGCCCCTCCTGAGCCTAGAAACCTCAGCCTGAGGTGTGTGTGACTGAGCTGGAGAGGGAGGCTCCATGCATGCACCGGGCAACCAGTGCATGCAGGGGGTGATGGATAACATGAATGTGCCATGGTGGGGAACTGGCACCTGGCAGCAGCCCAGGTCTGGGGTCACTCTGGGCGTGCGGTGGGGAAGGGTCCAGATAGGCAGGATGGAATTACTTAATTAATTAGCCTCTTAGAGTTGGTATGGCTACTTCTACCGTTCCATGTTCTGTATGTATATATATCTCCTTACTATATGTTCCATTCTATGCATCTGATGAAGTGGGTTGTCGCCCACAAAAGCTTATGCTCAAATAAATTTGTTAGGCGCTAAGGTGCCACAAGGACTCCTTTTTGTTTCTTTGCCAGTCTAGATGCAGCCCAGCTGGGTTTGTCCTCCTGCCTTCGTGGTTCATTTCTTATTCTGAGCAGCTGTGCATGAATGGGGCCGGTGGGAGGAAAGGCCAGTGCTGTGCACTGGTGTTTGAAGTTCCTTTTGTTAATCTTCACAGGCGTCCCGGCAGGCTACAGGCAGGAAGATGAAGCTCCTTAGCTTGACTAGGAAGGTGGATCTGCCCAGATCTAGGGTCCTCAGGGCTGCCCCAGGGGCAGTTGTGATCTGATGGAGTAGTGGGCTTGAAGTCAGATGTGACTTGTGCTCTCTTCTCTGCAGCTGACTTGCTTCATGGCCTTGGGCAAGTTGCTGCCCCCACAGTGCCTTAGTTTCCCATCTGTGAAATGGAGCTGCTAATGGTGACCCTCCTGGGGAAGGGGCTAGAGAGAGGAAGTGCTAGATAAGTGCAGAATATTGTCATCTCTGAGGGGAAATGTGCAGTTAACTGGAGGTGCCAACTGACTAAAAACTGTTCCCCACGCACCTGAAAGCTTGCAGATGTGCCAGAAACAAACCTATAGGGTGTGTGTGTGTGTGTGAGAGAGAGAGAGAGAGAAAGAGACTGCCCACTGCAGGTGTCTTAGCTAAAGCCAAACTCTCCTGCCTCCTTTACAGAGGGCTGTGAGGGTCCACTGTGAGCTCAGGAGAACCATCCCTTGTGCCAGCTCGCAGGACTCTGCACTTCAGAGGTGTGTGATGACCAGGGGCTGAAATCTTTTCTCAGCTGGGAGCTGTGTATTTTCAATGGCTTGTACCTGAAGTGCAGGTGTGGGTCAGGTCCTGACTCCAGCAGGCATCCTCTGGGGAATTCATGCTTGGCTGCTAACTTATTTAGCCTGCTGTTCTTCGAATATGTCCAAACCTTGATGCTCCTCTGGGCTGAGGTGGCTCAGCAAAGGAGTTGGGCTAGGGAGAGCTTGGAGGCTGGGCTGGGCTGGCACGTCCGTGCAGTGGATACCTCGAAGCCAGCAAGGTCCCATCTCCTCATTAGCAGCTTCAGTGATTCATTTGGTTGTCTCATTAGGATTTCTGAACAAGTGAGTTAACAGCCCTCAGCCGCCTCTTCCTCCTGTGCTGAGGCACATGTTGGCAGCACAGCAGCTGAGCTGGTTAATAGCAAAACAAACAAGCCCCTCTCCAAGGCTCAGTGCAGGGACAGGCTTGCCCCTAAGGGGATTAGAAGCTGATTATTTCTCCAGCCGGAAGAGGCATCTCCCATAATTGGATAAATGCTGGGAAGGCCAATTAATCACCGAACACAGGCACCGCAACACCTGTGGCTCTGTGCATCTTCTCCCCTCCCAGGGCTGCATCTCCCGGAGAGCCTGAGCCCTTTGGCGGCGGGAGGGGGATGACACAAGACCTGGTCCTGACTCCCAGCGGAGCCACATGCTGCAGCTCAGCTCAGCACAGCAGGACTGACATGTTAATCTGAACCCAGCATCACCCAGCAGTCACAGTCCTGCTGCCACCCAGCAGTGCTGGTGTGGTCCCTGGCGGTATGGCTGCGCCGACACCATCACCCCAGCAGCAGAGACTGATGTGACTGTGGTGCTGATATCACAGGCTCAGGGACGCCCCCTCCAGACCTTGCCCAGCCATTTTTCTGCCGTGGGGTGGGACAGCTAGGTCCAGCCCTATTCCAGGGTCATGCTGGTGTCACAAGAGCATTGGAGAAATGCGTGGTGTGGTCCTGCTCCCTTGGGAGGGTTTGCTCACTGCCTGGGGGCTTCCCAGCAGCAGCAGCCCTGACAATGGGCTTGTCCTTAATAGGAGTGGCCTAGATCTCAGCACCTTGGCACAGGCAGAGGCTTGCATTGCTTAGCTGCATTCTTTGGCTGCTGGGTCCCAGCACCAGCTTGTGAATATTTCTGGTGCAGCACGTGTTTAGGACAGCATCCACGGGGCACTGCTCTACTGAAGTGTCCCTGATTAGTAGTGTGGCTGGCAGGGCTGCTTACCAAACACTTGCTGGGGGGGTAGAGGAGGCAGCTAAGCTGCTCCCCTGGGCGAGGGGAAGTGCCTGCATCTGGGAGGAGCAGTAGACCTGGTGCCTCACAGTGGAGGGTTTCTCAAGACCCACTAAAATGGCATGAAATTTGTCTCCTTCAAGTCAGTGTGGCTTCTCTCCCCCCTCCCATCTCCCATGGCTCTCTGCACCAGGAGCAGGCAGCAATGGCTGGAAAACAAGAATCAAATTCAGCTTTGAAAAAAGCTGTGAACATTGGTGGGAAGGAAGGAGGTAATGTGCTGAAAATGTAGGAGCAGCTCAGGAGCATGGTGCCTGCCCGGGACCTGACTCTACACCATCCATGACGAGGAACTGCCGCTGCATGTGAGACTCCCCAAGCAATCTGCTTGGCAAAGGGCTGATGATCATGAGCCTCAGAGGCCGCTGCACGCCCCTCTCTTCACCACCACACTACGTGCAGGGCTCACGGGGGCAGGGTTTGCCATGGTTCTGCATCCTGTGTGCTGCCCTGCACATTAAATAATGGCAGTGAGGGTCCTTGTCCCGCAGGCTCCCCCTGTCCACTTGGGCATTCGTGTCTCTTCCTGCTCATGCGTAAGCCACAACGTGTTGAAAATCCGCACGTGCCTTTCGGTGCCCATGGCTACGTGCCTTCTGGTCATCGCCCCCCATTGTTGCCTCCTCCTCCCTTTTGGCTTGCCTCCTGCCTGGCTTGCCAAATGGCACCTGCTAAACTTACCTTGCTCGCCTGCCAGCCAGACCCACCTCCAGCCGGTGAGGGAAGTGGGAGGGGCATGGCCACAAGACATTATCCCAACCACGCTCACTCCCTTACTTGGAGCTGGTGAGTCACAAGTGGGTTTTAGGCAGTGGGAAGCATTAGTGCTTCCAGGGCCAGGGTATTTTTGGAGCTAACCCTACCTGCAGCAAGCAGTGGTGTGCACAGAGCCTGTGCCGGCCCAGGCCCCAGGTTTGTGGGTGCACAGATGGAGAATCTTGGGGCTCACTCATATAAGCACGTGTGTTTTGCCACTTACCTGAAATGTATCTCAACCTCTGGGGCCTCGCCATATCCTTCTGCTCTATTGCCCCCTTCTCCAGCAGCCTTTGCCTTGCCTGCTGCACTTTTCCCCGGCAGGGCTCCAGTAGCCTGCTCACCTGTCAGGCGCAGGCCCACTCTTCCCACAAGCAGTGTCTCTGGGCAGGCAGCAGGCCCTCTTTGCTCCGAGTGTGCTGGGGGCAGTTCCTTTCCCCAGGCATCCCCCGCTTCCTCCCTGTTTATCTGACTCCCTCACCAGCCACCTTCCCCGGCTGACGTACCCTCTCTCCCTCCCTCCAGCCACACCCACCCAGCTCCCCTCTTTTCTCTCCATCCCAGCTCTGACTTCTCCAGGTAGCAGTGCCTGCTCCCCAGCTGACCCTGCCAGGCTGTTCCTGGGTCTTGCTCTATGTGCAGCGAGCAGACATGGCAAGGCCCAGGCAGTGAGCATTAGTCTAGAAGGCGTGTGCGAGTGTGTGTACATGTGTGGTGGGGTCTTAACTCCTTTTGGGCAGCACAGCCCACAGCTGCAACCCCGGGCGGGGAGGTCAGACAGAGCCCCGGGTGCTGCTTGCTTGGAAGCTGGATTGTCCAAGCTGCTGTGGGTAGGGAACAAGTTGGGAGTGTCTTTGGGCAGGTTCATCATTGGATGCAACGCCTCACCCTTGCTGCACAGCAGGCCCTCTGTACCCTCTTTGCTACTGAGCGGAAAATTGGGGCTAACCAGCAGCTTTGCTGCCCTGCTGGATTGGCCTGAACAGCCAGCAGGCGCTGCGCGTGTGGCCGGAATGAAACCTGCTGTACAAATGGTTGTGGTGTCCTGTGAAGTCGCCAGCTGGTGGAACACCTACCCAGGTTTCAGTTCTGCTCCTCTATGTGGGGTAGCGAGGACGAGGCCAGCAGGTGCTTGCTGTGGTGTTGGAGGGTCATCTGGGTCATTCGTCCCCTCCCTGAATTCACTGTCTGCTGCCCAAACACTCCCTGCTGGATGGTGCAGAAAGTCAGGCCAGGCAGCTTGGCTGCGGTGGTCCTGCCTGGGACTGGCTGCCCAGTCCAAGTCTCTCCTGCTTATGAGATACTTACTCCACCTCCCCACAGTATCTGAGCCCCTCACCATCTCCCATGCATTTATCCTCACCACCCTAGGAGGCAGGGCAGGCTTGTGATGACCCGCCCTGAAAAGATGGGAGCTGAGGCCCCAGGAGTCTAAGGGGCAAGCCCAAGGGCACACAGGAAATCTGAGGCGGAGCAGGAAATTGAGCCTGGATGGCCCAAGTCCTAGCCTCGAGCTCTGCCGTGTCTCAGCTACCTGGGGGAGCGTGATGGCTCGGGTCTCAGTGGCATCGTGCTATGGACAATGTGGTGGTGGTTAGGGGCAGTTGCATTTTTAGTAGATGTATAGGAGGGATGTCTGTAACAAACGCCTTACATCTTGTATCAGCAAGTGCTTGGGCCTGCCAGCTCCGTGCTGCCCAGGGGAAGGAGGAAACCACGTGAGCCTGAGAGCCGCTTGGTTTCCTGAGAGGCTTGCAGCTGTAGCAGGCTACGGGACTGAAAGCAGGTGTTAAACTCGAAAAAAGCTCTCAATCAGCCATTCCCCAAAGCCCACCTTCATCTCTGCAGCATTCAGCTGCTCTACGCCTCTTTCCTTTCCATGCTGTGTAAGGGACCGGAGACAGAAGCTGTGGGCTCTGGCCTTTCCCTGGAGTCTGTCTGTCCCCAGTACTGAGAAATCTGGGATTCATGGGCCAATATGTGTAGTGCAAAGGGGAGCTGGCATGTTGGTGCTGACGTGATTTGTGGGTTCCTCGCTGGTGGAGAGGCCCAGGAGCGTCTGCATTCCCTCAACCTGTCACTTCCTGCAGTGGCTGGCAATCTTACACTGGGATTTCCAGGAGGCTGAGGTGAGGAGACTGGGTTTGCCGGAGCCAGGCAGCTGGGAGACCAGGGGTTTCAGAGCCTGCCTGGGAGAACTCGACCTCTGAACCCTGCAGGAGTGCTTGATCTTTTGCCTGGGCAAGTAAAATGGAGCTGCAGCCCTGGGGACTGAGATCAAATTGGTCTTATAATGGCTGCAGAGCAATGAATAATGCTCTCTCCTCAAGCTGAAAATACACACCCAAGTCCTGTGCTGCCCCCCCCACCCCCCCCTGTTCCTGCAGCCTGGTAAAAGAATTATAACAGCAAAGCTGCTTCTCTCCTGGGCCAATGGTGGCACCTGGGCACCGCCTGCATCTGCCCCTTTAGATGGGGAAAGCATAAAGAACTCTGGGACCCTGCCTGAGAGATGGTCATCCAACCTGGGCACCTCGCCTGAGCAGAGGAATCTGCCATGCTGCCCCAGGCAGGCAGGAGTCAGCCCAGAACTAACAGAACCCTTACTCCAGGGAATGACCGGGCAGTGCTGCCTTGCAGGCCTCACACTCCTGAACAAGCTGATAGAGAAGCTAATAAACAAGCAGGGTCCAGTTCCTCCTGGTGGCCAACTAGCTGGACCCTGTTGCATCAGGCTCCAACCCAGGAAATGAGTGAGACAGCACCTGTCAGTCTGGTGGGCAGGTACAGGTGCCTCCATCCTCGTGACATCGGGCCTCTGCTGCCGCGGATGTCTTTGATCAATAGACAGTCTGATCCCACCTCTTAACTCCCTGCACAGATCAACAGAAACATCCTGAACTGGCTCAGGTCTTCGCTCTTGCAGCAAACGCAGGCTGGTTTTATGGGCATCTGAGCAACAGACACGAGTGCTCTGAGCCTTCCCTTCCAGCTCCATCCTCTTCCTCGTGTTGCCCTAAATCTGGGGAAGGCCAGTGGTAATGCAGCCTGGGCTGAAGTGCCTGCTCAGCCTGGGCTCAGCATCATCTCCCCCTCACTCAGTGCCTGGCGGAGGTCAGCTAAGCTGCTGAACCCAGGCAAGCCTGAGGGGATGCTGGTAGGAAGAAGCGTTTTGCGAGCTTGCTTCCTCTCTGATCTCTGACCTCAGACTGTTGGGCTGCAGCTGTGAGTTCCTGGACTTTGTCTAAAGACTCGCACTCTGGTGCTGGCATGCCAGCAATGGGAGCACCGTAAGGACCTGGACAGACTCTGCCTTTGGCTGGTGATGTCAGGTTGGAGCTGGGGGAGCAGGTAAGAAATAAAGATGCTGTTTCCATGCAAATCTACCTGATCAAGACTCAAGCTGGGCGGCCAATCCAGGAAGTCTGGCCTGGAACTGGAGGACTGAAGCTGGGAGTGTAGGTGCATGACTGGCTGGGAGGAGCTGCTGCTCTAAGGTGCAACAGAGGAGCTGCCACTGGTTGTGAAGTCCCAGGAAATGCCCTGGGCCAAGGTCATTATTGTTGCTCTGGGCTGATGCTGGAACCGCACGGGCATGTTGCGACTTTCTTGGTGGGTGGTGCAGGACATGGCTTTGCAACGACCATCACGAGCCGCTCAGATACTTGCAGCCTCTCCCGACGTGGTTAGTCAGGTATTGTGTCAAGTAGCCCTGCAAACCACCTCACAGGGTTTGTTCACTCTTTGGCCCTGCCCCGAAGCTGTCAGGCGTCTCTTTCTTCAGGGAGCCAACCCCCTTACAGGGGAGCCTGTTGTGAGCACATTTCCCCTCTGTGCCGATTCCTCCACTGGCTTCCCACCGGTACGAGGCCTCGGGCCTGATCTCCAAAGTCATCAATAGGTTTGAGCCAGCTGTATCGGTCACTCTGTCTGCACTCAGTGTTTGTCAGGGCAGCTGTCTCTGCGTCAGCATGGTTTACAAAGCCCAGGGCAGCTTATGATAAAGTGACTTCCCTCCAGGGTGTTCAGCTTCTAGAGGAAATTAGACTTCTCCACTGTCCAACTCCCTTCCTCACCTTGAGGACAGGGGGAAGGGCTGCTCTACAGAAGGAAGCTTTTCCACTATGGTTGGATAATGCCTCTTTTAACCGGGGAGGGGAGAAGAGCGCTAGGCCCTTGCTGGAAGGGTTTCAGTCAGAAAGCCTTAAGATACCCACAGTGGGCGTTTTAGGAGCTGGTGTGCAGGTTCACTGCATGTGGCTGATCTCCATTCGACAGGCCAGAGTGGGTGGCGCCAGAAGGCCTGCAACAGGGTTCCTGTACATGTGGAAGTTTTCCAAGTGAGATAATCAGAAGCCAGGGAGGTTTGTGATGGTGTCTGCTTTACATACACTGCACTGTGCTGCTGAGAGATGCCAGGCTGAGCTGTCCTTTATCACTGTCATGGTATAATTCCCCACTCTGAACCTTAGCGTACAAAAGATGGGGTACCAGCATCAATTCCTCTAAGCTTAATTACCAGCTTAGAACCTGTAGCGCTGCCACCAACCAGGAATTCCAGTGCCTGGTACACTCTGGTCCCCCCAAAACCTTCCCTGGGGACCCCAAGATCCTCTGGATCTTAACACAAGGATAGTAAACCCTTTTCCCCCACCTGTTGCCTCTCCCAGGCTTCCCCTCCTGGTTACCCTGGAGATTACTGTGATTCAACTCCTTGAACACAAAACAGAGAGGACAATTCACCTTCCTCCCTCCTCTCATTTCCCTCTCCCAGACTCTCCCTGAGAGGAAAGTAATCCTAAACACAGAGAGAAAATTATCCTTTCTCTCCCCCTGCCCTCTTTCTCCCCACCAATTTCCCTGTGGATCCAGACCCAGGTCCCCGGGGTCTCACAGAATAAAACAATCAGGTTCTTAAAACAAGAAAAGGCTTTTAATAAAAGAGAGAAAAACAGTAAAAATTATCTTGTAAATTTAAGATGGATTCCGGGTACAGGGTTTTTTCAGCTATAGACACTGGGAATACGCCTCCCAGCTAAGTTATACAAGTACAATTAAAATCTTTCAGCAAATACAAATTGAAGCCTTCCAGCCAAATCACAATTAAACTCCTTCCAGCCAAATGCACATTTGCAAATAAAGAAAACAAACATAAGCCTAACTCGCCTTATCTACCTAGTACTCACTATTCTGAACTGATAAGAACCTGTATCGGAGAGATTGGAGAGAAACCTGGTTGCACGTCTGGTCCCTCTCAGAACCCAGAGAGAACAACCACCCAATTCTAACAGCACACACAGAAACTTCCCTCCCTCAAGATTTGAAAGTATCCTGTCCCCTGATTGGTCCTCTGGTCAGGTAACAGCCAGGCTTACTGAACTTATTAACCCTTTACAGTCAAAAGAAATATAAAGTACTTCTGTTTTATTAACTCCTACTATCTATGACAATCACCAAAATGGATAGTAGGAACAGAAGCTTCCTCTTGTGCCTCTGCTCCCTGTGGGGTACACCGCCCTGTTCACAGGGTGCCCCTAGACACTCTGGGATGGCAGCATGGCCTAGTGGGTAGAGCTAGGAGCTGGAAATCAGGTCTGCTGGTCTCCAGCTCCAGCTGTGTTGCTCTAGTACATGGCAGACCCTGCCTGTGACAGCACTTCCCTGCTTCACTGGGGAGTGGCTCAGTGCTTGGTGTTCTTCCATCCGCAGAAGCAGGAGGCTGGGAATGCAAGGCATTAAACAAACTGCCAGCCGCCCCCTTCAGGGGAATGTGGCTATCAGCATTGCTGCCTGCTGCACCTTCCCTTCCTTTAACTACATCCTTGACCAAAGTCCATTAATCTAGCTGGGGACCATGTCGTGATGGGATTTCTCCTAGTCGGCGGCAACGTGCCTCCATGATTAAGGCTAAGATTTTGTCATGGTTATTTTTAGTAAAAGTCATGGACAGGTCAGGGGCAGTAAACAAAAAATCACAGAAGCTGTGACCTGTCTCTGACTTCTGCTGCAGCGGCTCCATGGTTTCCCCTGCTGTTGTGGTGGCTGGGAGCTGTGGGGTTCCCCCTCTGTCCACAGCAGCTGGAAGCTGCAGGGGGGCCTCCCTCCACCCAGGGCAGCTCGGAGCTGTAGGCTGACCATATTTCCCAAAGAGAAAACAGGGCACACCCAGCCGCTCATCAAAGGTGCTGTCTTCTGCTGTGCAAGGCTGTCGCCTGTTGCTGGAACCCTCTCGGGGCCCCCACTGGCTGCCAGCTCCTATCCCTCAACCCCTGGGGCTGAAGCAGAGAATGTCTCCATGACCTTCCTGACATAAACACAGCCTTACCCATAATGCAGCATGGCAGGCATTGATATCATTTTTGCAGCTGGTTAAATTGACCTTGGTGATGAAAAGGTCAAAGTTCACATTTTGGGGTTGGTTTTCTGCATTCAGCACCCACAACCAAAGCTGGCAGCAAAAAGCAAGGTTCTAGCTCAGGGTTGGGCACACAACCGATAGCGCAGTCACCTTGTGCAAGTGTCTGCGTGATATTAAATAAGCAAATTCACAAATGCTTGTCCTGGCTGCATGGGAAGTGCAGTGTGCAAACAACTTGCATAACTTAGGATGACCAGATGTCCCAATTTTATAGGGACAGTCCAGATTTTTCCATCTTATTCTTATATAGGCTTCTATTACCCCCCCGACCCTCTGTCCCAATTTTTCACATTTGGTGTGTGGTCACCTGAGCATAACCCTTTTCTCTTCTCTTTCCAGAATTCGTTGAAGAAAAGGGGATCTCGTTCTGTGGGGAAGACTGAAAAGAAGCCTTCAATCCAGGTACCCAGACTGTAGCCAGTCAGGCCCTCCTAGGGCCATGTTGACTATCAATTGTGTTGTAGAACTCGAAGAGCCATGCTCACCCTACAGGTGGCCAGTCCTGGCATAGCAGTGCAACTGTGCACGTGGAAGCATCATGCCTCAATTTGTGTGGCCCTGGTGAGTCGAGTGGCCCCCGGGGAATGGTTATGGTGAAGGGTTTCTAATAAAGGGTTTGGAACGTAGCTCCCGAGGCCTGGAACTTGGCCCCACCGAGGCACTGGAGGTGCCAAGTGGGCTGGCCAGCCTGCTCAGCCATGGAGCGATGCTGGTGCTGCAGAGAGCCATGTAGCTGACTTTCTCTGCGGCCAAGCTGGGGCTGTTCTCTGGAGAACATCCAATGGCTGAGGAGCAATTGGAGCATCTGCCCCAGCAGTGCTCCCAGCTCCAAGCACTCCCTAGAAAGTCACTTTTCTAGGGAGTGCTACAGAGTTCATGCTCTCACCCCCACATGGCTGGGTGGGGGGGCAGATGAGCATATGGCATACTGAGTGATGTGCTCTGTAGGGAATCTCAGCCAGGCCTACTTGGCCGGAGGGAGGATTCTTATGACACAGCTAGAGGGTCAAGCCTGAAGAAATGGAGCGGGGCTCAGAACAGTCCAGACTCCGTTGGAGTAACGAGGATCCATTAACCAGAAAACTGCTCAGGCCCAATATGTAGCTAAGTGCCCTTGCTTTACACCTTGGCTCTGGGCCTAGCTGCATGGGATGGATGGGGACTACATGGTGGGGTTGCCTGCGATAACAGGGAGCTGGATCCGAGGACCCAGGAGGTCCCTCCCAGTCCCACCTCCTGTTCCTGTGTGCCTGGTGGAGAGAGCACCGTGCCTGGCTAGAACAGTGACCCCAGCACCACTTGGGCAGTTTTGACACTGAGATGATATTTAAAAATCTGAGCCAAAGCTCAGCCTGCAGAGAGGGTGCTATGCCCTGGCTATCAGGTGATTGTGTGTGTCCCATTCACTCTTGCCTCTGCAGCATGAGCCATTTCCCGTGGGCATGCTCAGGTATCCGTCTTGCTCAGACCGTTTAGTGGGTGCAGCTGAGGTGCCTCTGTCCAGCAGTCTGGCCTTATAACCTTCCTGAACATCGTGCATTCTGCATCCCTGCCTTGCACAGGACACTGGACAATGCAGCAGTTATGGGCTCTCTCCACTGGTGGAAGGATTTTGTCTCTCAGTGATTGGTGTGTTCAGTGGCTTTGACTCTCTGATAACCTGACCGGGGTGTGAAGGTTCAGAGTTGGTGGTGTCACTGCAGAAATGAAAGTGGTTTATTGTTCGTAAAAGCCTTTCTCAAAAGCTGATGTCAGCATTTTAGAGGTAGGAAAGCACTGATCGGTAATGTCTTCATCGTTCATTGCTCTGGTTTGTCTCCAGCATCTAAACGCTTGATATTGAGTTCATGAGCTGCATTAGTTAATCCCAAATAACAGTGGAATATCATGTAACCCAAGACACTGTCAGCAATGCCAAGAGGGTTCATTAGAATGATACAGTGATACAAAGGAAATAACACGAGTCTGCTGCAGCAGAATGAGTGTTAGATGAAATTCCAACTCATTGCATTACAGGGTTAAACTTATGGCCCTGCGTAAATCTTCAGTGAGGATAAAATTGGCCTTCCAGCTTGCACACACACACAGAATGGGCCTCAGTTGGTGTAAATCAGCATAGCTACACTGATGTCAGTTGAGCTGATTTCCACTGGCTGAGGATCTGGCCTGCCATCTGTATGGGGGGGCTTAGTGTGCAGGGTGCACACGCAGATTCATACACACATACAAAGTAGCCACTGGAATAGCAGATATATCTTCCCTGCAGAGTTAGGGAAAGGTCCATGTCTCCTGAGAGTTTCTCTTGCCCCCAAATCTGCGCAGTGAGAATAAACCTGATAATCCACTGCCCACAGTGACACGCTTGGTGGTGGTTCTGAAGTCATTGACCAGGAAGCAGTCTGTGATTTCCCTTTACAGGGTGTTTGTGTGTTAGCTGATCTCTTCGGTGGAGGGGACATGCTGAAGAATGGGGGGCTGTTTCTGCTTGTTTCTCTTCCTTTCATTTGTGGCTTAACTTCTATCCTCCCATATGTCATCAGTGGAGGAACTTGGTCAAAACAATTGGATGTTCCCCTGGAGCCCACGTCTGTATATGTGTTGGGCACTATGGCTAACGGTCAGGTGTACCAGTTTGCACGTTTGAGCTGCCCTTGGAAACACTGTCTCCGCTGCCATCTTTGTCCGTCTTATTGGGAGACATTCAGGCCTTTGACAACATCAAAAACATTCTTACAAGACATTGTTGAGACTGAAATACAAAACCATCCCCACTTCCTCCTAATGAGATACCACAAGGGGCTGAGGAAACAAACCCAACCCAATTCCAAGCCACAGGACATAAATCTCATGTTTCTCATGCTGTCGGCTTCATGGAGCCAAGACTGACCCCATGGCTGCTGCAGAGCTGGCTGAGCTCTGGAGATGGACCCCCCAGATAGTCCAGAGATCCCTAGGGTGTGAGCAGTGCACTGGTGTGCAAGGGTGGGCAAAGGGATTAGGTTGTCCATGCTACTTAGCGAAAGGGTCCAGGGGACTCGAGGCTCTGCCTCATGTGAGTTATGACCACCCCTGTCTCAGCACTGTGGGTAAAACTGGAAAGATCAGCAAGGGGTAGATTTGAAAAGGGTACCGCATCTTGGGAGCTGAGATCTTTTGAAAATCTGGCCAGGAGTGTCCCCATGGGAGCTGTGGGGAGTTGTGTGTTTTGAAAATCTGGCTTTTATTTAGGTGCCCAAATGGAAACCTCTCCTAGAAATCTGCCTCCAACTGAGGGTGCTCAACACTTGAAAATTTGGCCCTCATAGGACATAGTAAAGGCTATATCCTGCCCTCCTCAGTACACAGTGCGTCCACTGATCTGAAATCAGCTGGTGAGCTCCTGCTGAATGTTCGAGCGAGCCAGAAGGATAACGTGTGGCCATCATGCCCACTGCTCCGTCAAGCAGGGGTTTGCACCCTAGCTTAGGAGCAGGCACCCACCTTTACACTCTGAATGAGGCTGTTGTAAAAAGCTCTGTGGGGTTTCATAAAGCAGCCTGGGAAGTTTGCAGAGTCAATAGCTGCTGCTTATCTGAGGATGATGCAGGCTCAGGCATAGCTGTTGAATTTAAATTTTCAAACTGTATTGACCATCTGGAAAAAAGATCTTAACTGCTTCACAAGGCACTCAGTGGGAGGGATTTGTCATCAGTGTGCAGAGTTTTCCCAGGAACACGCTTTCTCCCAGCCCTGAAAACAGGAAATGAAATGCGTTCAATGAGATTTACAACCAACGGACCCTTTGCATGAGGTCATATTCGTGGAGCAAAAAATCCCTAATGCTCTTGGGGAGTCCAGGAAAGAAATCTCCAAATTCCTAACCGTTTGGCTTTTGAAAGATGGATGGTAACGAACAGCAGAGCTGAGATTTTCCCCTCGATTGTCCCTCTGGACGTGGAACAGGTCCAGCTTTCCCCTTTATTCCACTTTATGCAATGGCTTCATCCCATCTTTCTAGCTTAGTATTTACTGTTGGGTTTTGAGATGGAAGTCGCAGAGTGGCAGTGCTCTCTAGCCCCTCAGGCAGCTGACTTCCCTTCCCCACAAGACATGTGCTTGGTGTTTCACAGGGAGCACCCTGCTCTCCTCTGTGTGTCTCCTTCTCTTGGCGTGAGCAGGGGAGGGGGCTCCCCCAAGCCGCTTTGGAAGGCTGACTTGACAGACACTGGGGATCTGTGTCAGATCAGTGCTGGCCCTCTATGCCATTGTCAGCAGTGGGGCAACTCTCAGAGCAGTGGAGTGAATTCCCACAAAGGGAACTACAGGAAATCTTCCTGGGAATAGTCTTTCCAGGGAACTGGGGGCCTCCCCACTGCCCCATGGACTAAGCACTAGAGAGTGGTGCTGAGAGGAGCAACCCAGCATTGGCCCTTGGGGGAAGGGGGCAGATGGGACCTAGCAGGATTTCCCCATCTATGCACATGCAAAGAAGTTATGGCACACAGGGACAGATACTTCAGCTGTTGGGTCAGGATGTGGGTGAGGCTGTTCCAGTGGCTGTTGGGAGCTGTACAGTGAAAGGCTCAGCTCATTTTGAAAATGTATCTTTGACGTTTCCAGCCCTTAGACAAATGAGATCTGTGTTTGCTGCTGCTAACGTCCGCGGGGATGTATGCGGCACTGTCCGAGAGCACACAGAGCGTCTCTGTGCCCCGCCGCGCTCAGTCCAAGCACAGCGAGCACACAGCAGGCTGGATGGAGTGAGGAGCCGAGGGAAGGGAGCGAATGGGAGGCTGTGCTGCTCTGTTTTGAAACAATTGACTCCTGTTGGCTGGGCAGCAGAAGGGAGCCCAGAGGAGGGATTTGTAGCAATCTGAACTAATTCAAAACACTGCTGCACTTGCACAGCAATGCCAGGCTTTCAAGAGGAAACCTGCTTATGGTTTTTATTTTTCCACATAGAGTCCAACAGCTTGTTCCCCACGCTGCTGAAACAACATTTAGCTGTATTTTATTGGCCTGGTTAGAGTGCAGTTTGAACATCATTTCAGTGCCCTGGGGCATCAGGGGTGTGAATTCCTTCCTGTCAGTTCAGACCAGTTGGGGCCCATCTCCTGTATGATTAGCTGCTTTCCAGCTCCCTGGGTACCCTTTTCCTGTGTTTGCCACAATTCCACGGAGCTGTATTTCCAGGTATCTGAGGTTTGGTAGGGCCCATAGGAACTGGAACTCTGCAGACCTGAGGGATGGTTTTCTGACAATGGTGGAATATCTGCTATAGGCCAGTTCACTTGTTTTTTTTCCATGTCAGTGCCCCAAATTAATTCATAACTTCAAGGACCAAATTCTGCACTTACATTTGAGGGCACAGCTCCACTTCGTGACATGAGCTCCCAGACTTCTCACGTGCCCAGTGTATCTGAGGCAATGAGACCATTGAGATAGGGCCATTAATTCTCAATAAACTGCAGTCTGTATGAAGCCATGTGTTGTGCTCCTGGCCTCGTGCTTTGGCTCATATGTATGTTGATAAATTACAAATAGGCAGGCTGACTACTTGAACTTTGTAGAGCTGCAAACAATAGGTATTAAAACATTGTGTTCTGGGAGTTATTTGAGAGAAGTTCTCTGGCCTGTGTTGTACAGGAGATCAGACTAGGTGATCACAATGGTCCTACGTGGTCTATGACTCTCATTTTTAACCAGAGGCAGCCCGTTTTCTAATGCCTGTGCCATTTTGGCCCATAGGAGGACAGCGCAGACCTAAAGTGTCAACTGCATTTTGCAAAAGAAGAGTCAGCTCTGATGTGCAAGAAACTAACGAAGTTAGCCAAGGAGAATGACAGCATGAAGGAGGAGCTGGTGAAATACCGCTCCTTGTACGGGGACTTGGAGAGCTCTCTGTCCATAGAGGAGCTGGTGGACTCCCCTCATTCGCGAGAGGCAGAACTGAAGGCCCATCTGAAGCTCGTTGAGGAAGAAGCCAACATCCTGAGTCGGAGGATCGTGGAGCTCGAGGTTGAAAACCGTGGGCTGAGGGCAGAGATGGATGACATGAAGGGACAAGGTGACAGAGAGCTGATGGGGCAGGACATTCGGTTTGCTTTCTCCTCCACCAGCTGTGGGGACTCTGGGGAGAGCCAGGTGGAGCTGAGGCGACACCTGCAGTTCGTGGAAGAGGAGGCAGAGCTACTGAGGAGGTCGCTGATGGAGCTGGAAGACCAAAACAAGCTCCTCATGAATGAGCTGAACAAGTACAAGTCGGACCACGACCTGGACATTACCCTGTCGGAGGACAGCTGCTCGGTGATCAGCGAGCCATCTCAAGAGGAGCTGGCCACCGCCAAGGTGCAGATCAGCGAGCTCAGCGGCAAGGTGAAGAAGCTGCAGTATGAGAACCGCGTGCTGCTCTCTAACCTTCAGCGTTGCGACCTGGCCTCCTGCCAGACCACAAGGCCGATGATGGAGACTGACGCTGAGGCTGGCGATTCTGCGGACTGCATCCCCACCCCTCTCTGGAGAGAGGTGCCCGTTGGAGGAGAGAATGATGCCAGGGATCGCCTTGAGAGAGGGCCCAACAATGGCAACGGGAAGTCTCAGGACAGCAGCCCCACCCGGCTGTTCAAATCCAAGGACTTGGAGACTCTGCTCGGCATCCGGGACCAGGCCGCACTTGTTAGCAGAGCCATCGATGTCTTGATTTCGGACTCCAATGGCTTCACCTCCAGCCTGAAGGTGTGTCTGGACAATGACTGCATGGATCTGGTGCTGAGTGAGCCGGTGGATAACAATAGTGAAAGCACCAGTGACTCCAAGCTGATCAACATGATCTTCGTGAGGCTCCGCGTCCTGCAGCAGGAGCTGAGCTCCTTCATGAGGAAGGTGGATCACATTGGGGACTGGTGGAAAGAGCAGATGGATCCTTTCTCCTTCCTGCCCAGCTGCGGCTCTCAGGACTCTCCCAAAGGAGCACTGCGCAAAGAGCACAGCTCCGACTTCCAGGTAGGGTGTTTTCCATGTCATTGCCGTTCCTGTGCAGTGTTGGTTGCTTTATTTGCTGTGCTGTTTCTCCTGCTTTAACAAAACAAACTCCACCTATAATGTAACCTCCTTTGTGCCTCTCTAGAGTGAACTACAAACTAACAACAACTCACTGCATGGTAATGAACCCACAGACAAGATAGGACTCTGCTCTAACAGAGTGTGCATAGCGGGGAAGGTGGAGCCCTGGAGATTGGGCAGGCAGAGGAACACTGTTTTGGGTCATTGTCACTTCAGAACACTTGGGGCGTGGGGTGGCTGACACTGAGCCTGTCCCCAGCCACAGGGGAAGGGCTCTCAAGTACAGTCCTATCTCAGCATGCCCAGGATCCGTCCCAGGTGAATGCACTGTTTTGCAGATCCAGCAGTGGCTGCATGGTCTGAGGCCAGATTCCTGTCATGGTGAAACATCCCCAAGTGAGCTCAGTCGCTATCTCAGTGAGGTGGGAGGCTCTTGTGAAGTCAGTACAGTGCGTGGGAGAGAGGGCACGGGGTGCTGTCCTGGGTCTCCAGGATCAAGGTGGCACCCCACTTTACAGCCAGATGCGGCACTCAGCCCCTTTGCTAAGTGCTGCAGAGAGAGCCCAGGAGCAAGAGACTCCAGAGTGAACATCTAAAAGGCAAATTTAGTAAGACTCTGAACATGTCCTCTTGTCCCTGGGAGCAGCCCCTCCATGCCACTGGAGCAGCAGAGTGTGGCTTGGCCCAAAGCACACAATCCCCTCGAGATGCATGATGGCACTCCCCTTGAGGAACATCTCCAGCAGCACCGTCTCCTCACGGCATGGACCCTTGGCCACCACCATCCAGAATCTGACTCGCTGGGAGTGTGCCAAAAACCCTGAGTTCAGGCTGTTCCCAAAACCTGCCAGCATGCCCTACCTCCCCGAGCTCCACATCGCCCAGCCCACGTGCAGCAGGAGGAGGAGGACCATAGCTGAGAACTTGCAAACTGCCAGGGGAGGGTAGAGGGCTCCGGGCTCTGAAGAGGGAGCAGATTTCCAGAGGTGGCTGGGTGGCAGTGCCCCTTTCTGAAGCACACTCTCATTTGTTCAGAGTTCTATTTTCCTGCATGCTTCTGGGTTTTAGTCTAACCCAGCCCAAACTCCCCACCCCAGCAGTCACTGCATGGCACCATAACTGGGGTTTGCACATTTTTTCCCTCTCTCTCTCTCCCACCCCAAACAATCCAGCCCACGTGTCTCCTCATCCTATGTTTTCTTTTGTTTTCCACATTGTCTTATGCCACGGTGCTGAAGCTCCTCTTCCTCTTCATCCTTTTTGTTGTCTTGTAGTTCTTTGCTGTTTCTGAGACCCATTGTTTTGTTTGTTTTTCTTTTCTTCCCTCCCTTTTGGTTTGTTCTCATTAACTTGCCCACGCATGCAGCAGCCAGACTTTAGGGACGGCCTGGACTGGGATGCCGCGGGGAGCCGACCGCCTGACCTGTACCTCAGCAACAACACCATGGACGTGGACTCCAATGTGAAACTCCCCAGGAACTACAAGCCCTACCGACCTGACGAGAACGACTCCTATGTCACCGAGGTAGGTGAGCAGAGGGGCGGGAGCTCCCCGCTCTGCAGGAGATGGGGCTGGCCTAGGAGATGCTCAGTCAGTGTGGGGAGAGGGAAGGCCAAAAGATGTGTAAGGGGAGGCACTGATGTGGGGCAGAAGTGGCTATGCTGGGGCCCTTGGGGATCCCCCATGGGAGAGCTCTTGGCACCTGTGTTCAGCAGGCCCACGGCCCAGCCGGGTGAGAGGGAACACAGGCCCAAAGAGCTGCTGGATCGCCCTGACTGGGGTCTGTGTCTGTTAGCTGCTGTAGGGGAGAGGGGTTCACCCTCTCACGATCTCCCATCTCTCTGCCCAGATCTCCTTGTGTCTGTCTGATGCGGGGAGGGGTTCTGATTGCTTCTCCACAGGCAGGAAAGTGCTGCCAGCCCCAAACAAGGAGTGCCTTGCCCAGAAAGCTCCCTGTGCTTTCTGCAAGCTGCCCACCCAGTGCTCCATCTTCCTGACGTGAAGCCTGGGGTAGCTGGCTTTTCACGAGCTCTGGGAAGCGTGTTTGCATCCTGTCTCTGAGCCGCCTCCTCTGTGCCACGGGCTTTGCGCTTCTCTGGCGCAGCACCTTCAGTGTTACCCTCTGCTGAGCCAGCCTGTGGGTTTGTTGCCAGGTTTAGCCCTGACCGAGGGTGGTTTCATGCTTTTGTGCCCAACTCATGAAGTATCCGTGGACCCAGCTCTTCTGCAGAGCATATGGAATAGTCTGTGTGTGTCTCAAGGACGGCCTTGTATTGCACATGGTACATTTCCACAGCAGCTGCTCAGGTTGCAAGGCAAAGCTGTAACAAATTCGAAAGGCCAGTTCCCTCCTCATTTCAGCTCCATCTGTGGTTTGCAGCAGGGGCATGTAACCAGGTGGAGGTTTAATTTGCCCCAAAGCTAACTGAGGTTTGGTCTTTGTGGCAGAAGATGAAGCCATGACTAACTGAGAAGCCTTGCCTCTGCCTCTCCCTTCCCCAGTCACTGCCCCAGAGCTCGGGTCAGGGCACTCATAGCACAGCCCTGCCTCAGGCACAGCCAGCAGGGCTCTGCTCCCTGGTCCTACCTCCACTGTCCACGGTGTTGCTGATGTGATGGGCAGCTTGGTCCGCCCTCATCCCCTCTGGTAGTTCTGTGCTGCTGGGCCCAGTGCCCTCAGCCGCCCCCATTGTCCTTGTGCAGCAGGCATGAGCCCTGACCCTTGTCCTGGGCTGCTGGGTAGTAGGGTTTTCCCTAGCCTGACCTAAGGGGGTTTCTCCACCCCCTTAGCACCCTCCTGCCCCCATCTGCTTCCCCTTCTGACGAGGCTGGGGGCTGCTGAACCCACCTGCTCTTCATTGCCTGCTCAGCCTGACTGTTCACAGCACCCCACTTGCTGCTGCCTCAGCTCCCCTGCAGCCCCAGTGATGGGCACCCTAGGGCAGGCATGGATCTGGCTCTGTGTGATGTTTCTGCCGGCTTAGTGCTAGTTCTGTGGCCCTGCCCTTCCCTGGTAGGGGGCATTCTGGAGTGGGAAGGGAATGGCTCCAGGTATGGCTGCAGCAGTGATGCAAGGCAGGGCCTGCGTTGGAGGCCTCCCCAGCTCCTGGCTACCCCTCAACAGGGGGGGACAAACTGCCCCCCTAGCCCTGCACTGGCCAGTCTCTCCAGAGCAGGGTCTGGGTTCTGAGCTGCGCTGGCATGAGTCTCATTGTTGCCTTTCCACGAAGCGGCATGTTCCTGCCAGGCTGGCTCTGCTGATGGGAATCTCTGTACAAACTGGTGCAGTGTTTGTGTCCTGGCCTCTGGGTATGCAGCCCTGCTCCATGCCCGGCTGGTGGCTGGAAACCTTGAGCTGTGCCACCTGTCATGCTGCTCCTGTCAGACCCGGGAAGGGCAGAGCTTCGGGAAAGGTTGGCGCTGTCGGCCTGGGGCTGTGGATCTCGGAGGGGTTGGGGGGGGCGCAGCTTGCAGACGAGTGGATGTATGGCACCCAGCCAGCAGCAGGGCTGTTGGCTCAGTTGCTCTGAACTAACCAAGGTCCAGACATGGAAAAGAGGCCTTTAAAATGTGGGCCTGGGACCCCAATGGCAGGGGATGGCTCCGATGGCTCACTAGAGGTCCTGTCCCTCCCTAGGGATCCTGTGAGCAGCCACCTACTGCCAGGCACGTCCAGGGAGGAGACCCTTGGAGGGACAGGTGCACTGGGAGAACAGAGCTCCTGGAAGGGGAACTTTCCAAGAGGCCGGTTCGCACCCCAGTCTCCAGCAAGCGCTGCTCAATGGGGCTCTGTCTCTGCGCCACCCTTCAGCTCCTGGGCCAGACCCTGTGTCTCCGAGCTGCTCCCTGAGTGCAGTGTGACTCTGTGACTAAACTGAGAGGGATTTGATTAGGGCCTGGGTGAAGGCCCAGCCTTTCCAAACCACTGCTTGGCTGCAATGGCCTGAGCTCTCCCCGTCCCAGCAGCAGCACGATCAGGGCTGGGGCCTTTCTACTCCCTTATGCCCTTGAGCAGTGGCTGCCCCGAGGCCCCAGTAGAGCAAATGGCCACCTGCCCCAGGCTCCGAGTCCTGTGTGCCTGTCTGCAGCTCCTCCCAGTTGTGTGCCACGGGACCTATGTACCTTGGCTGACTAGTGAGGAACCTGGCGGGAAGGACGTGGCTTCCCAGTTTTAAAGCTGCAGGGCAGAGAGGGGACGTGATGAGCTCAAGGTCACTGCATGTGTCAGGAGCAGAGACCAAAGGTGCAGTCTCTGAGCCTTCTCCTCTGTTCCTTGGCTGGGGTGGAGCTCAAGAGAACTGAATCCGTCATCCGCTCCAATGCATTGGCCCCCCTCCGGGCTACTGTGGGCCTTGCTCTCCATGGGAGAGGAATGAGGCCTGGGCGTGATGAGGCACCAGGGGACTGACTCTGTCCACTGCCCATGCAGATCAAGGAGCTGCAGCTGGTGCTGGCTGAAGCCAACGACAGCCTGCAGGGCCTGCAGGAGCAGCTCGCCCAGGAGAGGCAGCTGAGGAAGGAGGAGCTGGAGAACTTCTCCCAGAAGATCTGCCAGGTCAGTGAGAGGCGCCGCAGGGAGCTGCTGCAGCGACCCAGTGTGGTCTGTGCCACGACGTCTGCCCCTGCGTGGGCTGGGAGTGACTGGGGGGCAGCCAAGAACCAGGCTGGGCCTTGGGGATAGTCACAGAGCTTGGAGGAGACAAGCACAGAACCCCATCCCACTCCCAGCTCCTCCTGGGCAGGCAAAGGCAGCCACTGCCTGCCCAATCTGTTGTGGGGGAGAGGGCGAGTCTCCATGAGAGCTTGTGGCCGTCTGCTCTTTCAGAGGAGTGTGCAGCACCCAGGGCCCCCACTAACTTGAACCCTTCTCCCCCAGCACTGGCAGAGCCGTGCCACAGCCCCTCCTTGAGACCTTCAACGTGCCCAGGGCCCATGGGATTGCCCCCGCCCACCAGCATGCCTGGGGCCCCTGAGATCACTCCCCCTTTCCCTCCCCCACCAGCGCACCCAGGGTCTGTGGGATTGCCCCCTTTCCCAGCCCACAAGCATGCCCACGGGATGACCCCCTCCCAGTGCAGTTGGGGCCCGCAAGATCCCCCCAGTGTGCCCAGGGCCTGTGGGATCACTCCCTCCTCCCCTCCCCCAGCACACTTGCGAGATCATCCCCTCCCTCCCCTGGCCCACTAGTGTGCCCGGGGCTTGTGAGGGGCGCACACACTCCCCATAACCTGTCGTCAGGGTAAATATCCAGTAAGTCCATATTTCTCCCCCATCCCCACTGCTGTGGCCCACAGCTCCCTGGCACAGCACCACCATCTCCAGAGGCAGGTGACCCTGCTCTGGGCCCTCCCTCTTCCACCGCTCCTGTCCTGGTGCCCATGGGGCCAGGGAATGAGTGACAGCCCTAGGAGCTCTGCTCCAGCCTCAGACCCTCCCCACCAGGGGCCTAACCCCCCAGTCCCACCACCTGCACAGATTCTGCAGCAGCACCCACTGGGGGCCCTTGCGTGGCTGAGGTGAGGATCCTTCTCATGGTGCTCTCCCCCAGCTGCGAGAAGACCAGCAGAAGGCTCTCCTGAGGCGCGAGTTTGAGCTGCAGAGCCTGAGCCTCCAGAGACGGCTGGAGCAGAAGTTCTGGAGCCAGGAGAAGAACCTCCTGGTGCAGGAATCTCAGCAGTTCAAACAGAATTTCTTGCTTCTCTTCATGAAGCTCAAGTGGTTTCTCAAACGCTGGAGACAAGGGAAGATCCTTCACAGTGAGGGCGATGGCTTCTTGGAGGTAGGACATGCAGCCAGGAGCTCCCATCCCATAGTCTGCCAGGCACAGGGCTGCACTTTCCCAACTGGAGAGACCTACAGCAGAGTCTGTGCAGGCAGCTAGCCGGGTGGCATGGAGTGGAGCTGATCCCACCCTTTGTGACCCTTCATGTAGATATGCAGCCTGGAGAGCCTGTGGGCCGCAGCCTGAGAGGGGGAGCTTGGCATGCTGGGACCTGCAGTCTCTGGGCTATCAGCTGGGTAGAGTCAGCATTGCCAACTCCCATCACTTCTGGCCTGGGGAGGGCCACTGTAGGGACAATGGGGGTCAGTCTGGCTTAGCCGTTTCTTCCTCTCTCACATGGGACTGCGTATAAGGTGCCATCTGGTGCCACCCTCACGCTCTGCAGCCCCCTAAGAGCCCTGCTCATTTAACCCAGGTCACTGCAGGAACCAGTTGCCAGGCAGTAAAGTCCCACAGTATCCTGAGGTGAAGGGCCCCGTGGCACATTGCTGGGCAAGCTGCTCCCTGCCCTGTGCTCTGTCCTGGGTGGTTTCCTGCATCTGAGTGGTGTCCTGTGTCCTGTCTTACACTCAACCCCCCCCCAACTCAGCGGGTTCAGAAAGGCCCCAGACTGATGCTGTGTGTGGGGACAGCCTGGACAGTGCCAGCAAAGGTTGGCTTGTGCTGGATGCTGCCCTCTTTTCTGCAGCAGCTGGGCAACTGGGCTGGGCAGCTCGGTGCAGGGGGAGGAATGGGAGCAGCATGGAGACGTGGGAGCGACAGCAGGGCTAATGGCTCATTGCCTTCGGTGTCGATTGTTCTGTGGGCAGAGGTGGTCCCTGGCGCAGGGTTTTTCTGACTGGGGCATGCTGCTGCCCGGGGCAAAGGGCCACGTCTGCCTCTCAACGGTGCTGGCTGCTGGAAACCTGCTGGCTGTTACCCAAAGTCAGCTTGCACTCAGCTCCCCAGCAATGGTCACGTGCTAGGGAGGAGGTCATAGGGCAGGAA
The DNA here is from genome assembly GCF_003597395.2 of Chelonoidis abingdonii. Classification (NCBI taxonomy): domain Eukaryota; kingdom Metazoa; phylum Chordata; order Testudines; family Testudinidae; genus Chelonoidis; species Chelonoidis abingdonii. Next base: position 30,353,436 of record NC_133782.1, on the reverse strand, counting down.
GCAGGAGAGTTCGGAGCCAGCATAGGTCAGCCCTCAGACTCCAGCCCTGCATCCAAGCAGACAGGCTGGGGCCTGTTAGTCTCCGGGCTGCACCTCTGCATCATTACTGTTCATGTGCACATCCGTGAGACGCCCATCTACATGCCATGCCGGGGCAGCTGCTCCCTGCTCTAATGCCAGTTAAGTGCATACTGCCCCTCGGGGAAGCGTGCCCAGCACCTGTCTGTGCCGGGCTCTCGTCCCTCGCTTCTCTGAGAACTAAACTCATTCACAAACGAGAACAAATGACGGGCAGAGAGTGTGCAGCCTCTGGACGGCAGCGACTGTGTCTGAGGCTTGGTAACAACAGCCTCTTTATGGCCCGGCCTTGTGCTGAGGCCAGAAGATGACTGTGCCCTGGCACGAGGCTGCGGTTTCTGGTGCCTGATACGGAAGAGCAGGAAACACGAGCTGGGGAGGTGCTGAGACCAGATCACCCCCACCCCACAGCTCTGCTGAAGGCCTTCAGTCCACGTGTGCAGCTCCTCCGTTACTCTAGTCCTGGGTATCACACACAGTTCTCCTGGTGGTCCTCCTTCCCAGCTCACGGTCATCTCCTATCCCTGGGCTCTGCTGGGTACAGGCAACCTTGGGTGCCAGCTTCTCGCTGCCCCAGGGCCCCTTCCCCCAACTCCCCTGGGCCAGGAGCCCCTTGTCTGCCCGTGACTGGAGGCTGAGGGGGACCGAGCTACCTCCCTCCATTGTATCTTGTCGTGTTTCCAGGTGAACAGCATGAAAGAGCTGTACTTGCTGATCGAGGAGGAGGAGCTCACCCCACAGCAGCAGGCCGATAACAAGACGTGTGCCGGAGACACCTGGACCCAGAACACGGTGAGCTGGGACCCTGGCACACCTGCTGCAGCAAGCGCCCATACGCTAAGCTCGGAGCGATGGTGGTGGGGCAAGTGCTCTGTAGTCTCTGGGTTCAGCCCGGTTCCCTGGGCACAGGCTGGTGCCTGACATCTCCCATCCCTTTCCCACTCAGTTCTCATTTCCCCAGAGCTGAGAGCACCCAGGACCAGGAGTCTGTGCGGAGCCAGGCTTGGGTAGGAGGGTGCTGTGCCCATGGGAGTTCAGGCAGCCCGGGGCCCTATGTGTGTCTTCTGCGGCAGCCCCTCAGTCCTGCCATTCCGGCCCCTCTCCTGGGCTGGCAGGAAGGACAGTGGGTTGGTGTGCTGCACCCCAAGCCCAGCACCGGCGGCCCGGTCAGACCCTGCCATCTGGGCAGTGAGGCCAGGGGCCCTGGTGTGTGCTGGGAACCAGGGCCAGAACTGCAGTGCAGGCCACTCATGCTATTTGTCGGCATTGGAGATTGATCGGAAAGTGTTAATGCCGCGCAGACGAGCCGAGGTAACGTGGCTCCCAGTGCTGGCAGGATGGTGGGTGTTCCTCAGAGATCGGGGCTACAGATCCTGTGCAGGGGTGGGCAGGTCTGTACTGGAAACATCACCCACTGCTGGGGGCTGTGGAGAAGCTGAGTGGGGGCTGTCTCTGAGCCTGCCCCAGCTCAGGCCTATGGGCACGGGTCCATGTTTACATTGGAGAGCAGCAGCCATCCAGATGTCTGTGCTTAGCCCTTGTAAGGCAGAAGCTGGATGCGGAGGGAGCCTGCATGCAGCTTCCAGGCTGGGCTCTGAGAGACACTGCAGTGCTGGGCACCTGTCACCAGCTCCTCCTGCCAGCAGGATATCCCATAGCAGGCAAACATGGTAGCTGGCTATGGGGTAAGCTCTGGCTGGCTGGAGTCTCTGCATCAGGCCATTACGCTTTTTGTGTCATGTAGAGCAAGGGGCTGGGCCTGACCAGCAAACTCCAGGCCTAGTTCGTGGCAGAGCCGCTGTGTCCTGTGGGCTCTGGCTTCCTGCTGCTCTGTCTGCTGAGAACAAGGTGCCTTTGAAGCCTGGCTCCTTACTGTGAAAAACACAGCGTCTGGGTGTAGCTGGCAGTACAAAGGAGCCTGAACTTCCCATCCCTGGGGCTGCACACCTGGCTGCCCTGCCCACAGCGCTAGCCCAGGATCTCACAGCGGAAGTGCCAATGAAGAGACACTCTCCTCCCCCTACTTCAGCGTGTGAGGTTCTGCTGGGAGCCTCCGTGGAGCGTGCCAGCCTGCGTGCCCCTCTGCCCCTGTTCTGCAGACATTCCTCCTCTTCTCTGATCCTCCAGGGACCCAGGAGGGCCTGGGGTCAGGGACGACCAGGGATGCTGGGAGAGGCCCTGGGGCTGCACCTTCTCAGCAGCTCTCACATGGAGACTGGCCTCCCAGCCCCCAGGCAGGGTTGGCCTTCCTGAGACGGCGGCAGCTGGGTGAGCCCAGTGGACAGGACCAAGTTCTGCAGGAACAGGCGCCTGCTGCAGCTTCCTGGGGTCCTTCAGCCCAGGGCTGGCTCCAGGTTTTTTGCTGCCCCAAGCAAACAAACCAAGCCACACCAAACCAAAACAAAAAAGCCAGAGTGCTGCCCCCTGAAAAGTGCTGCCCCAACACATGCTTGGAACGCTAGTGCCTAGAGCTGGCCCTGCTTCAGCCTGTGGGGTTGGGGGAATGGCCTCTCACCCTCCTCAAAGGCCAGGGAGGAGGTAGCCTCTACATGCTGAGTGCAGGGCATGTGCACAAGCTGTCTGACCCCAGGGTGGCTAGCAGGGCTCTGTGCACTGTTTCCCAGCCTTCTGCCCCGGAACTGCTCCAGCAGGGGCAGGGCAGCGGGCGGAAGCCAATGGGCAGAGAGAGGTGCTGGTGGGACACTGAACTTCTGCGGAGCTGAGTCATGTTCTCCAAACTGGTGCCAGGCGAAGGGGAGAGGACAGCTCCCTGGAGGCTGGCAGTGCTGCCGAGGGAGGGCGTTCCCCAGGACTCCTCTGCAGCCTGACAGCTTCGCAGGCTGGTGGAATGGAGGGTTAGAGCCCAGTGAACGGGGCAGGGGCTGCAGCTGTTTTCTGCCTGGCATTTGCTGGTTTTCCAACCTGACTGCCTGGGCCCGGCATGGATGAAGGAACACTGGCCTCCTGCACACAGCAAGGAGTCTCCCGGCCCTCCAGCAGCTGGCCAAGGTCCTTCTCCCCTTTGTATGATGGGGACTAGGGTGGAGGGGATTTTTGGAGCAGTCTCCCAGTTCTGTGCTCTGCCTTCCCAACTCTGCAGCCTACTGGCCTGGAGGCCCTCAGGGTTACTTCTGTATCCCTTCCCCCTATGAGATCATCACTCTCCGCAGGGGGGTTCTGCAGGAGGTTTGATGACCATGACATGAATCCGATGTGTATTGCAGGGTGCTTCTACTGCCCCTCGCTAGGGTGCTGGACTGGAGTGAACCTTCCTCCCCCAGGTCCCTGGGGCAGGGGCTGGACAACCCAGCTGGCTCCAGTGCAGCTGAACTGGCTGTAGGGCAAGGCACATTCTTGAAACTCAATGCACGGGAGGAGGCAGCACAGGCTAGACCAGAGCCTGGTGCCTGCAGAGCTGCCTCTTCCTGTCCTCGTTGCCTGGTATAGACAGACGCGGAGCCCGCGGAGCCCTGCGCCCGCTGCTACTCCCCACTTGCAGATGTCTGTGAACAGCTGCCCAGGCTCATGCCTTTCTCCCTTCTCCTGCCCGGCAGCCCAATGAGTACATCAAGACCCTAGCAGACATGAAGGTGATCCTGAAGGAGCTGTGCACGGAGCTGCACGAGGAGAGGCAGGGCATGAATGAGCTGCAGCAGCAATTTGCCAAGGCCAAGGCTGCCTGGGAGGTAGAGCAGACTGAGCTCAAGTGCCACATCACCCAGGTAAGAGCAGCAGATATGCACTGGACTCTTGGAGGTGGGAGGTGGGTGGGCATTTTCCTCCTTTGGCTTCCCTCCTCCATCACCCTAAAATCCCTGCTTTGGTATGACCCTCCTTCCAGGACAGCAGGATGGCCGCAGCAGTCCCCCTCAGCAGGGCTTTGAACGCGATGGCAGCGTGTGCTCAGAGCCCAGCAGGGCAGAGCACACTTCCCGGTGCTTGTCTAATATCAGAGGGGGCTGGGAGCTGCAGGAGATGTCTGCAGGCTGATAAACTGGGCTGGGGCAGAGGATGAAAGCAATGCATTGTGGGAATCTTAATTAGCAATCTCTGCCTCTGCTGAGGGAGTTTCTATAGCAACAGAGCCGACACTGAGAATCCAATTGTTGGAGTAAATGATGCCCATTATTTTCCTTGCAGGGATTGCTGGGCTGGGGACCCAGAGCAGGTGGGAGGAGAATCCTGGCTGGAGAGATCCCAGATAGAAGCAGTGGAGAGGCTGGCTGCACGTGCAGTGAGCTTTGAGGATGCTCAGCAGGGACCCTGGCTGAACAGGATAGCTTTCCAGCACCACTGTCATGAACTGGGATGTGGGCAGCCAAGCCTAGTGTTTGGAGCAGAACTCAGGCACCAGAGTCAGGAAGCCAGTAGGCAAGTAGGGAACAGACTGGGCAAGCCAGGAGCAATGCTGGGAACAGGCCAGGATCAGGGCTGGAGCAAGGCTAAGAGCAGGACGGGCATCGGAGAGAGAGCAGCTGTGGCCGTGCGTGATGAGCACCCAGAGATCATTCAGTCTTTGCTGTTGGGCGTAAGAGCAGGCCTGGTGACATCCTTAGCCAGTCAGGTGGAATAGTCCATCAGGTGGCCCTGCTGTGCCCGTAGGCTGTCCTGAGACTGAGCAGGTACAGCTGCCAGTCCTCACTTCTGACAATCACTCATTTTGGGAGACAGTAAGAGGTGGTACCCACCAAATTCTGCCCATAATCCATGCTACACCCACGTGTGATGCCAAAATGAGGTGCCGCTTGTGGTGGATTGGTCGGCAGTTTTCAGAAATTCATTGAGTTCTGATTGGCAGTGAAATAGTCAACAGCGTTGCCATCATTAGACTGTTGGTTAACACTCATGGAGCTGCATGGACCAGCTCCCATAAGTTCTTTTGTCAGGCTTTCTGCAGACTCAGGCAGACACCACCACATCTGTGACACTAGGGTCACCTTTTCAATCAGGAGGCTCAGTATTTATCTTAGTGACTCCATCTCATGTGTGTCACAAGTAGAAGGAAACAGCCCGACCTGGTGAATCAGCCTGGGATCAGAGAATCAAGCTGGGCTTTTTCCTATGCATAGGAAACCACTAATAAAGGCTTTGTAGCTAACTTTGCCCTGTGTGGCCTCACTAGTCAGCAGGCATTAGCACAGGGGTTGCTGAGTGGGAGCGAGTGAGCAGACTCCAGACCCTTCTTTGTCAGCTGTGCTGGCTGGGCAGGGCTGCCAGGAGCACAGACTGATTTTAGTTCTTAAGGACAGCGGCTTGGACTCTGATCCACACACTGCAGCAGGAAAGGGTGTTTCTGAGCAGATCTGCGCTTTAAGGTGAGCAGATTCCAGTGACATTCCTGGCCCATCTAACAGCAAGAGTCCATTGTGCTAGCCTTGCAGAGCCGATTCATCTGGCAATCAGCCTGTTTTCCTAAAGCCTGGAAATACTTGCCCAGTGCATGTCCACTCTGTGGGCTTTCCCAGAATCAGTGAACGTGCAGTCCCTTAGCTGTGCAGGGTCGATGTCTATGGCCTACAAATATTCATCTCCAAGCTGTCTCGTGTTCAGAGCCATGCCAGGCTTGCGTGCAGCTCAAAGCTTAGTGCCGAGATCAGCAGAACCCAAAATAGTGGAAATGAAGCCTGGATTTATGGCCTCATTGGCTCCAATGACCGGACGCAATAAAGGCTGGATGACTACAATGCCCAGGTTTCAGGAGAATGTGTTACTCGACAGATCATTTGGGGAACCTTTTCATGGCCAGGATCTGCAAGAGGGGCGGCAGTGCTGCAACTGCACCTGAGCTTGGGAGCTGGAGCCAGTGTGTTGACAAGACCTTCCCTTGGGGGAGCTATGTGGGTCCCTTGGGTCACATAAGGTTCCCAGGTGTCCGGTTCTAAACCTGAATGCCTGGTTGAAAAGGGACCCGGTGACGGTGCTGACTAGGACGTTAAAAGTCCGGTCAGTGGGGCTAAGGCAGGCTCCCTGATTGCCGTGGTTTTATGTCTCCCTCAAAAGCAGCAGCACGTGCCCTCTCCAGCTCCTATATGTAGGGCAGCCAGGAGACTCTGCGCGCTGCCTCTGGCCCAAGCGACCACTCTGTAGCTCCCATTGGCTGGGAACCACGGCCAATGGGAGCTGCAGGGGGAGTGCTTGCTGATGGAGTAGCATGCAGAGCCTCCTGGCTGTACCTCCGCATAGGAGCCAGAGAGAGGACATGCCACTGCTTCCTGGAGTTGCTTTTGAGGTAAGCACTGCCTGGATCCTGCACCCTGACCCTCTCCCATGCCCAACCCTCCTGCCCCAGCCTACATCTCCCTCCAAATCCCTCAATCCCAGCCCGGAGCATCCTCCTACACCCCAAATCCCTCATCCCTGGGCCCACCCTAGAGCCTGCACCCCCAGCTGGAGCCCTCCCCCACGCCCCTGCCCAGCCCTGATCCCCCTCCCGCCCTCTGAACCCCTCAGTCCCAGCCCAGAGCACCCTCCTGCACCCCAAACTCTTCATCTCCAGCCCCATCACAGAGTCTGCACCCACCCAGAGCCCCCTCCCACACTCTGGACCCCCCTCCTGCACCCCAAATCCCTCATCCTCGGTTCCACACCAGAGCCTGCACCCCCAGCTGGAGCCCCCACCCCAGCCCAGTGAAAATGAGCAAGTGAGTGAGGGTTGGGAGAGCGAGTGACAGCGGGGATGGAGTGAGTGGGGGCGGGGTCTCAGAGGAGGGGCAGTGCAAGGGTGTTTGGTTTTGTGCGAGTAGAAAGTTGGCAACCGTAGGGTCACACCAGGCACCTTTGGGGATGTCAGTAACCGGGAAACCGAGCTTGTTTCTAATGGTGGTTAACCCTTATGAGAAAGAGGCGCCCTCTGTTGTGGGGGGCATTGTGAGGCGCAGTCAGTGGAATTGTAGCCAGCCTGGAGTGTCAGGGACCCTCTCCAGCTGAGCAGGCTGTGTGTTCTGGTGATTTGCAGGCCGGGGGCAGGAGAACAGTTAGGCCATTAGGCAAACACAGTGGGCGAAGCTGAGAGACCTTCTGCCAGACCTGCCATCCAGCAGCAGGGCCAGAGAGGCTGCAGCTATAACGTTCCCCATCTTGGAACTGCAGCTGCTTCCCGGGTGCCTTTCTGTCCCCTCCCAAGCATGCGATGGGCCCCACGCGGACACCTGTGCCAGAAAATGGAATGGCCTCTCCCGGCACGGTTACTAGTAAACCAATCAGTTCCGTAAATGGAGAGAGGCCAAGCTCAGTCCTGGGAACAGCTTCGATACGAATGTAGCACCCAGCATGCCCCATGGCACCTTGCCTCTTCGATGCACCCTGCAAACCACCACCACCACCCTGCCTTGTCCTGGGGGAAGCTTGAGGTTACCCCGTTCTGTGGAGGGGAAATGGAGGCCCAGAGAGAGAGTGACATGCCTCCAATGTCGCAGACAGTTCTCGAGCCCTGCTCTCGGCGCTAGCCATTAGGCACGCCCTCGTTCTCTGTGTTTAAGCCTCTACGGTTGTAACAAAGGTGCCTGTGGTAATGTATTAAAATCCAGGTTTAGGTGTTGAGCGCTACGTGTGCATTTGGGTGCACGATTACCACAGCTGTTTGCACACTGGGTAATTGTGCAGCATCACGTGCCCAAATACAAAGGCAGTTTTGCATTCCTGCTTCTCAGCCTGTGGGCCCTGAGTTTTCTGGTACTCCCTGGCCATAGAGATCTGTCTCTTTGCAGTCCTGGCTACTCAGCTGCTCAGTGGTTCCCACCCATTCCAAGCTGGTGTCTGATAAGCTAGCTGTGTTCCTTTGACCACTCTGACACCAGGGCACCTTTTCTGTCCCGTCGTCTAACTCTTCCTGCTTTGGAAATGTCCCGAGGCTACCGGTTGGTTTCATCCCCATCACACTGAAACGCTGAGCTGTCCGGGGCTGGGGCCATGTCAATGTGATACTAGCTTAATGTGATTGTCAGAGCCTGCTCAGAGACGCACTGGGCCCTAGTGAAGTCATGAATAATAAACCATTTGCCAGCCCCATGCTCCAGTGATGTCATTCTTAGGCTTTTCTCCAGACTCTAGTATCCCCTAGTGTCATTGCACTAGCCTGGCTTTATGCATCCGTGCAGCATCCAGACCCATTTATTCTCAAGCTTAGAATAATCATTTCCCACTCTGCTGTCTGAGCTGTTGTTTGCCAGAAGACTTGAGCCCTGCCCTGGCTGCCTGCTGGCTGGACCTTGCCATGTTCTGTAGTGGTAGTGCCTTGGCCATCTCACTGGGGTCTGTGTCACACCTGCCCTCAGATGCCTGAGCTCTATTCTCTTCTCTGATTGCTATTTTCCTGGGTCCTCATCTCCCTTTTGCAAGGCAGATCCATGAGGAACTAACTGAGTTTGGTTTACACCCCAAAATGGCCAACTGTTGTTCGGTGCTACCTCTCAAGGCGCTGGACACTGCTCCAGGGGTTAACCCCCTAGTGGTGCCCCTGCCCGTATTGCCGAGCCGATGTTCCTGGCGGCAGCAGTAGCATCTCTTGCTGATGCTCTCTCTGAGCACCTGTCAATGGCTTCAATCTGCCTCTCAAGCCATCACGTGCTTAAGCTCCTTGTGAGCTGTCTGAGCTACTGAGCCCAGGATGAGACACACATGGATTCACACCTGTGCTGGCCTCAGGGTTTGGAGCCACTCCTGCAGTGTGGGTGTTCACCAGCTCTCTCCAGGGCACAGGCATGGGCTGGCTTTGGGCTCTAGGATTTCCCATACCCCGCCTTAGCCCTGCCTTCTCCCAGTGTGGCCCCTTCCTTTCAGAGTGCAGCTCATCTGTGTGCAGGCTGAGGCCAGCCAAGAGTCTCCCTGCTGCGCTGGAAGGGGGCAGCCTCCTGCTCTCAGCCTGAGTGCTGTCCCTCTCCCAACTGTGGGGTGTTAGCCAGCCTGTCTGCTGAGCACTGCTCTCACTGCCTGGCCTCTGCACTGTATTGTGCAGCCACCACGTGATCCCAGTCCCATTCAGGTTGTGCCTTGAAACCCCTGTGCCGGGTTCTGGGCCCATTCCTCATGCAGCACTGGAAAGGGCTAAGCCCTGGTTTCTTCTGCCCATCCCTGGTGTGTGTCCAGAGGGGGGCTCAGACATTGCCACAGGGAGCGTGGTATGACTAGATGATGAGACAGAGGCAAGCTGAAGTCTAATGGTACCTTTCCCAAAGAATTGGGGCTAACTAATCCTGGGGTGCTGGAGGCTGAGGGTCCTAATTGGGGATTGTTTGTCCCTGTGCAGTCACTGCCCAGCTGGGATTTGGCTCGTGGCTTTGAGTACCAGCACCGTCCATGGGGTCCCAACCATTGATCTGCTGTAAAGATCTGTAATGCCCCCTGCTCGTGCCCATGCCTCTGAGCTGTGTTCTCCCTCCCAGCCAGCCCCCCAAGAGCCACCCGGTCACAGGCTGCTAGCACCTGAGCTTGCATGTTCAGCTTTGTGCTTCCCTTCTGCATGACAATGGCTGCAGCTGCCCTGCTGTTCCTTTAATAAAGAGACTGTTCCCTTGTGGGCACAGCAGCTCCAGGAGGACATGCCGGGGAGAGGCTCTGGAAAGCTGACTCAGCGATAGCCCCTTGGCCCTGCCCAGTGTTTGCAAGGGCTGGTGATTGGCAAGCTGTAATAATCAGCTGGAGGCAGGTGTGCCTGTGCTCTGATCTCTCCCCTGGATTCCCCATAGCTGGAGTCAAAGGTTGGGAAAGGGGTCCCAGAACGAGCCCCATCGGACTGGAAAGTGGCTCTGAAGAGGGAGCGAGAGGAACACCAGCACCTCCTGGCCGAGTCCTACAGCGCGGTCATGGACCTCACCAAGCAGCTGCAGATCAGTGAGAAAAACTGGAACCAGGAGAAACTGGAGCTGCTAGACAGGTTCAAGGACGAGCAGCAGCAGGCAGAGCAGCAAGTGAAAGAACTGCAGAACAAAATCAACCAGGTGGGGGCGTACCCGCGCGCGTTCTGCTCACTGGAGTGTGCATTCCCACGTGTGTACGTGCACATGCGCCTGAGCTCTCACTCACAGAGACGCTCATGGGAGCATTGCTCCTGCATGTGTACACACACGCATATGCATGTGAGCTGGTGCTTAGAGACGCTCCCAGGAGCATCCTCTCATGTGCATGCATGTACAAGTAGCTGGGCTCACTCTCACAAAGGTGCTTGCTGCTCACAGGGATTTGTGTGAATGTGTGAGTGCACAGATACACCCAAGCTCTCACACCAGTGCTCTCTGCTCCCATTAACACACAAGCACATGCTTGCATGAATATACGCATGTACACCCACTGCCATGCATGCTCCCACGCAACTGGTCCTGGCACGCTTTTGCACATGCTCACATGACACTTGCGTAGTGCACACTCATAGGAACACGCTCACAGGAATACACATTCACACATCGCCCCAAATTGCTCTCAGAAGCCCCTTCCCCTGCAGGCATTGGCTCGCGTTTTGTGGTGACTGGGTGAACACAGGCCCTGCACTCTGCTAGCTGGTTTGTCTGATCCCCAGGGTGGAACTCATCCCCTCTGCCTTTGGCTCACTGTCCCCCCATTGCGGTCCTGCCCCCGTCCTTAGATCTCCCACTCCCCATGCAGCAGTCCTGTAAGCTGCCCAGCCCAGCCATGTTCCTGCAGCCCAGCCCAGCCCAGCCCTGGTCCTGCCCTGAGCCTGAGGAATCCAGTACGTCCCCTGGCTGCTGGCCGAGAGTGCTCTGGGCCATGGGAAAGCCATCACGCTGCTGAGCCTCAGTTCAGCCATCGCTGCCTGCAGGCAACAGCTGCTCTAACGAGGCCTTGTCAAGTGACTGGTTCCTTTTCTGTACGATTCCCAGCTGCAGAAGGGAGCCGACCGGTGGGCCGTGGAGAAGCAAGGCAGCAACTGGAAAGAGGTGAGCAGGAGAACAGCTGTGCCCTGACTGTTGAGGAAGGGGGGGCCGCTAGCTGCTTCCCAGGGAGTGAGCTGGTCATGGGACTGGATCCTTGGGAAGGCGGAGCAGCTGCCTTCTGAGAGGAAAAGCCCAGCTGCCTTGCCTTGGATTGGGGTGCAGCACTGCATGCTGGGATTCGTCACCTGTGTTACAGTCATGCCCCACACACAGCTATGGTGGGGCCCCTCTGTGCCAGACACCAACATGCCAGTCCCTGCCCCAGAGCACTCAGTCTGACCAATCCTCTCCCTTGGATCGTGACTGGACCCTCACGGGCGTGGCGTTTATGTAACCCTTGGCACCCTGGGATCTCAGAAGGGGGCCGTTGTTACCAGGCAGGTTAATGTGGCAGGTTCAAACATAGGGCCCTACAGTTAGAGCCCTTAATACATGGCTTTAGATCCAGGCTTGTCGAGCGCTGGCAACTCTGCCTGGCGCCATGGGGGCTGTATGTCTCTCTCCTGCAGATTTAGGTTCCTAACTTAAGGCTCTCAAGGTGAAAAGTTCTGGCTCAATGAGGCCGGGAATGGAACCCAGGTGTCCTGGCTGCCAGATGAGCTGTACTGTCACTTGGATATGGGTGAGGTGTAGCTCCTTCGCTCCTGGGAAGTTGCCAGTGCAGCTCCTCGGTTTGGAGTCCCCTGGCCTGACATACCATTCCCAAGTTCAGATCGTGTGCCAGCGAATGTCAGCGCTTCCTCCTGTGTCGTTCTAGACGCTCAACGAAAAGATCACCGACAAAGAGACCGTTTCTGAAACAGACCCCAAGGGAGCCAGTTTAAAAAGGTGAGACACACACCTCCAGTTGGTACAGGGCAGCCCAGCACTGCTCACTCCTCCTGGGGGGTAGGAAGAAGCTGAAGGGTTGGGGGTGAGTGCAGGAGCCTCAGCCCAGGTCTGCAACTGGTTGGTGAACGTGGGCTGATGGGCTCACAGCCCTCCTTACAGGTGTCCCATTGCCAGGACCCCCCAACTCACCTCCTCAGTATCTGATGGCCTTCACATCTATCTCAGTGGGCTTGTGCTGGGGACCTGCTTCCCCCTACAGACTCTTTGGGGGGAGGCTGCAGCTCCAAACCCTAGAATGGTGCCCTGCAATGTTCCCTCCAATTTTTTCCATCTCTGTGCAGAATGAATTTTGTTATGTGCACCAATATCAAGCTAATGTGTAGGTCGGCGCCACCAGTAGAAACCAAAAACCTAGTTATAATATATATTTTTTAAAAGTTACCGTAGGGATAATTACTCCAGCCAGGACAGGTTAAGAATTTTGGAACTCACTACTCAAAGAATTAAATTTTAAGCATAAGAGAGAAATAAAATTATGAAATGCACAGACCAGTCAAAAAACTAAAATAACAACATTTTGAAAGAATAAAACTACAGATAATTTATGTGCATTGCAGGAAGTACCAAGAAGTAACAATAACAACAACACAAGTATGTGTTGGGAGGTGTGTGTGTGTGTGTGTGTGTGTGTGTGTGAGAGAGAGAGAGAGACAGAGACTCTGCGTGTGAAAGATAAGGCCCTACCAAATTCATGGCTATGAAAAATGTGTCATTGACTGTGACATTTGATCTCCCACCGCAAAATCTAGTCTTTTATGTGCTTTTACCCTATACTGTGCAGATTTTACAGGGGGAGATCAGTGTTCCTTAAATTGGGGGTCCTGACCCAAAAAGGAGTTGCAGGGGGATTGCAAGGGGGGTTGCAAGGTTATTTTAGGGGGCGTTATGCTATTGCCACCCTTACTTGTGCACTGATTTCAGAGCTGGATGGCCAGAGAGTGGCAGCTGGTGGCCGGGTGCTCAGCTCTGAAGGCAGCACCACTGCCATCAGCAGCGGTGCAGTAGTAAGGGTAGCAGTTCCACAATCCCCCCTACAATAACCTTGCAATTCCCCCTGCCCCCCCACCCACGCACAAACACACACACACAACTCCTTTTTGGGTCAGGACCCCTACGATTACAACACCATGAAATTTCAGATTTAAATCACTGAAATGAAATTTACAATTTTTAAAATCCTCTGACTGTGAAATTGTCCAAAATGGATTATGAATTTGGTAGGGCCCTAGTCAGAGAGAGAGAGCAAGCATGCATGCATGCGTGTGTGCGCACGCAAGCTGCTGGGGAAGTGTATGAGAGGCTGTGCGTTGTCCCTTTAAGCAGAGAGGCACTCATCAGAACTCAGACCGCAGCAGCTCCGTCCTGCTCGTGAGCCCTGTCTCCCTATCCCTGCTCTGTGGAGATGGGGTACATGGACATGGAGGAGGGGGACACCCTGAAATCAGCACCCCAACCCCGCACTCCCCTGCTGTGCACAGCAAGCAGGAGGGTCCTGGGAGCAGCTGACCAGGAGCTCGAAGGCAGAGGGCAGGAGCAATGCGGCTGCAGAGCAGCAGAAGGAAGGGCACATGAACACACGCGATGTGCGCAGCACTTGATTGACTTTTGGGCAGCAGCGCAGCTTAGAGGGAACACTGGTGCCCTGGGGTAGAGAGGTGAACTTGGCCTCTCCTCCACAAGGAACATGAGCATAAAGCACTGTTACTGGGCAGAGGCTGGGAGATGCCCCAGAATCCTTTGCTGCTAGGGAACTCCAGGGTGTTACCTAATTACTGTGGGAGGGATTTGGTCGGGGGGCGCACTGTTCACACAAGGACCTGGCTGCAGGTTGGGAGGAATCATTGCTGTTTTTGCTGTGCAGGGGAGAAGTGCACGTTCTGCTCCCTGAGTGCTCCCAGAGCCTGCAGAGGTGTGTGAGTGGGGCAGGACTGCCAGGGGGTCGGGGACCGGCTGGGTTTGAGTGCGTCTGGGACAGATGCTCAGGTTTGAACCCAAAGATGAATGCATAGGATGGGTTTGCGGCCAGCCCTTGCAAACAGACTTGTAGGATTTGGCTTATGACCTCACTGAACCCTGCTTCCAGCCTGCATTCAGCCAGCACTCCCCCAAACATGCCATTGCTCCATGCTCCCAGTCCCGAGCATGTTCTCCCAGGGACCTGCCTGTGGCAGATTCACCTGAAAGCAAGCTCCTATACAACCAAACGATACTCAAGGCAGGCTGGCCAGGCAGACTGTGCCCGGCATAACCTGACCCAGAACAGTCTCTTCGCTGACTCAGGCTGAACAGTGCTGGCAGAGTGAGGGACCAGGCCAGGCTTTCAGGTTAAGATAGACCCCAGCTTCACCCAGAACTGGACACTTGGAGGAGGCAGCCAGCCCTTTTCATCTTGACTGTTGGGCCCTGATTGGCTTCTGCCCAGTCCTGGCTCTTCTAGCCACTGGAGGACCAAATCTTATTGGTCCCACCAGCAGCTAATCATGGGTGGCCTCTCTGGAAACTCTTGAAGGTCTAAACTTGATGCTCATTTCCCCCCCAAAAGACACCTGCTTTGGGTGGGGTGTGCCAAGGTGGTGTGCCCTGCAGCAAGGGTCATCCAACACCGGGTAGCGCCCCCCCGCATGTACTGCTGTGCTGGCTTGTAGCCATAAATCCTGCCTGAGGACAGGAACCTTGGGTTGGTGTAGAACCCTTCCTTGCAGCTTGTTAGCCCATCCAGCATTCACCACACTGCACAAAGGCCCAGCAGAGTGAGCAGCCATAAATACCGGGTGTGCGCCTCGAGATCACAGCTCCAGCTGTGTAATCCAGCCCATCTAGAGCCTGTTAGCCATGCAGGAAACATGCCCAGAGCAGCTGCATTCGGAGGGACTCAGCACGCACTGGAATGATTCCTTGGCATGATCCTAGCGGCAGGTCATTTGTGTTCTCATCTTCCTCGGCTCATCCGGGCTGTAGGCTTCTTACCACATTTGTAATTCCTGGCACCTCTTCAGCTCTCATCTGTCATGCTCTCTCTGCTGCTTCTGGGTTTTCCCCGCTCTCCAGTGTCTTCGCTGCTGGGGCTGCGCCAGTGATAGCTTGTGGCTGCCTTAGCCACTCCTCTGGGTTTGCTCTCTCATTTGGTGAGTTACAGGAGCCCTGAGAGCAGCAAATTCTCACCTAGCTAGATGGTTGTGGGTCACAATTCAGGGCAAGGGCACCCTCTCTAGGTTCCCTAGCTGCAGCCTCTCTTGGCTGGAGACCCACACCTCTCTCCCTTCTGAGCAGGGTATTTCAGGCTGAATGGCTCCCTGCCTGCATGGTGTTATCCCCTAAGCAGGCCTGCGGTGCTTCTCTCCTCTGAGGCAGTGCAGTGTGTGATTGCCCCAGGTCTTAGTTACCACCCAGGCCTTTGTAAGCCAGCACATTTCATTCGTCAGGTAGAAGCATTACAGAGAAAACTGCTTGCCAACAGTGAAAGAACCTACATGCAGTACAGGCCTACCAGAGGTCACCCAGCTGCCAAATGGCTCTGGCAGGAACAGTCCTTCTGGGACAGCAGAAGTTTTCTTGTGGCTTCAAGGTCCCCAACCTCTTTGCTCGAACCTGAACACGCCGCTCGCTCATTTATCCAGTTACGCTCTCTGAGGAGACCCAGAGCAGGTCACCAACCTGATAGTGGGTCTTTGCTCAAAGTGCAGCTTCAGAAGCCTGGATTTGAGGTGAAGCCTTCCCCTTCCCCTGGCCTCCAAATATTTCCTAGGAAATCCACTTCACATGTATTGTTCCCATAAGGCCTTTGAAGCTAATAGGTATATCTCCATTATTTATCTCCTAGAGCTGGCAGGGACCTTGAAAGATCATTGAGTCCAGCCCCCTGCCTTCATTAGCAGGACTGAGTACTGATTTTGCCCCAGATCCCTAAGTGGTCCCCTCAAGGATTGAACTCACAACCCTGGGTTTAGCAGGCCAATACTCAAACCACTGAGCTATGCCTCCCCCCCGTATCTCCCTGAGATTGCGTTAAGCCTGCCTGCTTTATCTATAAAGCCCTCATTAGAACTCAAACATTTGTATTTTCATACAACGGGGAGGTATTAAACTTGATTCAGTAAGGTGGTTCTTCAAGTAGATGCACCTGTCTAGTGCAGCTGGGTTTGTGCGTGCCCAGTCTGCCGGAGCCCGAGATTTTACCTAGCAGTACCCATAGAGGGGCAATGCTCGTGTCTGTGCCCCCTCCCCTGGCTCAGGCAGCATCACCCCGACCCCGCTCAGTTCCTTCTCCCCACCCGTGGCCGGAGTCAGAGCTCTGTGTGGTTGTAGCCTCACAACCTCACAAATTGTCAAGTTTCTTATTGTATATGGTTAGAGTTTGTTAGTCTGTTTCCCTGGTAATGCCCTTAATTCAGTAAGGTTTATCTTAATTCCATAAAGTTTGTCAAGGACATTGCAGGATATTGCTTGCAGTGTAGTTTGTAGCCATGTTGGTCCCAGGGTATTAGAGAGACAAGGTGGGTGGAAAACAATAAAAGACAAAAGTAGCAAAGAGTCCCGTGGCACCTTATAGACTAACAGACATATTGGAGCATGAGCTTTCGTGGGTGAATACCCACTTCATTGGATGCTTGTAGTGGAAATATCCCTTTATTTCCACTACATGCATCCAACGAAGTGGGTATTCACCCATGAAAGCTCATGCTCCAATACGTCTGTTAACCTATAAGGTGCCAAAGGACTCTTTGCTGCTTTTACAGATCCAGACTAACACGGCTACCCCTCTGATAAAAGACAAAACCACCCTGTCACCTGTGAGTGAACCCTTCTCCCAAAGCGATCACGCTGGGTCTGACCTCTCAGTCCTCATCCTCCAAGGAAATGTGCACAGCACCTTCAGAACACGAGCCTGGGAGCTTAAATGCGTAACTCTGCTAGACACTAAAAATCATGGACTGAACCGAGACACTGGATTTATGGCTCATTACAACAAACTAACACAGTAGTCCCCTTTTTGTCCTATGTCTGCAAAAGTGTTAACAGCCACTTCACCTTGAATGGTCGCTTAGATTGTCTGCTAACTACTTACGCTAAACAATCTGTTCCAGCTTGTGTTTTGCTATGTGGCTGGGAGTACCTTTCCCAGACCTGAAGAAGGGCTCTGTGTGTTCGAAAGCTCTTCTCTGTCCCCAACAGAAGCTGGTCCAGTAAAAGCTATTCCCTCCCCCACCTCGTCTCTCTGATTGCAGGATAATGTCAGATCAGTCCCAATGTGAACTCCCCAGAGTGGAGCGAGCACTGAGCATAGCAAGAAACTAGGCTGCTCAGCAGAGTCACTTCCTAGCCCGGGGTGGCCAACCTGTAGCTCCAGAGCCACATGAGGCTCTTCAGAGATTAATACGCGGCTCCTTGTATAGATACGGAATCCGGGGTTGGAGCTACAGATGCAACTTTCCAATGTGCTACAGGGTGCTCGCTGCTCAACCCCTGGCTCTGCCACCGGCCCCCCTCCACTCCTTCCCCCACCCCTTCCCCTGAGTCAGCTGCGTCCTTGCTCTTCTTCCCACCCCCCCAACCTCCTGAACACCACAGAACAGCTGATCATGGCGGGCGGGAGGTGCAGGGATGGAGGGGTTAGGTGCTGCTGGCAGGTGGGAGACACTGGGGGCAGGGTGGGGAGCAGAACTGATGGGAGGCTGCTGACATGTTACTGTGGCTCTTTGACAATGCACGTGAGTAAATTCTTGTTCCTTCTCAGGCACACATTGGCCACCCCTGTCCTAGAGGGAGCAAGTGGGGTTGGGGTGGGAGGGCCAGGAAGAATGCTGGAAGTGCCTATCACTGTTTGGGTCTCCCCAGCTTGGACAGGCGAGCGTGGGTGGGACCATTCATTTGGGGTGCTATAGGAAGCCCAGGGGCCCCGATGACCCTGCGGAGAAACCCATTGGTAGCTGAGTGTTGTCAAGTTCTGGGTTAGCCCAGGGGGTCAGTTCAGGTTGAGAACCCCACCGTGCTGCGCAAGGGCAGAGTGCCCATGCATGCTGCTCTGGTGTTTCCTAGCACAAACATGGCACTGACGCTCCGAGCAGAGTCCTGAGAGTGAATCCCAGTCCGATGTCCCCTGAGGGGCAGCGCCCCTCCTCAGGCTGGCACAGTGCTAGCACAGGTGTCTGACAGCACCACCCAGAGGCCCAGGCTGGACCAGGGATCCCTTTTGCTCAGTGCTGGGTGGACCTGGAGGCATACAGAGCTCACCCCTTTGGGATGTGATGCCCTCTCTGTGCGCAGGTTCAGGTCCCCAGGGAAGTGAGTATCTTCACCCGGCCCTGTGAGCTGGAGTGTGCACCCAGACCGCCTCCTGGGAGCAGCTCTGCACAACAGAGCCCAAAGGCTGAGCCTGGGAGGTCCCTGCCTCCCTCTCCCTTTCAGATGAAAGGCAGGCATGAGTTTGCGTTGCCACCCAGCTCCTAATGTCAGAAGCCGTCATAGGTGCCAAGTTTCTAATCTCCTGGGGTGGTGCTCCTCCAGCTTTGCCCAGGCCCCACTCCCACTCCCGCCCTTCCCCCAAGTCCCCACCCCTGCTCTGCCCCCACCCGGCCTTTTCCCGCCCCATCCCTTAAGTGCGCTGCTTCATCGCTCCTCCCACCTCAGTGCCTCCTGACGCTGCGAAACAGCTGATCCAGGGCAGGTGCTAGGCACTGGGTAGGAAGAGGGGGACACTGATTTGCAGGGCCCACCAGCAGGCAGGAAGCACCGGGGGAAGGGAGAGGTTCTAGTAGGGAGGCTGCCAGTGGGTGCTCAGCATCCACCATTTTTTTTCCCCATGGGTACTCCAGCCGTGGAGCACCACGTAGTCGGCGCCTATGGAAGACGTTATTCCAACAAACCCCAGGGTGGTAGCTGGCCATGTATGTCAGAGAGCTGGAGCCAGGGCTAGCAAAAGCAAAGCTATCGGGAGCACTGGTCCAGCGCTGTGGGGAGAACAGGAGGGGTCTAGCTGTTCACCCAGCCCAGAACAGGTCCAAGCCCTCATCTCTGTGAGCAGCCAAGAGAGGCTTGCTGGGCCGGGCTCCTTCTTTTTCTGTTGACTAGCGAATGTTGTTGGACAGCTCGAGGAGAAGCAGCAGGGGTTTGTTGCATTATGTGTCAGTGTGGATACCACTGCAGGGAGCGTGCGTCTCATGCACAAGGCAGGAGTTGTTTGACGAGCAGAGTGTCTCACGTCTTCCCATGTGCCTACACATGCTCCCATAAAGGGCAGGGCATCCATGACCCTCCCTCAGATCCCTCTCACCACCTGCAGCACAAAGATGAAACCTGGCGGGTGTCCGACCTGCTAGTTCTTAGCTTTGGCTGATCTCAAAAATCTTCTACAAATGGTGAGAGCTCTTCCGATTCTTCCACTTATGACTGCCATGATCTACATCAGGGGTCGGCAACCTATGGCACGTGTGCCAAAGACGGCACGCGAGCCAATTTTTAATGGCACGCAGCAGCCTGCTGGGACTCCGCAGGCCATTAAAAATCCTGCCTGGCACAGCAAGCCACAGGGTCTGCGGTCCCAGGCTGGAGCACTGGGCCGAGTGCAGCAAGCTGCCGGCCCCCTCCCGCCTTCTCCCCTCCCCTGGAGCCCTGCTGCCATGCATGCATTGCTCTGCGGGCTGGGGCTGCGCACTCCCATGGGGCAGCGTTTGGCTCCACAGGGAGGGAAAGACGCTCCCCGCTATCTCGGAGCCATGCTGCTGTGCGCACGGCATTCTAAGGGGTGGGGCTGCCCGCTCCCGATGGGTAGTGTATCTGGCTCTGCTTGGAGCCTCAAGGTAAGGGGTCTGGGGGTGGGGAGGTTGATAAGGGGTGGGGGCAGTCAGGGGACAGGGAGAAGGGTGGGTTGGATAGTGGTTGGGATTCCGGGGGTGTGCGGATAAGGGGAGGGGTCTCTGGAGGGGGGAAGTCAGGGAGTGGGGAGGTGGATGAGGCATGGGAGTTCCAGGGTCTGTTAGGAAGCGGGGTGGATAGGGATCAGGGCGGTCAGGGGAGAGGGAGCAAGGAGGGTCCTGGGGGAGGGGGCAGTTAGGGTGGGGGGTCTCTGGAGGGGG
>NC_133782.1:30328369-30332122 GCF_003597395.2 Chelonoidis abingdonii | reverse complement strand
TAGGTGAACAGAACCCCAGACCAGCAGCGAGCTGAGTGGGTCGGTGGCGTAAGATCAACATTTTAATTTAATTTTAAATGAAGCTTCTTAAACATTTTGAAAACCTTGTTTATTTTACAATACAACACTAGTTTAGTTATATAATATATAGACTTATAGAGAGAGACGGTCTAAAAAATATTAAAATGTATTACCAGCACACAAAACCTTAAATTAGAGCGAATAAATGAAGACTCGGCACACCACTTCTGAAAGGTTACTGACCCCTGATCTACGTCGACCTGTCTGGACTGAGTATTGGCTGTCAGACCCCATTGACATCCTCTGCCCCCTCCCCCCGGGTTGCAGCTACTTAATATGGTGTCAGAGCCCGCTGGACATCCACCCTGGACACAGCTACTTAACGTGGTGGACTTGAAACCTCAGGGTGTCAAGCTCTGGCCAGCCTGCGAAGGACTCCCCACTGAAAGCTGGGTATGGCAGATATCTAGAAGAGTCACACATACCAAGCAGGGGTTTGGAGTATCTATTGTTCTGGGCTAGGACTCCCAAGTTGTGAGACGTGGCTGAAGGCCCATCTTCTGGAGCAATCTGTGGAGTTTCATAAAAACTTGAGGATCGTGCCCAGAGCCCTGCTAGTAGAAAGTGTTATCCAGTGCCCCGTCTAGCAGACTCACAGTGCCAAAGCCCAGCATGGAGAAGATAATGCTGAAAGGGTCCCTGCTCCGGGGCCCCCACTGACACTCCCTGCAGCTCCAATCAGGCACCATTTCCTGTTCTCAAGTCACACCAAGAGGAAGCTCTAAGCACAGAGGCAGACTCCAGGTGGAGCTTGGTGTCCTCTCATAAAGACATACCACGTATAGCCCCTGGGGATAAAACCACCATGCCCCGCACAGCCCGAGGGCTGCTGATAACGAGCAGCCTGTGTCAGAGGCAGACTCCGGTGGTACCTCAGCATCGATGCCAGGACCTTCATCATTGCTGAAGAACCTGCCTGCACCAGTTCAGTCCCTGGTACCAAAAGTGCCATAAGCACCAGTGCCGCCTTCAGAGGGGATGTGCTACTTCTTCATCGGAGCATTGTCACCCCATCTTCCGGCCGAGAGCCCTCTCTTCTGTCATCTGTGTCAACCTCTGGTCCAGCCAGGGTTCTCTTCTCCATGAATGAGAGACTCGTTGGCCTGGCCAGGTCCTTGTGGCAGATGCCTGCCACAGTAGCACTCTGTGTGAAGACTCTGACAGGGTTCAAGTGCATCTCTGCTCACCCCAGCCCAGGCATCCCCAGCCATGTCAGTGGTACAAGAACAGTCTCAGTTGAGTAAGAGCATCCCTAAGGACAAGGCCCTGAAGGCTCTTTTGGAGGAAGTCGTACTCTGCCTCAGCTGAATGCGGCTAATTGCCGGGCTGTACTGGGTCGCCTCATTCCTCTCAAAGGTCCTGCCTAGCAACAGGAAGCAGCTCAGGGACGTCATTAAGAACATCCAGTTGGTGGCCAAGATGACCTTACATTGGTGACGGACACCACTGACACTGCAGCTCGGTCTATGGCCATCGCTATGACAATGCACTGAGTGTTGTGGCCCTAGGCATCAGGTACCCCCAGAGAGGAACGGGCCATGACTGAGCCTTGTCCTTTGATGACACAGAGCGGACAGATGGTGCTCTACACCCATTAAGACTCCAAGGCCATCCTGTGCTCCCTGGTGTTTACGCCCCAATCCCATACCGTCCTCAGCCTCCATCAAGACCGTAGAGCCATTCTGCCATCCAAGGCAACCCAAGTACCACACCAATACAACAGAGGGTACCAGCCTTTCTCCTCGGCAATGCACCCCTCCCCGCTCGCAGGCATCTGAATGTCTGTCTCACACCTAACTCCCAGCATAATCTTCAGGCCAGGGAAGATGGGCGGGGTCACACCTACCTCATCTGCAGGACCCAATCCGGTTGGTGGACCCAGAGCACGCCTAACTCTACACCCAGTGACCAGAGGAGAAGGACCCCTTTATAAAGTTTAGCCAGTGGTTAGGACATTCACTCAAGAGATGGGAAACCCTATCCCAATCCCCTCCCCCATCGGGCAATGGGGGGAATTGAACTGGGGTCTCCCACATGCCAGGTGAGCACCTCAACTTCTGGGCTAAGGTTATGAGGGAGGAGCCATCTCACTTGTGTGGAGTTAAGTGTGAATGGTGCCTGGCTCCAGGATCACAAGCAGCCATAGGTGCCAAATTCTATGAGGGGGGTGGGCTTAGGACACACCCTCTCATGGTCAGCATCTCCCGTGGGCTAGCTTAGGTGGCTCACTGCTCAGTGTGCTGGCTTCTGAGAGTCCCACTCTGAGGTGCCTGGCTCCGCCATGCCTTGCATAGGGAGCCTGGGCCCCTAGCAGTGATTTTCTGGATGCTGAAAAGTGAGGCATTGCAATGCTCGAGTCCCTTTGCGGATCCGTGCGCATGCCCTCATGGCCAAGCTGCCTTACACATCTTTCCATATGGACCTGATGGTGCTCAGCATCCCCCCGTCTTCCCAAGGCAGCTTCGGAATTCCACCTACCCGTCAATTGCCTTGTCAGTGTCCTTCCCAAACCCCACTTGACCCTGAGGGAAGAGAAGCCATATACCTTGGCTGTGGACAGAGCTTTTCTCTGCTATCTTAATAGGACTTAACACCCATCAGGCACCAGGCCTCTCTATATTTATCCCCAGCCCATCGAAAGGCTGTGCCATCTTGCCACAGAGAATCTGTAAATGGATCCCATTGTGCATTTCCATCCTCTCTCTCCATACGTCACCACACACTCCACCAAGGCACAGGCACTGTCTTTTGCCTGCTCCAGGAATGTGCCTTCTCTGAGATTGGCAAGGCTGGAACATGGAGCAACCCACTGACTTTTGCTAAACATTATGTCCTTGACATGGCAGCTAGGGCAGATCATGAGTTTGGAAGAGCTGTTTTTGGACAGGGTCACTGGCCTGGGGGAGGGGGAGAGCAGTAGATGTGATGTATCTTGATCTTAGTATGACTTGTTTGGACACAATCCCACGTGATGTTCTCATAAGCAACCTAGGAAAATGTGGTCTAAATTAAATTGCTGTAAGGTGGATGCACAACTGGTTGAAAAACAGTACTCACAGATGTTTTCAATGTTTCGCTGTCCAACTAGGAGAGCTTATCTAGTGGGGACCTGAATGTGTCTGTCCTGTTCTGGTATTAGTAACATTTTTAATGAATGACTTGTGTGACGGGTTCGTTCACAGAGACCTCCTTGGGACTGTCACCTGATGTGTTGAGACTACCTCTGAGCCTGTTTTCTCTGCCAGTTTGGGCCTCCAGAACCCTGTCTTGTTGAGCCAGATAAGCTAATCTGCTGCAACACCGACCCAGGGTCTGACCCATGCCTCCAAAGCTGCAGACTTAACTGAAAACGGCTTAGTAAGTGCTCCTGTCTCTAGCACCCAGATACCCAGCTCCCAATGGGATCCAACCCCCAAATAAATCCATTTTACTCTGTATAAAGCTTATACAGGGTAAAGTCATAAATTATCCGCCTTCTGTAACACTGATAGAGAGAGATGCACAACTGTTTGCTCCACCAGTTATTAATTACTTACTCTGGGTTAATTAATAAGCAAAAATGATTTTATTAAGTATAAAAAGTAGGATTTAAGTGGTTCCAAGTAATAACAGACAGAACATAGTAAGTTACCAAGCAAAATAAAATAAAACACGCAAGTCTAAGCCTAATAC
>NC_133782.1:30270741-30320814 GCF_003597395.2 Chelonoidis abingdonii | reverse complement strand
CCCCCAAAAGGTGAGGTAATGCATATTGTTGTAGAATGCGTTCAACACTGAATGACAAAGGAAGAGGCCAGGGCAATACCGGTATGGCAAGTGATACAGGATGCAGACAGGAACCCATTCTAACATTAAAAAGGTGAAATTTCAGTAAAGATAAGTGCAAAGGACTTCACCTAGGAAGGAAAAATCACACGCACAAATACAAAATGAGGAATAACTGGCTCAGCAGATTTCAGAAATGGATCTGGGGTTATAATGGATCATAAATTGAATATTGGACAACATGATGCAGTTGCAAAAAAGGCTAATATCATTCTGGGGTGTATTAACAGGAGGTATGTGAGACATGGGAGATGTCTACTCAGCACTGGTGAAGCCTCAGCTGCAGTACTGTGTCCAGTTTTGGGAAATACACTTTAAGAATGATGTGGACAAATTGGAGAGAGTCTAGAGGAGAGCAAACAAACAAACAAACAAAAGGTTTAGAAAAACCCGCCCTATGTGGAAGGGTTAAAAGAACTGGCCATGTTTAGTCTTGAGAAAAGAGTAAGTCAGTCTTCAGATATGTTCAGGGCTGTGATAGAGAGGTCTGATCAATTGTTCTCCATGTCCACAGAAGATAGGACAAGAAGTAATCAGCACTGTAAAGGTAGCTAAGCATTGGAACAGGCTTCCCAGGGAGGCTTTGGAATGCCCACACTGGAGGTCTTTAAGAACTGGTTGGACAAACACCTGCAAGGGGTGGTCTGGGTTTTACTTGGTCCTGCCTCAGTGTGGGGGGCTGGACTAAATAACCCCACAAGCTCCCTGCCAGTCCTACCTTGCTGTGAGTCTCCGATTCAATCCCTGTTTGAGTGATACAGCTGAAACTCCCCACACCCATGGCCCAGGGGGGAAACTGCCAGTCACCTACTGCGGGATCCGCTGACACACTCGAAGAAGGAAGAACGGGTACTTACACTGCAAGAACTGCGGTTCTTGGAGATGTCATTGTCAGCGTGGATCCCGACCCAACTTCGCTTTTCGGAGCCCTCGGGAGCATGGGCTTTGAATTTGCAAGGGTGCAGCGGGAGGCTCGCAGGGGGCCCTTGTATTGAGCATGAGCAGGAAGGGGGAACAAGCGCAGGCCCAACAGACACTGTTATTCCAAACACTCTAGTCTCGTGCATGGGGCACTTGTGTACTTACAAGTGGGATCCACAGCCTCTCAAAGAGCCGCCATCACTGGAGTTCTTTACTCGTCTTTCCCACGTGTGTTTTGACCACTTCCCTCTTCTCTCCACTTAGGACGAAGTCCGTTTCCTCGATGTCCGAGTTTGAAAGCTTGCTCGACTGTTCTCCCTACCTTCCAGGCAAAACCAGCCCTGTGATTGCTGACCACGGACGAGGCAAGGTGTCCCCAGCCACACAGCTACTGCCTAATGGCATAACAGACCCTGCAGGAGTCCACCCCAAAAACTGTACATATGTGACTACAGAGCAACCTGCCCCTGAGAGCCTGGCAAAAGAGAAGCTGGACATTTCCTCATGGGATTATTCCCGGGCAAGCAAACTCTCTGGGCAGGAACCGGCCCAGAAGCAAATGCAGAGGAGCTACACGGCGCCAGACAAGACGGGGATCCGCATCTATTACAGCCCTCCGGTGGTGCGAAGACTGGAGGCGCCGCTAATCCACAACAAGGAGGGGAAGATCATGACTGAGCCAGGCTTCCTGTTCACAATGGCCAAGCCGACAGAGCTGGAGGAATCCGACCGCTCGGAGAACACGTACAGCAGGTGGCTGTGCAACTTCTCCAAGCAGCACCGCGAGCTGCTGGACAGCCGTAGTGCTGACAAGGCTGGGCCCTCTGGCCCCAGGTTCCCAGCCTCCCTGCACGATTTTGAGATTTCCGGCAACATGAGTGATGACATGAAAGAGATCACCAACTGCGTGCGGCAGGCCATCCGCTCCAGCTCACTGGAGAGGAAGGTGAAGAGCACCTCCAGTCAGACCACGGGACTGACAACCATCGGGACCCAGACCATTCAGATGGTGAGCATTGGCCTGCAGACAGACACGCCCCGGGGAAACCTCCACAGCAAGAGCTGGTCCCCACGCAGCTCCTCCTTGATGTCTGTGCGTAGCAAACAAATTTCTTCGTCTCTGGACAAAGTCCACTCCAGGATCGAACGGCCCTGTTGTTCTCCCAAGTATGGCTCCCCGAAGCTCCAGAGACGGTCTTCCTCCAAGCTCGACAATTCAAAGGACAGAAGCCTGTGGAACCTTCATCAGAGTAAGCAAAATGGGTCAGCCTGGGCTAGGTCGACCACAACCAGAGACAGCCCGGTCCTCAGTAACATCAACGATGGCCTGTCCAGCTTGTTCAATGTTGTGGAACATTCTGGGAGTACAGAGTCCATCTGGAAACCAGGGTGTCCGGAGACCAAAGCCAAGCCAGAAGCCCCGAAATATGGCATCGTGCAAGAATTCTTCAGGAACGTGTGTGGGAGGGCTCAGAGCCCCACTTCTGCCCCGGAGAAGAAAGAATCACCGGGAGATGATAGCACCAAAAAGCAGGATCACTCCCAGCCGCCCACCTGCCATCCATCTGAAAATGTCTCCCGGAGCTTAAACAAGAAACTCCCGAAGCAAAGCAGCAGCGAGGAGCCCAAGGTGTCTTCCCCAAACCAGGGGAGCAAAGATGGGACCCCAAGGGACCTGGACATCACATCTGTGACAGCCAATGAGGTAAGACCATAAGAATGACCAGACTGAGTCAGACCAATGGTCCATCTAGCCCAGTATCCTGTCTCTGCCAATGGCCGGTGCCAGATGCTTCAGAGGGAATGAACAGAACAGGGCAATTTATTAAGTGATCCATCCCGTGTCATTCAGGCCCAGCTTCTGGCAGTCGGAGGTTAGGGACACCCAGAGCATGGGGTTGCATCCTTGCCCCTCCTGGCTAATAGCTATTGATGGACATAGCTTCCATGAACTTGTCTTATTCTTTTTTGAGCCCAGTTATACTTTTGGCCTTCCCAGCATCCCCTGGCAGCTTTGTTTTTACCCTAGCAAATGACACAGACTTCAGGGCAGAGCTGGCTGACAAAGCAAATGTATTTAGCTTCTGCGCCCACCAGAGGAGGTAGTTTCCTCCCCAGCCTGAAGTGTAGTGCAGCCCCTCTCCACCTTGGGGGCCGGAGGGTGAGAAGAGCAGACCTGTTCCTGCAGCAGTTGGTGAGTTGGCTGTAGCACTGTCTGCCTCTGACAGCTAGACACACTCAGGCAGCAGCAGCCTAGGCTTGTGCTGCAGCCTGGAGGGGCCCCACTGACTCAACCCTTGGCTTCTCTCATGCAGAGACTGCTCCCCACAGCGGGGCTGGGTACACAACCTCATTCACAGAGCTGGGTCAAGACACTGGCTGTCTGGGGGACCTCAGCCTGCACTCATGTCAGGGCTTCATGCACTAAAGAGCTGGCTCTCGGCACAGGCACTCTGCCTCTGGGCTTACCCAGTGGCAGCCCCAGGGGGCCCTTATCCCAGCTGGGTGTTGCTGCAATATGGCTGATAAGAGTAGTCCCCTCTGCTAGCACTGCACCTAGCCCAAGGAGATCTGTCCTCAAGTGGGTACCAGACTGGTCTCAGCTGCTGCTCCCTTGAGCCCCCAGGGCTGCCCAGAGGATTCAGGGGCCCTGGGGCAAAGCAGTTTTGGGGGCCCTTTCCATTAAAAAAAGTTACAATACTATAGAATACTATATTCTTGTTGGGGCCCCTGCAGGGCCTGGGGCAAATTGCCCCACTTGCCTCTTCCTCCCCCCGCCTCCCGGGCAGCCCTGCTTCCATACTCTAATTCCCCCTCCTCTTTCTCTTTGCAGGACACAGCATGCGACTGCAGCTCCCAGTCCCTCACCTCCTGCTTCGCCCGGCCCTCCCGCTCAGCTGTGCGGCACTCCCCTTCCAAGTGCAAGCTGCATCCCTCTGACCCCAGCCGGGCGGAGGAGAAGGCAGGGCCTCTGAGTGAGTGAGTGAGGGCAGCGGGGACTGGGCTAAGCCGTGTCTGCTTTCTGCGGTCCTGACGAAAGAGCACGCTTCCTGCCTGTGCCAGCTCCACCGCAGCCTGCGTGACCTGCCAGCCCCGAGAGAGCTGTGCTGGGTCTCAGTGGGCCCCTCGCTCTCGCAGAGACACAGGCGCATGCACATCTGTCTCCTAACTGTTCCCCAGCTGATGGGGGCGCTTAAGAAGCAGATGCTGCAGGATAGTTGGGAACGGAGGCTTCCAGCATTATGCCTGGACCTGGTTCCAGGGACGGAGGGGAAGTTACTCGGGGCGGGTGTCTCCTGACCCCCAGGAAGTAGCCTGCCAACCTCACTGCTCCTGCAAGGGAAGGATGATTCCAGGAGAGAGGAAGGTGTCCCCAGAGCCTGGGGTGGGGAGCTCTGTGCAATTTCCATAGCCCTTCCAGGCTCCTCAGAGACCTGCACTTCAGGGAGACGGACCGTTCCCAGGCAGCCGGTAGGAGGTGGGGGGAATGAAGAGATGGACCCTGCCTGCCCTGGGATGTGGGAACTGGGAACCACCACCCTGCAGTAGCCTCTAGAAAGCTGGCAAAACCAAGGTCCTGAGCCTGGGATTCCTTGGGGCAGTGCTGCTGACAAGCGCCCTGGAGAGGAATCAGCAGCAGGAGCGCAGAGAGCAGCTGGGTCAGCGCTCAGAGGAAATGCCACAGGCATACTGTCACTGCACTTCACAGCCAGGGCTGTGGGCCCGGGGTGCACCCTGGGGGGCATGCTGTATAAAGCTGATTGATGTGTGTGAGGCTCTTTCACTGTGTCCCCTCCCTTGTCATGTTGTCTTCTAGTGGCACTGGCACGCCCCTTCACTGATACGGCCCCTCTCCCCTGCCGCTGGGGGCTTTGTGCACACCCAGCCCAGGGTGGATTGCCCTGCTGTTGCATCAGCTGCTGCCGTGCTCAGCTCGCCTGCTGTGCTGGAAGGATGCCGAGGGGAGGATCCTGGGGGCAGGCACAGGGCACGTTCAGGCCCTTCTCACCCAAACGATGTTTAATTCCCCACCCCAGCACCAGAGTGGCCAGTGCAGGAGGCTGAAACAAGCTGCCCCCTTGGAATGCTTACTGAGCTAGCGTGCTGGCTGAGTGGCTGCGGGGCTCCCTTTGTCTCTGGCTCGCCTAGCTGGATCCTGGCTCACAGAAGCTGTGCAGCCGCCTGGCCTCTGAAAGCCTGATCTCAGGAGGCAAAGCCAAAAGGCAGATGGGAACAGGAGAAAATGCAATGGGGAGTGGGTAGACTGCAGTAGAGAGGGGACCTAGCAGCCTTGCAGAGCCTAGGCTAGTAGAAAGTACAGCGTGCATTCTCCCTTCTCCAGGGGGCTGTGCAGGAGCAGAGAGAGAGAGAGAGTGTGTGTGTGTGAATGAATGTTTGTGTGTTCTCCCTTCCCCTCCCCTCCGGAGCATTAGGCCAAGAGCATTGAAACCCTGGGGACAAGATGAGACAGGCCTGTGTTCCCCTGCAGCTGGGTCTGAGCAAGGTTCTAGCCAAGGTGGCAGCATTTGCCTAGGTTGTGTCCCACCCAGTGTCTGGCAGTCTGGTTGGACATGGAGGGACGTCTGGGTCTCCTGGTTCTCACTATTTAAGGTATTTGTTCATGGTTTATGATACAATTCGCAGAGGTCCCCTCAGGGTTGTTTGTTTGTGTGTTTGGCCTGATGGCCTGGAGCTTGCTGTGGTTGTGTCTGACTGTGCCAGTCGTGGGAGATCAAATGGGGCGATGTCGGTTGGAGGTCGGGGTGTGTGTGTGTGTGTGTCGGTCGGAGGAGGCGGAGGGCAGCAGGGCCACAGCTGGCATTCAATCTGATGTTCCCCAACCATTACCTGGAGCCTGGCTCTGACTCAGGGGCCAAACAGCTCTAAGACCCCTGCTTCTGCTCAGGAGCTCATGCCTGGCCCTTCAAGGACCCCTGCACTCACTTCTTCCTAGCCCTTTCTGCTCCCTTCCTTGGTGTAGGTGCTGCATTCTGGCTCGTGTCCTCCGTAGGGACGGGGTTTCCTCCGCACATGCACTGCTGCCTCCAAGGCCAAGCATTTGTGCCTTAGCACTGGTTAGCCACCACAGTAACAAGAGTGGTGCAAGTACCTGGGCCAAGGTAATCCCTGGTGTAGAGAGTCAGGGCTGCCTTTGTCCCAGTGTGATTCTCACCCGAGGCTTAGCACCCAACTTGCTATGGTTGCCCAGCACTAAAAGTTCCAGGACTTAGTGAGCTGTGACAGGGAACAGACTCCATAATATCACTGATACCACTGAGCTATTTGCCCTTCCTTTGGCCCTTGTGCACTAGAGGAAGGGGGGCATTTGGACTTTGTATTAAAGGTGCAGAAACAGCCTCCAAACTCCTATTCCAGGCAGCTTTATGTGGCACCAGGCTGGCCTGGTGATGGCCTGGAGAGCTCTCAGACCAAGCCCTATTAATGAGCTCTAATTAAATATCCCTGAACCTCTGGGGATTATAGCAGCAGGTGCTGGGCCAGGGCCAGGGCCAGGCTCACTTAGCATCAAAGGCAAGGTTGCTGTGGCTTTCATCAGCTTTGCAGCAGGTTCTGGGAAGGAAGGAAGATTCAGCAGAGCAGAATCTGCCAGGCTGGGCTGTGCAGTTTGTGCTGGCAATGCAGGCCACAGCTCGCGGGCAAAACCCAGAGCAGACTGCAGCAGCCATCGGCTTGACTAGGCTGTGCTGCCCAGGGAGTCTGCAGCTCCCAGCATGCCCCGCTCCAACTGGAGCTGAGCAGTGACTCTGGGGGTCTTGGGCTTCCCTGTTGTACTAAAGGCTAGGGCAGCTTGGGGTCACAGTGCATAGACCTGCATGGCAGCTCTTTGGCCTCCCTCTGCTAAAGCTTCCCAGCCAGTAACATATGACTCCCACTTTGCCCAGAGCTGAGTGAAGGGCCCGGGGATCAGAGCATGTTCCCTGAGCCCCCTTCAGACACAGCGTTTACTGAACCCTTCTGTGTCTTCTCCCGTACTGAGCGGCTGCTCCACCCATGGAGGCAGGGTGGCAGGCAGGGCAGCTCTACGCAGCCGTTCCCCTGCTCTCTGCTGCCAGGCACCTGTCAGCAGTGAGGGTGATTAACTGCTGGAGCAGGCACCAGGGCTGGGGGGGATTTGCCATCTCTGGCCATTAGTAAACTGAGAGGACTGTGGTTTTTTTCCCCAAGAACTCTAGTTCTAACTGGAATTAATGCAGGGAAGAGCTCTTGCCTGTGGTAGGTAGGAGGCCAGTCTAGATGGTCACAACAGTCCCCTCAGGCCTCAGAATCTTAAACATCCCAGCACCTCCCAAGAAACACTTCAAGCTGTTTGCTCTATCAGTGCAGGAGGCTGCAGCTCTGCCATGGAGTGAGCGAGGCAAAGCAATTGAAGGCCTGTAACCCACCTTCTCGTGCTGCATTTAATACTGCAATTAAATCCATCCCCAGGCGTCTAAGCCTTGGTCTGCACCTAATTCTGTCAGCATCTGCACTAGAATGTAGCTCCCTCCAATGTAACTCACCTGCTGTGCTGACAATAACTCCACTCCACGAGAGGTAGAGCACTTAGGTCGCTGAGTTGCTGAGATCCTGTGTTGCTGCCTTTCAGAAGCTGTCCCACAATGCCCTACACTGACAGTTAAATTGGTGCAAGCACTCCTGGCGCCAGCGCATGTCCTCATCACAAGGAGCACAGTGTGGACGTGCAAAGGTGGTTTAATTACTGCTGTGGCTGGACATCACAACTCCAACTGTGTCTGCACTGCACTGATGGAGCTGTGCTGCTGTAGCGCTTCTGGTGAAGACACACTAAGCTGACAGGAGCGAGCTCTCCAGCGGCTTAACTCCTGCCTCCGCGAGCGGCAGTGGTTGTGTTGGCGGGAGGAGCTTTCCTGCCAACGTAGCGCTGTCCACACCACCACGTAGGTCAGTGTAACTTACATCACTGGGAGTGTGGATTATTCACACAGCTGAGTGCCGTTTATACTGAAGCAATTTGTAGTGTAGACACCCAATGGTCAACTTCATTTTGTAGCAGAGCCTTGCCCTGTCGCGTGTCTCTTGTTACTTCAGAGTATGTGCAGGTTGCGTCAGGGCAGGGAATGCTCAATGAGACATGGGGGGCTGTCCCTCGGGTGCTCTGGGACACGTGACCTGCCACAGCAAAGCTCAGGGTCAGCTTGATCTTGGTGCTTGGAAACCACTTCCCCAGTTCGGGAGCGGGTGAGGGTGTTTACAGCCAGCACAAACTGTCTGACCCCTTCTTCCCAGGGCTGTTAGTTACGCTTCAGCAAGCCTCACACTGTGCTCTGCTCACATCTCCTAGCAGTTAGACAGGCTGAGTTAGAATTCCCCTCCGGGGAGGCTCCTCTGATATTCAGACTTGGCCATACAGCTCACCTCAGAGCAAGCCAGCAGTGTGGAGCAGGCTGGGCCTGGCCCCGCAGCAGGAAGGGGGTCAGTTAACGGCTGTGGGAGCATGCCCTTCTTCTGTCTTTCAGCATTTGCTGCTTCTGACTGCCACCAACAACCTCTGGAGGCGGGAGACCTTTTTCCTGCCTGTGTTTCCAGCCCTCCCCAAGCCCAGATGTGCTGGAAGTGGTGTGAGAAAAGCTGACCTCATCAGACATGGATTCCAGCTGCTCTGCTATGCTGGTCCCCGGGCCTTGGGAAGGTCCTCCCACCCCTTGCTGTGCATCAGCATCAGCCTCCACTGCAGCCCTGTGCTCGCTGTAAAC
Source organism: Chelonoidis abingdonii (assembly GCF_003597395.2). Classification (NCBI taxonomy): domain Eukaryota; kingdom Metazoa; phylum Chordata; order Testudines; family Testudinidae; genus Chelonoidis; species Chelonoidis abingdonii. Next base: position 30,312,058 of record NC_133782.1, on the reverse strand, counting down.
TCCGTTTCTAGCCCATTTTATCATCATGGCTCCTGGTGCATTTTGATTGCCTTCCCTCCCCAGGGTCACTGAGAATATTACAAGGGGAGAGTGTGTGAGTGTGTGTACACACGTGCGGAGTGGGGAGTTTTAATTAATTCAGCCTGCAACTGGGAAATCATTTCTTCAACTCACTGCCCTGCCCAGTACTTGTATCAGAGAGTCGTATCTGACAGCATTTTGCTTCAGTATTTAAAAAACAATACAGGCCCCAGAGCTACCCCTAAGCCCTGTTGTATACCTGAGCAGATATGTGTTGTCCAGGGAGCCCTGGCCTTCTCGCTAACAGCACCTGCTGAATCTATTACTCGGTTTTACTGACTCAGCTGGGACACCTCAGCTCCTTGGGGGGCTGTTTTATTTGCTCATTACAAGTGTCTTGCAAATGTCCCTTCCTTTTGGTTTGACCTGTTCTGATATGCTGCAGGCCCGGGTGGAGCACATGGCAGGGTCAGTTTAAATCAGCACGAACTTTAGAGCTGAAGGAATTTTTAAAAATAATGAAATTAGCTAAAGTGGGAGGATAGCAGATGAGTTAAAAATACCAATTGGATTACGGGCTTGCAAGTCGTGCAGTCCTGCCCAGGAACAGAACTGCTGTTTGGCTGGGAATGGAGTCTCGGGGGAGGGGAGGAAGTGCCAACAAGCCACCCTGTTAATAAAGAGACAGTGTTTATCAGCTTGGAGCCCTGGAAGGCATCAGCACTTTATTGTGAAGCCTTGGTGCCCAATGCCAGCAGATTTCTGAAGCTAAAAATAAATGCCCGTTGCATTAGGTGCTAATGAAGTCCAATTACCAGCCTGCTGCTCTTTGCACTGCTTTGGGAGAGAGTACAAACATCCTCCCCATAGAGGATTATGACAGCTAGTGTGGAGAGCACCTGGGCTTGCAGAAGAGCAGGGGCTAGGTATGTGAGATGCCAGCCAAACCCATGGAGAGGATTCCAGCCAGAAGATGCATCCACGCAGATGTGTAACAGCCGCGCAGCCAGGGATGAATCCACCCCTGGGGATGAGGAGAAACTTGTGCATTGATCCCTTTAACAAAGAGGCCGTGCAAATGAAGCTGGTGCCCCTCCTGTGTGAGGCCATGCTCTGCGCTCCTGCAGGGTGTATGCCAGTACCACAGCCAAACCTTGTTCTCTGTCAGCAGCCCCAGGCTACACTCTGTGCACCTTTGTTACAGGAGGGGAGTGCAGTGACCCAGCTGGTTCTGCACAAGTCACCTTACTCTGCCTGGTGACTATGGGTGAGTCTTGTGTCCTTCCACTGGCAGAGCCAGAGAGGGTCTGGGCACGTCCTCACCTGAGAGGAGCAGGAGGCAGAACAGGCAGCTTATTGTCCAATCTTACCAGCACACAACGAGCTGTGGGAGCTTGGTGATTAGTGCAGCTCTTGCTAGTTCTTGCATGCATTTGGCAGGCATGGGAATCTGTCCTGGCAGGGGGTTGGGGCAGTGTTGTTAATTGGTCTATAACACCCACTGTAAATACTTCTGTTGGGGTGGGGTTTGCATTTTCATTGGTATCTAGAGTTTTTTTAAATAATCTACTTTTTGGAATGTGGTTTCTCGTTTTTACAAATGCCTTTTTAATTATTTGTGATACTCGTCGTGTCTGTCCTGTTTTGTAAATAGCAGCGCTGGGCATTTCTGCCATGGGGTGGAGGTGATGCGCCATGTGTGACCTAGTGTCTCTGTGGTTGGGAGGGATGGCACTGGGCATGTGCCCAGGGCCCTGTCTTGGCCACCTGATGGCCCACCCCAATGAACGTGCAAAGAAGCTGGACTTTGCTTCAGTAAAGTCAGTTGAAGGATGCGGGGAGGTAGCAGAAAGAGCAACCCTGAGCCATGGTGTGTGTAATACGCAGCCTTTAAACTTGACACTGTCATCTCCCTGCTTGGAATTTGAAAGAGCAAAATCTCAATATGAGCTGAGCCTCAGTTGGCTGCAGCCCCAGGTGCCGGCCATTCTGAAAATAGCATACTTGAAATTAAAGATGAGCCAATTTGGCTTCTTTAACTCCCAGCTGCCCATTTGGTTCACCCAGCCATGTCCTGTTTCCCAGTGTCTCCTGTGGGGAAGGATCTGTGTACAGGGAGGTGCTGATTTCATGTCATTCCCATGCATCTCACCGGATTAGGCTTTCTCCCTGCGGGGCGGGGGCGGGGGGAGGAGAGGAAAGCTGCCCTTTGGGGACGGTTCCTCCTGCAGTCCTGCCACATGACTGGTAAGCTATTCCCAAGTAGAGCACTGTTCGTGTCACCTGCACCATTGCAGCCTTTCCCTGCTCTTCCTCACTGCAGCGGTGGGGTTTGAAAAGCCAGCAGAGCTCTTTTCCAAGGCCTGTCCTGCCGCAAAGCTCACGCATAGGGCAGGGCTGGGGGCTGTTACCGACTGTTTTCTTTGCTCCGGGCACTGTTTCCCTAGCAGTCTTTGGTGTCTGGGTCTGGGTTCCACATGCTCACCCCTTCCTTTTGCATGGCCCCATGCTCACATGAAGGGCAGTTTCACTGCCACTGATGACGGGGCTTCTGCACTCATTCCATCCTCTGTCTGTACAATTGTGTGTTGTGTGATAGAAAATAAAGGGCCTGCGAGCTCTGAAATGAAACCCTCAGAGCCACCTTCTGTGTCCGTGTGTGCGGGGTGCCTGGCTGACCCCTTGGTCGGGGGAGTAGCTCCCTGACACCCTCTCTGTCCAAGAGAAAGGCAAAATCCTGCTTTTGGCTCCATCCTGCCCTGAGCAGATCCTGGGGGCTAGGTCGGGGGTGTTTCCATTGCTGAGCTGACAGACTGTTCCCAGGAGATAGAGAGAGGAGCTGGGGGAGGGTGTTTGATCTCCTGCTGGTGCATGCTGGCTTCAGGAACCTCATGCCCTTTCGGTGACCTTGGAGCCCTGCTTCAGCTGTTGAAAGTTGGGTGTAAACAACCAGCAGAAGAGAGTGGGCTGGGGTACAGCCCCCTGCTGGTTGATTTAGGAGCAGCAACAGCTGCCTGGATAGACCTTGGAAGGAACACACCTTCTTCCCAGGAGGAGGCTCCAGTGATGGAGCAGGAGGCCCCACTTCACACTGAGCAGGGGAGCTGAGGGGCCCCTGGACTCCCATTCCTCTCCAAGCGATCCCAGAAGGAGCTGGACCAAGGGAGCCAGAACCTGCTGCTGAAATCTTGTCAGCCCTTTCCTTCTGCGCGAGCACCAGGCTGGACTCTGCTGCTGCATGGCCCCACAGTGGGGCTGGACTCGGTGCAGCCCCTTCGCTGTGCATGGCACCTGTGCCAAGCTGCCCTGCTGGTCCTGAAGCAGGAGCAGACGGCCTGCCCAGAGCAGGGCCCCTGAGAGCGGGTTTGGGCCCCAGTGAAAAAAAATTTTCACCCTTCCCCTCCGCCCCCCAGCGAGGGCAGACTGGCTAAACAGGGCCGACGAAGCCGGGTCCCGGGCCCTCTTCCAGATGGCCAGGCCCCAGTAATTTATACCATCTTCCTCCCCCTCTCGTCGGCCCTGGCCCAGGGTCCTGCAGGTGCTGGCACAGCAGGTCCTGGTTAATGTGGCAGAAAGACAAAAACCTCACCTCCCCCTGTCGCTTGCTGCCTGGACCTGTAGCAGCCATAGGATTGCTAGTTTTGGTTGGACGTAGTCCTGGAGGTTTCATCACATGCCACCTTTTTTAAAGATTAATGTTTATTTCCTTGAGACTCCAGGACAATCCTGGAGGGTTGGCAACCTTCAGCAGCCATGACAGCAAATTCTTTGGGCTGTGGACTGCAAACTGCCACTGGCCACAGGAGCAGCTGTTCATGCTGCGCTGTGCCGTGGGGCAAGGGAAGCGACGTTGATCCTCCACTCCAATCAGTGTCCCCTGCTGCGGGGCTTCCCAGGTACTGCCCTGGAAATCGAGCTGCTTGCAGCTGAGATCACAGAACGGGTCCCCACCACCAGGGCTACCACCTGGAGTGCCGAACAGCCACTAGCTGCACATCATTGCTGGGCGGGGTGCAGGGCTCTCTGACATCTGTGTCTAACACCTGCCCTAATAGCTTCCACAGCTCTGGCTCTCCGTACTCCTGCCCCTCCATATGCCTCCAGTAACCCTGCCCAGCTGGGGCGGTCAGTCTAAGGCCTGCAGCACACCTGGCCTGGCTGCACCCCACGCAGGAGCTAGGTTTGAGAGGATCAGGAAGGCCCTGGTGCCCAGCTGTCCCCTCCCATCTGCTTCCAGCAGCTACTTCCTGCGACGTACTTGAGCCAGCCTCAGCCTGGGTCACAGCTGCTGAACCAGTCCCAGTCCAAGGATTCACCCTGCTACACACGCATGTAGTCACACAGGCACACAATTACACACACGTTTGCAGAGTGCTCCTGGCTGGAGCAGCCCTTCAGCTCTGGCCTGCATCCTTTCCAGCTGCTGCTCCTTAGCCAGTCCCATGTCATGGGGCATCCTTACATCTAGGGCAGGGGTGGGCAAACTGCGGGCCACCCTTCAGATGTTTTAATCCAGCCCTCGAGCTTCCACCGAGGAGCAGGGTCGGGGACTTGTCCCCCTCCACGCGTGCCATGGCTCCGTGCAACTCCCAGAAGCAGCAGCATGTTCTCCCCTTGGGCTCCTACGTGTAGGGGCAGCTAGGGGGCTCCACACGTTGTCCCTGTCCACTGGCACTACCTCAGCAGCTCCCATTGGCTAGGAACTGCAGCCAATAGGGGCTGCAGGGGCGGTGCCTGCAGACAGGACAGTGCGCAGAGCCACCTGGCCACACCTCTGCATAGGAGCCCAAGAGTGGGACATGCCGCTGTTTCTGGGAGCCACTTGAGGTAAGCGCCGCCCGGAGCCTTTACCCCTGATATCCTGTGGCCCAACTCACTGCCTCAGCCCTGATCCCTCTCCTGCCCTCTGAACCCCTTGGTCCCAGCCCGGAGCACCCTCCTGCACCCCAAACCCCTCATCCACAGCTCCACCCCAGAGCCCGCACCCCCAGCTGGAGCCCTCACCCCCTACACACACACACCTCTGGCCTAGCCCAGAGCCCCCTACCACAGCCTGAAGTCATTTCTGGCCCCACCCCAGAGCCCATACCCCCAGCTGCAGTGCTCACCTATTCCAGTACCCAATCCCAATTTCATGAGCATTCATGACCCACCATACAATTTCCATGCCCAGATGTGGCCCTCAGGCCAAAAAGTTTGCCCACCCCTGGTCTAGGGGCTGGGTTGCAGGGACCAAGGGACCATGTTCTCCAAGTAAACCCCAGGTAGAGTGTTCCTATAGCCCCAGACTGGGAGGCAGGCAGTATGCACCCACCAGGGTTTCTGCTGTGGCAAGGCAGGTGTTTGTGCTTGGCACTGTCCCCATCCTAGGACCCACAGAACAGCTCATCCCCAGGGATGGGGGGGTGTTACAGGGGTGATGCAGAGGGGCCTAGCCTTGAGGGCACAACAGCAACCCATGTACATACAGGTACCCCCACCACAGAGCCTAGTGCAAACGTGAGTCTTGCCCAACCTGCACACTCCTTATATGTGCGTACTGCCCCAAACACTCGCCAGAGACCCCACAGCACCAGGCCCTCAAATGGGTTTTGTCACTGGCTAGCTTCCACTGAACTCCATTGAAATCCACAGGCACTGGCCCAGTGCTCCCAGAATGCACCTGAACCTGCCAAGTGCTGAGAAAGCGGTGCACACCCTAGCCCTGTGCCTCCTGGACCACCCAGCTCAGCCTAGTCTAGGGTCCACAGGGAAACCCAGACTCAGCAGTGTGGAGATTTACCACCATGCCCACTGTGAGCCTGGGACACAGCCCTCCACGCTGCTTCCTCAGCCTTTCCCCTGGTCCCCCACTGACTTCCCCATCTCCCCCATTGTTCCCCAGACTCCTCCCTCAGCCTTCCACACTCCTCCATTGCTCCCTGGCCCTCTCCTTGGGCTTGCCCCACCCTTCAATTCACCCTCCACCTCCATATTCCTTCTTCCCAGTGCTCCCACTCCAGCTCAGCAGTGCACCTCTTTCCACGGGACTCTTCACCAGACCACTCATTCCTTTCCATTGCCCTCCACTGAGTCCAGCTTCCACCAAACACTTGCACTGGGTCCCGTTGTTTGCCCCCATCCACTGTCATTGCTGCCCCAGCCTGCCCCACATGCTTCTCCTTGTTATGCCCGTCGCTGACCCCCGTCATACCTGTTCACCTCTCTCCATCTGACTGCTTCCCCAGCAACCTCCCTGGCTCCCTTTGGTGTCCCCCGGTGCTTCCCTGTCGTCCATTACCCCTCCCTTGTACTTTCCCATCACACCGTAAAGCCCCCTCCTGCTACCCCATCTCCCACCATCACACCGGACAGCCCCCTGCAGCTACTCCATCTCCCACCATCACACCCTGCAGCCCCCTGCTGCTATTCCATCTCCCACCATCACTCCCTACTGCCCCCTCCTGCTACCCCATCTCCCACCATCACTCCCTACCGCCCCCTCCTGCTAGCCCATCTCCCACCATCACTCCCTACAGCCTGTTCTTGCTACCCCATCTCTCACCATCACTCCCTGCAGCCCCCTCCAGCTACTCCATCTCCCACCATCACACTGTACAGCCCTCTCCAGCTACCCCATCTCCCACCATCACACTGAACACTCCTGTGTTCCCTCATCTCCACCATTGCTCCCTCCTGCTACCCCATCTCCCACCATCACTCCCTACAGCCCCCTTCTGCTATCTCATCTCCCATCATCACACCTTACAGCCCCTCCTTCTATTCCATCTCCTACTATCACTTCCTACAGCCCTCTCCAGCTACCCCATCTCCCACCATCACACTGAACACTCCTGTGTTCCCTCATCTCCACCATCGCTCCCTCCTGCTATCCCATCTCCCACCATCACTCCCTACAGTCCCCTCCAGCTATCCCGTGTCCCATCATCACAACCAACAGCCTCCTTTGTGCTACCCCAACTCCCCCCAGCTCTTGTTCCCCTGTCTCACTCCAATTCACCCTCGATCCCCACTCATGTTTCATCTTCCAAAGTCTCCCACTGAACTCCTTTGTGCTTCCCCATCTCCCACCATCACCCCCAGTCCCTCCTCAGGCTTCCCCATCTTTAATGGCTCCCCCTCAATCGCCTTGTGCTTCCCCACCTCCTCACATGGCATTAACTTGACCCCTCCACCTTGTGCTATCCTGTCTTGGTCACTCACCCTCAAGACCTCAGTTTTCTAATTTTCCATCATCTCTCCTTGACTCCGGTTCATGTGTCCTCATTTGCAGCTATTTCTCTTCCTTTCACTTCCTCAGTGTGCTTCATCATCCTCTCTCCAGAGCTCTGAAATGACCACCCCCGTGTTCCTTCATCTTCCACCATCACTGCCCTTTCATTCCCTGCCCATGTTTCCTCCTCTCCCACCATTGCTCCCTTTTCACTCCCCCATGTTTCCTGATCTCCATCATTCCCCTCTCACTCCTCCTCATCTCCCTCCATCGCTCCCCTTTCATTCCCCTCCCCATGTTCCCGAATATTCCACCATCTCTCCACTTTCACTCCCCCTTATGTTCCCTCATCTCCCACCATTGCTCCCCTTTCACTCCTCCTCATGTTCCCTCATCTCCCTCCATCTCCCCTTTCACTCCCCCTTGTGTTCCCTCATCTCCCACCATCTCTCCCCTGTCAATCCTCCTCATGTTCCCTCATCTCCATCCGTCGCTTCCCTTTCACTCTCTCCCTGTTCTCTCATCTCCCTTCATCACTCCCTTTCACTCCCCCATGTTATCTCATCTCTGATATCTCTCCCCTTTCACTCCCCCATGTTCCTTAATCTTCCACCATCGCTCCCCTTTCATTCCCCCCCATTTTCCCTCATCTCCCACCATCTCTCCGCTTTCACTCCCCCTGTGTTCCCTCATCTCCCTCCATCTGTCCCCTTTCACTCCTTCCGTGTTCCCTCATCTCCACCATTGCTTCCCTTTCACTTCTCCGTCTTCCCTCATCTCCACCATCTCGCCCCTTTCACTCCTCCTCATGTTCCCTCTTCTCCCTCCATCACTTCCCTTTCAGTCCCCCCACATTACCTCATCTCCCACCATTGCTCCCCTTTAACTCCTCCGTTTTCCTTCATCTCCCTCCATCGCTCCTTTTTCACTACGCTCGTGTTCCCTCATCTCCCACCATTGCTTCCCTTTCAGTCCCCCTCATGTTCCCTCATCTGCCAGTATTTGTCCCCCAAACTGTCCCTTGTGTTTCCCCATTTTCTGCCACCTCTCTCACTTGACTCTGTCTCATGCTGCTTCATCTCCCTCTCTCATTACCCCAGTCCCCATCCTCATGCCTCTCATCTCCCTCTGTAACTCTCCCTGCCAACCTCCTGTGTTTCTGTTTCCCTCTATTGCTCCCCACAGCCTCCCTTCCTGTGTTCCCTATTTCTCTACATTCACATCTCAACCCATCCCTGCCACCCGGTCTCTCTGCATTGCTCCCCTAAGTCCCCTTTGTGTTCCCTCAGCTCCCTCAGTCCATATTCTGAAACCTCAACTGCCTCAGTCCGTATCCTGAACTCTTCAGCTTCCCCATCTCCCTACATCATGCCCCCAAATACTCAGGCTTCCCCATTTCCCTGCAGTGCTCCCATGAAGGCCCTCGAGCTTCTTCCCCCTACAAGTTACCTACTAAATCCTCCATCATGTTTCCCCATCTCCATTCTTTGTTCCTTCAACCCCCACCTCTCGCATTTTCCCTTCTCTCTCTAATTAACCCTTGATCCCCACTCATGCTTCATCTTCCACCATCCCCCAATTCCTGCTTCATGCTTCCCCGTCTCCCACTATCCCCCCATTCCTGACTCAGGCTTCCCCATCGCACACCCTCACCCCCATTCCCATCTTGTGATACCCCCTTCTCCACCATTACCCCATTCCTGACTCGTGCTTTCCTGTCGCCCACCCTCATCCCCATTCCCTCCTCCTGCTTCCCCATCTCCCACCCTCACCCCCATTCCCACCTCATTCTACCCCCTTCTCCACCGCTGCCCCATTCCCAACCTGTGCTTTCCCATCACACACCATCACCCCCATTCCCACCTTGTGCTACCCCTTTCTCCACCCTCACCCCATTCCCTCCTCTTGCTTCCCCATCTCCCACCCTCACCCCCATTCCCACCTCATGCTTTCCCATCTCTCACCTTTGCCTCCATTCCCTCCTGCTTCCCCATCTCCCACCCTCACTCCATTCCCACCTTGTGCTACCCCCTTCTCCACCCTTGCCCCCATTCCCACCTTGTACTTCCTCATCTCTCACTATCCCCTCATTATCAACTCAGGCTTCCCCATCTCGCACCCTCACCCCCATTCCCTCCTCCTGCTTCCCCGTCACCCACGCACACCCCCATTCCCTCCTAGTCCTTCCCCCTCTCCCACCCTCACCCCCATTCACTGTTCATGCATCTCCATCTCCCACCCTCACCCCCATTCCCACTTCATACTTCCCTGTCTCCCACCCTTCCCCCATTCCCACCTTGTGCTACCCCCTTCTCCATCATTGCCCCCATTCCCGACTCATGCTTTGCTGTCTCCCACCCTCACCCCATTACCTCCTAGTGCTTCCCCATCTCCCATAATCCCTTCATTCCCTCCTTGTGCTTCCCCATCACCCACCATTGCCCCCATTCCGTCCTCATGCTTCCCCATCTCCCACTATTGCCTCCAATCCACCCCTCAGGCTTCCCCATCTTTCTCCATCACTCCTCCTCAAATCCCATTGGACTTCTCCATGTCCCCATGTGGACTCACCTTGATCCCCCACCTCCTGCTTCCCTATCTCACTCCATCACTCACACTTAACCATCCCATGTTTCCTCATCTTCTACCATCTCTTCCACTGACTTGCCCCCATGCTTCTCATGTGGTGCCATCTCTTTTGTCTGACTCTCATCACTCCCCCTTGATTCCCCTTCATACATTGTCATCTACAATCCTCACGCTCCACTGACCCCCTCATGCTTCCTCAGCTCCGAACCCCGTGTATCCTCATTTCTTGCTTTCTCTCCATTCTGATCTCTCCATGCTCCCTTATTTATCACCCTCTCTTCTCCCTATCTACCACCCCCATTCATCCCCCTTTCATGGCATCATTCCCACTTTACTACTCCTCATGCCTCCTCATGACCCCTCCTCTCCATCCCGCTCTCTGTGTTTCCTCATATCCTGTTATCACTGCCCCTTGATTCTACTTTGTGCTTCTTCACCGCTCCAATCATTCTGCTTTTACTCACACCTCTGTGCCTCCTCATATACAGCCATTGCTCTCCACTGACAATCCCCATGTGCCTGCATTTCCCATCTTCCTTCCCCACTAAGCCTCTTCCCATGTTTCATTATCTTCTGTCATCCTTGGCACCCCCTCATGCTTCCTTATCTGCCACCAGCTCTGCCCACACTGTCCTTTTTCCCTCTTTCCCTGCCATCTCTCCCTCCCAGTGTCTCTCATGCTTCATTTCCTGCCAGCTTTCCCACCTGACCCCAGCTGGCTTCCTTATTTCCCACTGTCCCTCCACTCTGACTGCCCCATGTTTATCATCTCCTGCCATCTTTCCCATGATACCCCCACATGCTGCTTCATCCATCACCAACTCTCCCCTTTATTCATTCCCTTATGCTTCTTCATTGTCCACCTCTCCCGCAACATCCCCTCATGCTTCTTCAGCTGCCATCAACCCTCCCCTTTATTCATTTCCCTGTGCTTTCTTGCCTCCCAGCTGTCCCAATGCTTCCTCATCTGCTGCCATCTCTTCTGCCTTACTCTCCCTCATCTTCCAGCATCACTCTCCACTGACTGCCCCAGTGCTTCCTCATCTCCCTAATTGCTCCTCACAAGACAACACCTGCATGCTTCTTCAGCTCCCACCATTGCTATCCCTTGGCTTGTCCACCAGGTTTCCTTATAACCTGCTGTGATTCCCCACTCAGTTCCCCACTTCAGGTATCTCTGACTCCCTCCATTATTGTCCCCTTGACCTTCCTCATCTCTCCCCTACTCCCATGTTTCCTCCTGACCATCTGTCCACCTGATTCTCCCCTTGTGCTTTCTCTTCTTCCACTACTACCACCACTTCCCAATAGCACCCTTAATGGTTCCCCCGGCCCTCCCTCATGCTTACCCAGCTCACTCAATCACCTTTGTACTTCCCCATTTCTCTCCACCACTGCTTTTTATGCCACCTCCATATTTCCTTGTCTCACTCCCTCACTCCTCCAGAACCCCCACCCCACTCATTCATCTGTCTCACTTCAAAAACCCACCACTTTGTGATTCCCCAACTAACTCCATCAATCTTGTGACCTGCTCTTGTGCTTCTCTCTCCACCTGATCCCCTTGTTTCCTTCTCTCCAACAATCTTTCTACCTGCCTCTGCTCTTCTGTTAATTCATCCTCTATTTCCCCTCAGAGGCCAGAGCCCAAGTTCTAGGCCAGTGCTTGCATTCAGTGCAGGCTGAATAACCCCTTTGGTGCTGCAGTAGTGAGAGGAAGGGCTCTGCAGTGCGTGCTGGAAGCCCTTTGATCCTGCCTGGGGAGTGAGCATGCTGCCTCTCCCTGCAGGAATCTCAGCAGCATCTCCTTGTCCTCTCTCCCTCAGCATCTTCTTCTTCCCACTATGACCTTGGCTATTCCATTATAAATTACCCTTCCAGCACAGTAATTGTCAGGATCTCTCTCCTTCCCTTTGCTTGAAGATTGGTACCACATTCCTTTTCCTCAAGCTTCCCAAACATCCCTTTTCTCCATGATGTTCCAGATTGGGCTAGGTAAATTCTCTGATTTCCTCATGCTGCTTCCCACTCTGGTGCTTCACTGATGGCTTCATGTTTCTCCTAGGCCTCTGAGCTCCCCACCCCCATACCTCCCCATGCTCTGACACCCAAAGCACAAGCCCCATCCCCTTCCACAGTTCCTGGAGCTCAGGCTGAGAGATGGATGTGAGCCACACCCCTCAGAGGGAGCAGGCTTTTGGGCAGGGGTTTTTCACCCTCATTTAGCCTCAGGCACATGTTGCATTTCCAGTGTCCCTCCGGGCCTGGTTGGCCAAAGAGAAATTGTGTTCCAAGAAAACAACCCTCAGCCAAAGCAGCACAGCAGAGCAAGCAAGACACATCGTGCCAAGGGGACATGACTTTAAATGTGGCAGGAGACCCTTCCAAAACAGTACGCGAGCTCAGCATCTGCCCCCTCCAACCCTGCTTGCTGGGGCCTGCTCAGCCTTCTGCTTACGACAATTTGTCTGCATAAAAATCTCACCTGGAGAAATATCTCCAAATGTGGGGACATTTTTTTCTGGTTAAGAAAATGAACACAGTCTCTAGCAGGTAGCAGTTCCTACCTGGGTGCAAGGAGGGATAAAGAGTGGGTGGGTGGCATCCCTTGCACTCCAGCTGTGCTCAGCTAGTGCTCAGATTCTTGGGGACAACTGCCTGCTAGCACACATTGGAGCAGCCCTCAGGGTGCTCTAACCTGCATCCAGAGCCAGGAGAGGGTCAGGGAGCTGTAACCAGCTTCCTGGTGGCTTCCCCGCTCTGCTGCACCCAGCCAAGAAACTGCCCCAAACTACGTAGCATCTACTGAGAACTTCATTTTCATTCAGATCGAGCCCCTGGAACACAGGGCATCTACACCAGTTTCAGTATTCTTTGTGGGCTGCATCACAGCAGAACTCAGTCAGAACTGCGAGCGCAGTGGGGATGAGACATTCCCTACCCATAGCATTACAGTGGGCTTTGCCATGCCTGCTCCTTATAGTAGGGGAAGGATATGCTTCCTGTTCTTCCTAGGAAACCCACACTGAGCAAACACCGGCTGAGGCTATCCCAGGAAGCCAGGCCTGTGCCAAGCACATCTGTGTGCACACAGAGCCTGGCTCATCACTTGCAGACAGGCACACCTGGAGGGATGCAAAACCCCCTTCCAAGGGGGAAACTGCCTCTTGCTCTGGGGCTGCTAGATGTTTCTTATTTGGGGGACAGAAAGGTTGTTTGACAGCAGATTTATGGGGACAACTCCAATGCTGGATTCATTGAGGAAAAGAGAAAACCTGTTTGTAACCATTACAAAATTTCCAGGGAGCTTCCGCTTCTCCCTGCTCAGCGAGGGTATGGCAGCCGCAGCTGTCCGGTCCCCTTTCCCTGCCATGGGGATGTGCCCAAAGAGAGGATCCCTCTGTAAATATTTACTTGGGGGCTGCCGGGCTTTGGCCAGGGGCTTTTCTTGCCATTTGCAAAGCATTCCAGTTGAAATGTTCCCCTTCTGGTTAGTTTCTATGAGAGTTTCTCTACCTGTGTTGTTAGAAAATGAATTGATTCTAGGCGTCCCACTGTCTCCCTGACCTGGATTTCTTATTCCAAATGTTCAAACTGTTGTATATGGAACTGGGACTTTTTACACTGAATTATTGTAGAAAAGAAAAATCTAAAATAAATCTGTTAAAAGAGCCATTAAAAATCTCTTTAAAATCTCTGTCTCCTCATCGTCTTCTTAACATTGTGTCAGAGCAAAGCAGCTCTCTAACAAACGTGCTGTTCCTGAGGGCAATGCCATAAATGCCCCTTGGGGCACAATAGTATCTGCAGGGTTTAATTTTTCATTTTTTCCACTCCTCTTGGATGTGAAGTAAACTTTTCAAAGATGACCTGATCCCGTATTGTCTGCCCGAGTCTGCTGAAAGCCAGAAAAATACCTTTGTGAGGTGTGAACAACCCCATTCATCTCACTGGTGTCTTAATTAGGACGTCTAACGATGACCCATAAATGTCAGTATTGTCAGGTATTTCACTACTGATCAGTTCAGCAGAAACATCCAGCAAATATGGTGGATTACAAAGAAGGGAGAACTGAAACTGATCCTCTTGATTTTGAAATCAGTCTCATGACGCTGGCGGGCCTGCCTCAGGCTACCTGACTGTCTGAGGACAGCAATGCTGCAGCACGCTGGGAGGCAGTGGGCGGGGAAGCTTGTCCTGGTGCTGTCCTTGCCAGGCCTGTCCTGGGGATGGAGAGAGGCCTTCTAGCTCCAGGGCTCCCAGTCTAGCACTAACTTTCACTCCAAGATCCTGGGCAAAGAGTTCAGATCCTGTGGGAAGGGGGTGCCTAGTGCTAGGCAAGGTCTGTGGGGTGGGGCAAAGGACACTCACTGCCCTCCAGCAGCTGTCTGGGCAGCAGAATAGATGGGGCGGTTAAATGGGGGACAGCCAGCTGCAACATGGGGAGCCGATCCTTTGGCAGGGGCAGCCAAAGGCAGGCAGATGCGATGCTGTCCACATTGCTCCCTTATGTACCATTAGCTGTGAAAATGACCTGCCGTAACCAGCTCAGCCTGATGCACTATTGGCTGGGCTCCTGGGAGAACTTTGCAGGTTAGATGAGCAGGTGGGTGGCAATTCTCCACCAGGGCTGGCTGGGACGAGGTGCAGTCCTGCTCTGAGCACAGGGCCATCCCAACCAGAGCCTGGGGGCTCTGCCAAGCACTGTTCCATCTTAGTTTTTCCCCAGGTCTTTGCTGACAAAACTCAACATAGCATTTGTGTCCACACACTCTCCCCTGGGGCCTTTCATCTTCCCGGCACTGTCTCCGTGCAATCATCGAACAGCTATTGGCCCTGTCCCCTAGCACTGCACGGTCAAACGAGCTGATTAATAAATCATCACAGAGGGTTTGATGCATGGAGGTTCACAGAGCCACGGATCTCTGCTATGGCACTTTTGATCTAAATGGCTTAGGATGGCGTCTGCCACCTCTTCCAGCCACCAGGAGCCCAATATATCTCCCGTGGCTAGTCTGGAGGGAGAGAAGTGGTGGGAGGCAAGTAGGTCAGTGGAATGTGTTTGCCTGAGTTGGAGTCAAGCCAGGATCCCAGCTCTGCCCTTCTGCTCGATGGAGCCTTGGGAGCATTGATGCTTCCAGAGGGGAAGAACAAGAACTGTTTGATGCTTGGCAGCCAGTCCTGCCCTCAGCCACCTGTGGATGCACTGAGGCATCCCCTGAACCTTCCTCAGATCTGTTTGCTCTACCCCAGTATGTCATCATCCGTACTCGATGGGGACTCAGCCCCAGGGTCTGAGAAAGAGTCTCCTCTGACAGACCCACGAGCGATGACATTGCCCCATAGTGAAACAAATCCAGTGAAACGCAATCACTTAGTCTGTGCTCAGAACTCAAATACAACCTGGGCCATGGGCCCCACCTAGTCCCGAAATCCTGAGCCATGGGCCCCACCCAGTCTCCAAATCCTGACCCATGGACCCTACCTAGTCTCCAAACTCAAATACAACCTGGGCTGTGGGCCCCATCCAGACAGTACCCAAATCGCGAGCCGGTGGCTCCTCCCCCCACAGTCCCCAAATCCCAAGCTGTGGGCCCCAACCCCACTGGGATGGGGTGCACAAAACACTTTGTGGCCCTGATCTGGAGGCCCAGCAGCCCTACTACACATCATGGCAGGAAGGAGCAGCGGAGGTGGTTCCTCCAGGCCTTCCTAAAGAGGCCTCTTGGAAGCAGCCAATTGGAGCTCAGCAGGCTCAGATAAAAGGAGCTGCAGGGGCTGAGTGGCTCAATTCCTGGCTGGGAGTGGAGGAGTGAAGCAGGGTTTGTCCCCGGCCCCGGCCCCAGGCACTCGAGGCTGTGTTTACTGGCCCTGAGAGTGAGAGGGCCTGAGATTGTAACCGGAAGAAGCAGCAGCAGAGGATTGCAGGGAGCAGCACATAGCTGCTGTTCATAGGGTCCCGGGGCTGCAGCCTGGAGCATTGGCAGGCTGGGCTCCCCCACTGTTCAAGTGGCCTAACCCTGAGAAGGGGGCCAGGCGTGTTCAGAAGCCCAAGCAAATGGTGGGATTTAAAGGGCCCAGAGACAAGGTTGAAGACCCTGGGAGGTCAGGCAGTTGGTTGAACCATTTGCTTCCCTGGAAGGGGTTCATCCATTTTTGACTGTGTGACTTGGCCAGAGATCTGAGCCACTGGAGGCCTGCCTAGTGAGGTCAGCAACCTACAGGGAGCACCAGGAGTGGGGGGAAAAGATCACAGCACTGCACCCAGCTGATAGGAGACACGCACGACAGGTGAGTGTCCCCCTCACGCCCGCCCACCCACCAAATCCTGTGCCATCTCCCAAGCAGGGGCTCTAGCCACAGTCCCATTGCAAAATGTGAGATCCAAGCCCAGCCCAGCCCAGAACAGGAACCCTAACGCTGTCCCACCCCAAATGAGGGCACTAACCAATCTCTTCGTTAAACCATGGTTTGTAAGTCCAGCCCAGACTATTAGCATAGTGTAGGCTCTTACCATGTTCCATCCCAAACGTGGGCTCTCCTACCTTCCCACCCAACATGTGCTTTGGCCGTGTTCCATCTCAGGCTGTGTCTAATGCCTGTCCCATCGCAGAGCGTGGGCTACAATCCCAGCCCAGCCTAATGTGGGGGCTCTCACCCTATCCTGTCTTAAAATAAGGCTCTAACTTCATTCCATTCCAAAACCTGGGCTGTGAGTCCATCTGTCCCATCCCAAACTGTGGCCTCTGCCTCATCCCATCCCACAATGCCCACCTCAAAGTGCACTGTCCGATCGTATAATGCTGGGTCGAACCATATCTCATCCAAACTGGGGGCTCCAACCCAGTCCAATCCCGAACAATGGGCTCTTACCCCATCACATCTCAAAAAACTGCCCATAAGCCACTTCTGATCCCCAACCCTAGATTCTCATCCTGTCCAATCAGAAAATGTGGGCACTAACCCTGGACAATTTGTGCCTCCCCATGCTTGGGAGATGGGAAATGTGACTGCCAGATGTATCTCCCCTTCCCAGTGACACCCTCCCACTCTGTGCCCAGCCCAGGGTCACCGTGCTCTTCCCATCCCATGTTACCTGTGGGAGTGGGAGGGAAGCTCTGTCCTTCTCTCCCTGTGCCTCTCCCCCCACTCCCCACCCGGCACCTTCAGCTGCTCTCCCTGGAAGCTGCATGGTGAGAAGGATGGAGCCGCTTCTGCCTGAGAGAGCCTGGCTGGAAGGCAGTGGTGGCTTGCGCCCTGCCTGGGCTCAGCTGCTGAGGACAGGGGCCAAGCAAGCCGGAGCCCCCCCTCCCCCCCTACGGGCATGCTGCCTCCCAGCCAGGCTCTCTCAGGCAGAAGTGGCTCCGTCCCACTCCCCATGCAGCTGCTAGCGAAAGCGGGAAATGTGCTATGGGGGGGAGGAGGGGTGCAGAGGGGAAAATACTCTGGGAGAGAAGGACAGAGCCCCTCTCCCTCCTTGCCCCTGGCAAGCCAATCTGGGGGGCACTTGACTCTCCATCCTCTCCCCCACCCCATACATCGCCTCTGGCTCTAACCTCCTCTATCCCCCAAAAGTTGGCCCAAACCATGGGCTCTAATCCTGTCCCATAACTAAAATCTGCCCCTGCCTCTGGATGGCTGCGGTACAAACCACCTGGCATTGGGAGACATGTGGCAGAACACAAAGGCATCCCCATCTGCACCATGTCTTCGTTATGAAATTCTGGCTAACGTGAGTCTAAAACCAGCCAATCTTAAGCATCACCAGGAATCCTAAAGGCCTAAACCACTGGCTAGTTTCAAACACAAATTAACTGAATTTTAGTCCAGTTGTCCACGGAGTTGAACAGGCTGCAGAAGACCTGACTTCCTAATGTAAAACCAAACGGAGAGTGCTTCCCTAAACAGTAACAGGCCAGAAGGGGCAGAGGGCACAAAGCATCTTCGTGTGGCTGCAGCCTGAAGCCAGGGAATAAAGTTTGTTCTCCTGCCAGCCCTCAGGCTGTTACTGCACTGTCATGCGCCCTGCCCGCCAGCAATACCACTGGGACTCCAGGCATGCAGAACCGCACCCACCTCATCCTCTGGGCCTAAACAAACCCTGCCTCTTGCCCCGTTTGGTGCTCTCGCATGTTCCCTGGACATGCCAAAGCTAATGCTCGCTGTCCCCTCACCACCTGGCCCCAGTCCTGTGGCCCCCAGGCCCTCGCACACTAAACTTCCCTGCAATTCTCTCTCCCCTATACTAGAAGCAACTAGCTAACCTGTCCTGAGCCGGTAAGCATCCATCGGTGCCAGATTGCCACTAGCCAGGTGAGCCCTAAGGGGGTTAAATGAAGGACATTGTGGGGAACCCTGGAGTCCCACCCCTCACCTCCAGGAACCTCATCTCCTGGAAGTGATGGGGGATAACTCAGGGATTTCCCCACACTGCAGGCCTCTCGGAGGCCTCAACTCTACAGGGCCTTTGGGCTGAGCGTGATTGTGAGAGCCACACAGTCACCCCTGGCAATGCCTGTGGGACCCTGGCTTGTCTTCAGGCTCCCGAACACCCTCCCTACTGAGCCGCCCCATTGCTGGAGGGGGAACAGCTGCCTGGCAGCCCCGACTCGGCCCTGTTGCCACAGGGAAGAAACGGCGCCTGGGAGTGATTCACTGCCCGGTTCCGAACATCTGGGGAAAAGGCTTGGTCTGGCCCATTTCCCCTGCACAGGTCACCCAGCCCTGCCTGGAAGGAGACGACACCCGTCCCCAGCTTGCGCCTGAGTCAGATCCCAGCCAGGCGCCGCTAGGCCGGCAGTGTCAGGAAGAGGTGGCCACCGCCTGGGGACGGTAGGGTGGAATGGCTGAGGCTGGGCCGGGCCCTGTGGGGGATAGGAGAGGGCAGCCCCCTACATCAGTGGGCTTGTCCAGGCAGCTGAGCGACTTGCTTGTGGCAGTCTTTCCAGAGCCCTAACTCCACAGGGGCCCGCCAGCCTCTCTTAGCCACTCCTGTTTCCATAGGAGCCACAGGCTCTGTTTCCATGGTGATGGCAGAGAGCCTTGGCCTTCAGAGCAATGTGGACCTGCCACAGGTAAAGGGACCAAGGCTGTCAACAAGCAGCAGGAGGAAAATGAAATCAGGGCAGAGATGAGCAGAGACGCTTATCTGCAGCTTAAGCTGAGAGAGAGACCGAGAGGAAATGTCGGCTCAAAACAAAGTGCTCGAAGTATGGGCCGGGTTACAGCCCAGACATGCTCTGTCCAAAGCCACACCCTTCCGCTGGCTGGCAGTACTGGCCAGATCACTGCCAGTCACAGGGGAGGAGGCCTGCACTCCTGGGCAGGGCTAGCATGTCCTTTAACAGGGATTTCTGAACCCCCCGGTGCAAAGTCCTCTGTGGGAAACCAGCGTGTTGCCCCGAAATTCCCAAGTTTACTGCTTCACACATGCCCCATCTGGAACAGCAGAAATCATTAACACCCCACCACCACTCCCAATAGCTGCTTCCCTCTGGAAATCTTATGACGGACAGACGTGAGCCCCGCAGCCCACATAGCAGGTGGGCAGGAAAGCTCCTCATCTCGATTTTACTGGTGGAGAAAGCTGAGGTGCAAAGTGAAGGTTTAAATTTTCAGCAGTACACAGGCATGTCTGCAGGTGCCCGGCTTGCACACAGGCTACACCTGAGTCTCATGTGCAGATCAGGGGTTTGCACACCCGCACACTTGACTTGCACACCCGCAGGCAACGCTCTATGTGCACCAGCCAAGCCTGTGCAAAGGCTGGTGGGTGTTTCAAAGATTTGGACCTTGCCAAAACTCACAGAGTTAGTGTGAGAGTCAAGACAAGAACCAAGAAGCCTTGACTATAGGGCAGGGATCGGCAACCTTTGGAACGTAGTCTGCCAGGGTAAGCACCCTGCCAGGCCGGGCCAGTTTGTTTACCTGCTGCGTCCACAGGTTCGGCCGATCGTGGCTCCCATTGGCTGTGGTTTGCTGCTCCAGGCCAATGGGGGTTGTGGGGAGCGGCGGCCAGCACATCCCTCAGCCCGCGCTGCTTCCTACAGCCCCCATTGGCCTGGAGTGGCAAACCACGGCCAATGGGAGCTGCGATTGGCCAAATCTGTGGACGCAGCAGGTAAACAAACTGGCCCAGCCTGGCAGGGTGCTTACCCTGGCAGACTGCGTTCCAAAGATTGCCGATCCCTGCTATAGGGTGGCCAGATAGCAAATGTAAAAAATCGAGACGGGGGTGGGAAGTAATAGGAGCCTATATAAGAAAAAGTTCCAAATATCAGGACTGTCCCTATAAGATTGTAAAAGCAGCAGAGAATCCTGTGGCACCTTATAGACTAACAGACACTTACAGACTAACAGGACTGTCCCTATAAGATCGGGACATCTGGTTACCCTACTTGACTACCAGTCTGCTGCTTTAACCATTGACCACACCTCTGAGGCACCAATCTGCTATGTTATGTGGCTCAGTAATAACACACTGCCCCCTGGTGTCCAGTTGTGTGTAATCAACCTTCAAAGTGAGATGGGTCTGTGGAGCAGTCAGCAATTAGATGGGGCTTGTGGATTCGGTTGATAAGCAGATAAATATGCCATTTATACCATCAGCTCTCTGTCACCCAGATTCAACATATTTGGGAGACTGCAGCAACTGCTGCTTCATTCAGGAGCTGAACACAGGAATCTCCTCGCAGAAGGAACCAGACTGCAGTGAAATGTAGGCCTTGGGCCCGTCTCTGTTTGCACCCAGCTACAGTAGGGCCTAGCCCTTCCATTTATCCTTTTAGCTAAGCCAATCCTCTATTTGGTACAGGTTTCCACACTCCCCTGTCTGCCGTGCTACAGTCCATATCGCGGGGTCCAGGATGCCTGACAATGCCCTTCTCTGCAACACGTCCAGCTTTCTCCGATCGAGCCGCCTGCCCAACCCAACTCACTCCATCAAAGGAACGCAGGAGAAATGCCACCTTCCAACCAGCCAGTCACAGCCCAGCTTGCAGCCCTGCAGCACCTGAGCAAGACAGGAAAAGGCAAACAAGAACCCCACTTGACTAGTTGGGTGCCGCTGGCAACTCTTGCAAGTTTATTGTGAAACTCATGTTATTTGGTGTTTCTCTTAAAGCCTCGGCTCCTCCTCATCGCATGCTACTCACAGCAATTCAGTGTAAAAAAGAGGAAGTTTCTAGCCCTCATGAAAATGTGACATCTAAAAGGCTCAGAATCCAGAAGGCAAATAGAAAGACCCCAATGTATTCTTTTAAGCCAGTCTCCTGAGTTTTGAATACTTGGGTTGGCAACACTCCGGGGTGCTCCATGTGGATGTTCGTGGGACTGAGAACTCCTGGCTCTTAGGGTATTTCTCCACTGCCATTAACTCAAGCTCATTCTCAGCTGTTGCCTCTCACCCCTGTCCTGGCCCCACACAAAGCCCATGCACCAGTGTTCGGTGGTGCTTTACACCTCGGCTAGCTGGCCTGTCTGGGAATACAAGCTAGAGCATGGGTGCTGCTTTCACTTGGGCTGGAAACCTATCCACTGTGCCATGAGGACACAAGCTAAATCACTGGTAGTCTGCCAGTGCCTTCCCACAACTTTCCCCATGTGCCCAGGAGTTCTCCCACAATTCACTGGGAAATACTTCCAGAGTGGCTCAGCTTATGGCAGCACAAATAACCATGGGAGCTGCCCCCAGAAGCCCTAGTGAGAGAGACAGGTGAGTGTAGCACCAGTGCGGACATGGTAACTTGGATAGGGCAAGCTCAGTGTGGCAGGTCTCCAATACCTGGGCTACCTGTGCAGGGAAGACATAGCCTCAGCAGCTGTGAGCACCCTAATGTTCCCCTGCTATTGCAGGGCTCTGGAACCAAAAGTGCTGCAGAGCAGGACATAGAGCAACCTGCTGCTTTGTTTTGGACACAACAACCTTCGCTGACCCTCTATCTGTCTAGGTTCGTCCATGGCCTGTACGAAATGAGCACCTGACACCCATTCATGGATTTGTCTCTCACAGCACGCTGGGAAGTATCGTCACCATTTTATGGATAGCAAACCAGGGCGCAGGGTGGATGGTGACTTGCCCAAACCTACAGAGGAAGTCAGCAGTCGAGTCAGCTGAATGTGGGTCTCCAGAGCCCAGTGGAGTGTCCTAACCATCAGAGCACCTTCTCCCCTTCACCCTCAGCCTGTCTGGCTCTTCCTCCCTTCACATTCCTCGTCTCCACACCAAGCCTGCTCATAACTGTACTGCAATGGCTGGGGCAACATTGCCGTCAACATTAAATAATAGTCAATTGAGTAGCTGTCTAGGAGGGTGCTTCACAGGGGGTAGAAGCTGAGTTTTACTGTGACTATTTATCATCAGGGATTAGCTGGCAGGTTGCTTCCCCTGTCTCTTTAGTTTCTTTCTGACTCATTTTTCCCAGGCTGCTTAATGGGAGATTTCTTGTCATTTCTGATATTTGGAGAAGTGTCTTTCCTGTGGTTTGAATAATGGAGCTGAAAATGCCTTACAGTGCAGGATCTCCTCTGACACATGGTTTGCACAGTGGTTCTTGCTCTCAGTTTAGCTTGTGCTCACTGACTGTGTAGTTGGGAGGGTTTGCCTGGGTTTTGAATCTATCACTATGGTGAGGGTTCTTCTGGGGAACGTTTCTGCTTGGGGCTATTTAGCAAACCAGCTTTGGGGGGAGGTGACGTTCCCCTGGTGTTATCTGGACTGGTGATCTGCTAGGTCACTCCAATCCTCAACTCTGAGAGCCAGTCTTACCCTGCTCCACTGTGAGAACCCCCACTCCCGGGCTGTTCACGCACAGCCTCTAGCATGTAAGCTGCTACATGAGTGAGCGCTTTTGGCCAACTGCTGCTTGATTGTGCAATCGAATGACCCTAGCCAATATCTCTGGTCCCAGACACAACCCTAGGAACCTCCATCTTGCAGTATCCAGTTATGCCTGCTGGACGCTGCAAACATATGAGTTCATCAATTTAACAAAGAAATAGATATGTACCAAGCTTGTTGTCCCAAGGGGAGTCTCAGACACACTTCAAACCAAACGCACTGCCTCAGGTACAATAAACCAACAAATCTGTTAACTACAAAGATAGATTTTAAGTGATTATAAGTCAAAGCACAACAAGTCAGATTTGGTCAAATGAAATTTTTAAAAAAATGCATTCTAAGCTGATCTTAACACTTTCAGTGCCCTTACAAACTTAGATGCTTCTCACCACAGGCTGGCTGGTTGCTCTTCAGCGACGCTCTCCCCTTCAGTCGCTTGCTGGCAGTGTCTGTAGATGGCGGTGGAAGAGAGAAGAAGAGCATGGCAAATCAAGACATTTATAATGTTCTTTCTTCCCTCTTGGCTTTGCCTTTCCCCCTTCAGGGTCAGGTGAGCATTACCTCGTCGTAGTCCCAGACTAACCAAGGGAAGGTGGTGACTCACTTGAGAGTCCAACAGATCCTTTGTTACTGCCTAGACCAGCGTCCTTTGTTCCTGTGAGACTGTGCTGAGTTTGTCCCATACATGCCCTGATAAGGTGTGAACTGCCCTTCTCTTCCTGGAGAGTTTTGCCTGGGCTTGTTTTAAGCCATGAGGACACATTTTCATCCTCATAACTATATGCATGAAATTACAGCCATAACATTACTATAACAACAATGCTCAGTGCATCATGACCCTTCCGAAGACATCTGACATGACAAACTTTGCATTGGATACCAGACAATCATATTATAAGGGTGAACATGAGGGTGCAGAATGTTCCCCTGAGGTAGAGAGCATCACAGGCCGGGGGGTTGCTCTGTTTTTCCCAATGTGTGGGCAGCTGACTTCCTGCTGTTTGGTCTAGTGCCTTGAATAGAGCTTGGTGACCCCTTCATACTGAAAATTATATGCAACATGTTTGCCCCTTTCCAATATGGGAACTGTCCCTGAACAGACCAGGAACTCATTCAATGGGTGGTGTGCCCTCTGGAAGGGGACACTAACAGTGCTGGTTCATTTATCAGGGAGGGATCTTTTGATTTGGGTTTCATGAGCTGAGCAGTTACCAGTCAGGGTTTGTGCTTCTTTTGCGGGGACAGATCCTGCCCCTCCCGCCCCACCCCCAGTGCACAACCTGAATCAGGAAATGTACA
The DNA here is from genome assembly GCF_003597395.2 of Chelonoidis abingdonii. NCBI lineage: Eukaryota > Metazoa > Chordata > Testudines > Testudinidae > Chelonoidis > Chelonoidis abingdonii. The sequence goes on along the minus strand of NC_133782.1, from coordinate 30,288,098 downwards.
AACGCTGCAGGAGGGGATCAGCGAAGCCCAGGGAGCACAAAGAATTTATGAATTCACTACGCTGTATTAAAAGATAGCTACTCCTCTTCCCCTGCCTGGGGTTTCTCAAGTGGAACTTGCTCCTACAGCTCCCCTGCCACTGTAGTGACAATCCAGTGCTCCCAGAAATACCTGTATACACGCTGATGAGATGGTGACTAACTGAATGTAAGAATTTGCAGATATAAGTTAGGGGGCAGCTTGTCAACTTATCCCTGAATATAGATGGTATTTATGGTTTCTCTCCCCCGTAAGTGTGAGTGGGGAAAAATCTCCACCAAAATGGGGAAAAGGGGACAGCAAGGAGCTGTGAGAATTGGGTCAGTGGTTGGAGGCTATAAATAATCCCGGAAGGATATTTCAAACTGCATCTTTACAGACTTAGTATACATAAGGGTGTGGAAACATACAGCTAGCCGGCAGTACTCCCAGGCAATGCTCACCCTTCAGCCTGGGCAGGCATCATACACACAGCTTATGCCTGTGGCCGGGCTTTGCCTGCTAGAGAAGTAGACTTTGCTTTTTTTACCCCTTTAGGACAGTTAAATAAAAGAACTCTCTGGGAATGCAACAGTAAGCTGCTCTGTTAAACACACTGCAATCAGGAAAGGTGTGGTAAGGCTGATTGCACACAGCATGGCCAAGCCCAAGGACTTAAACGTTAAGCATCAGTCCCCCCAAAACCGTGAAACTGGCAAAAAAAAAAATTACAAGATCTTAAAAAATAATAAAGTTTGAGTCTTTGTCGCCTGGTTTTTGAGCCATACGGGGTGTCATTTTCTCCACAACCACAAAGGTAGAAACTTACTTTAATGAAAGCCAAGAGTTTTACAGAACCACCTGTCCTCAGGAGCTGTAAAGAAAAATACTAAATATTGTGAATCTCATCATAAGCCAGCAAGAGTTGGCAGTACTGTCCAGTGGTGTACAAGGCGGCAGAGTTAAGGTTGCACATTCACACTTTGCTTCCCTCTTTCAAGTGTGCATCCATAATGCTGCATTCACAGCAGGTTTCACATTTATATATCGTATATGGGGGGTTGGAACAATTTGTATAGTGGGGGCGCTGAGAGCCATTGAGCCAAATTGTAAATCCTGGATATGATGGAAACCACTGCAAGGCAGGGGGTGCAGCAGCACTCCCCCGCATGCCTAGTTCCAGCACCTGTGATTGTGTATATAAAATGAGGCCAGGTTTCAAAGGCTCAGCACCCACAAGCATGGCCAGATTTTCAAATGAGCTCAGCTCCCACCATGCCCTTCAATGTGCTAAGCTCTTTTGAAAATTCTGGCTTCAGACGCGGAAGGCCCAGGCCGTCGTTCTGTCCATTCCGGAGGGAACAACATGTGCTGGTCCATTTGTAAAAATAAATTCCTTTTACTATAATTTAGGGAGAGACAAATGGGAAGCAGCCCTGGGTGAGCTGAGAGGGGTGCCCTGGAGCTCGCTGTGCTGAGTGCCTGCATGTGTGGCAGGGCACAGATCCTGGCAATAGAGCTGGCTGTGACGGGGGCTGGCTAAAGCCTTGGGGGCAGTGATGGAAGGGTCTACACAGCACATGCAGTCAGTGTGAGTAGCTGGCATGTTCCTGCAATGTCAGAAGTTCACCAGCAGAGGGCAAGAGACACCAATTTGTCTGCTGAAGTGCAGCTGGTGCCCATCCAGGGGCCCTGGCACTGGATGCTCCAGGTGTGCACAGGTGATCTTACTTGAGAGATTGCCTACATCGAATGCCTGCAAGGAGTGAAAAGCTACTGAGACAGACCGAGGTGCTTCTCAGTCCTCAGAGTCCAAGGCTGCAACATGATAGTTTAAGCCAGGTTCAGTCTGATCCACACTACAAGGCTGAAACATCCTTTACTTTGTGTGCTACCATGTTATTCCCCATCCCGAAACCTTTGCCCAGTGTAGAAGGGACCTAACATTGCTCACTCTCTTACCTTCCTGCTCCCTTTGTAATCCTCAGGCAGAGTCATAGAATCATAGAATATCAGGGTTGGAAGGGACCTCAGGAGATCATCTAGTCCAACCCCGTGCTCAAAGCAGGACCAACTCCCAACTAATCATCCCAACCAGAGTTTTGTCTAGCTGTTTCAAAAGCTTTGCTAAAGTCAAGGAATAACACATCCACTGCTTTCCCCTCATCCACAGACCCTGTTATCTCTTCATAGAAGGCAATTAGGTTAGTCAGGTATGACTTGCCCTTGGTGAATCCATGCTGACTGTTCCTGATCACTTTCCTCTCCTCTAAGTGCTTCAGAATTGATTCCTTGAGGACCTGTTCCACGATTTTTCCAGGGACTGAGGTGAGGCTGACTGGCCTGTAGTTCCCCAGATCCTCCTTCTTCCCTTTTTTAAAGATGGGCACTACAGTCAATGTGCTCTGCCCCCTTTGGGTAGTCAAGGCCCACCGGCCAAATGATCTATTTGCTGTCTCAGTCTCCCAATCCACTGCCCAGTCAGTGCCACTTTCCCAATGGCTGGCAGGGGAACCCAGGCCTGCCCACTACTCTACGTTCCTGACCAGGGACCCTATGCCTAGCAACCACAGTCTGCTCAAGCTCCAATCCTGTTGTTGGTATTTCCCTGGACTCTTTCCTACCTCTTTTCCCTACCTTCTGGGTTTACTATGGGAGCTTCCTCTGGGCCCCGTGACTACTACCTGCTCTTGGGTTCTTGCCAGTCTGTAGTCCAAGACAGGAGCCCAGGGCTTCCTGTCCCCCTAGAACTTCTTCAATTCCCCTCCTCATTCTAGGGAGTAACTGCAGCCCCCGTCCTCCTCACAACATCCTGGTTTTATAAGCCTTGCTTGTGTTCTCCCCTAGCTGGGCATCATCAGGCCTTGGCTCCCCTCCAGGAGCAGCCTAAAGGTTAATTGGCCTATTTTACCTGTTCAGGCCTTGGCTGGGGTGAGCATCCCTTCACACCCCCAGACAGCCAAGTCATGCTACAGTCATGCAGTGCAGACAACGGTGTATGTACGGATGTCTGCACAATGATCTCCACGAGAATATCTTGTTTTCTGTTACCGCTCCCTGTTAATTAACTCAATCCCATGGGAACCATATTGATTTGACATGCCTTGCAACACTGGAGAAGAAAATCTATTGTTTTAATAACAAGACCTTGCAGAAGGTGAAATCGAATCCTTTCCATGGAGAGATTATTGGTTTAGGCCCAGAAGAGGGGACTCCATCAGCAAGGTAGCCCCTCATTCAAAGACTGTTGGTTTTTCTGTTTTACTTATTTGGTTTGATCAGTTTTGCCTTCCAATGGGAGACCCCAGGCCAGCGCTTCACTTTTCACTCAAGTCTTCCTGCATTGTGTAGGCTTTCACTTTTAAAAAACTGAGCTTCTAGACCATACGTTTGTGAAGGAAAGTTCCCAAACAAACCTGAACTGATGTGCTGCTTTCATCCTGCATCTGCAGACAGAGCTGAGCTGAGGGGAGTGATCAGCCCCCATTCAGCTCAGTGGAGGGTTGACTCTGGATGCTCCTGATTAAGGCTACGAGTATGTCACAAAGGTCATGGAAGTCACAGATTCCATAACTTTCCATGACTTCTGTGGCATTGGGGCCCTGCAGCAGCCTAGCAGCTGCAGGCAGCAGGGAGGGCCTCCCACAGCAGCCCAGACCGGCAGAGCAGGGGAGAATCCCCTCACCAGCTACCAGCTCTGCAGGGCAACAGGTGATCCCCCACCTCAGCTCCTAGCCCCTCAGTCAGGGGTCCCTCCCAGCTCCCAGTCACTGGGCAGGGGGCCACATGTAGTGGGGCAGAGTGCTGGACCCTCCTCCCTCCCCATTTTTGTCAGCTATGGTTTTAGTAAAAGTCAGGGACAGATCACGGCTTCAGTGATTTTTTGTTCATTGCCGGTGACCTGTCCACAACGTCTACTAAAGATCTCCATCTGAATAGGAACAGCTATCAGAACAGCTGGTGACAAACAATCAGTTCTGGGAAGCGAGTGTGTTTTTATGAGGTTAATTGTCCCAGTCCAGGGAAAAGATTTCTTTTTGTCTGGCTCATGTTTAATATGTTCTATCAAACTGATAATTTGCCTTCTAGATTGTAGGTTCATCAGTGATTCTTTTACTAGCCCATCTGGATGTTAAACAATTATGAACATATTGTTTTTCCTGTGCGCAGGGATAAATTGCCAGTCCCTGATGTTCATTACCATTTTCATTGACTCATGAACCAGAACTAAGTTCACTGGTCTTCCTACTGATAGTGGCAAAACCCAGAATGGAACAATATGGCTGTGAGGTCACCCCGAAGTCCTGAAGTGTCTGAGTTTCTTTATCACCCTTCTGCTGTTAGTTCTCTCACTTTCATTTATCTTATTATTTTTTATGAGACTGGAAACTCTGTGAAATTAGGCTAGCAAAGAGGAAACATGGCTGGGTTGGGTAGAGAGCTGGGATGAGCCATTTAAACAGGTAGCAATGGACAGCAGGGTCATATATGATGTATCTCAGAGTGGCATTGATGTAGAGCAGTTATGTTTGAAAATAAAGAGAGAAATAATTGCCAGCAGGAATGAAAAGGCCTTTAATCTTGTGAGGTGCTAACATTTCCTCTGAAACTTCCAGGGTTGGCCCCTGCTGGAGCCAGGACTCCCCGGCTGGCTGGAGGAGTGCGCTGAGGTGGTGCAGAGAATCCTCTTTCTAGAGGGCTGGTTGGTGTGTCTTGAATGGTATTGAGCCACACATTTGGAACAGGAAGTTGTCAGCAGACAATTGCTAGGATCATCTGGGTATATCTTACCTAATCAGAGCCTTGCAATTGCAGGGGCCTCAGGCATTGGCGGCTCTCAGTCTCTCTTGTTCTCTGCCTGTGGCACACAATCTCCTGAGGACTTACCTGCTTTAATGTAACTAAAGTCTTTGGGCTTTATATGGGGTAACTGGGTGAAAATTAATGGCCTGAAAATTAACTGCTCCAAAAGGAAATGAATGCAGTCAGATACCTTGCCAAAAGCACAAATAACAATCAAGGGAGAACAAACAGAAGAAGTTGAGCAATATGTCTATTTGGGCCAAGAAATTGACATGCGCCATGATCAGGAAGGTGAACTCTTGCAAAGAAAGCAAGCAGGTTGGTGTTCATTCAATTCTATCAGGCACGTCCTCCAAGGAAAAATCAACAAGGCAACAGGCGCCAGCGTCTGCAACTCAACAGTACTGCCAGCAATGTTGTATGGCAGCGAAACACGGGCGCTGACGAAGACAGAAGAGCAGCAACTGTCTGTCACGGAAAGCATGATGGAAAAAAGAATTCTAGTCATTTCAATCCATGATCGAGTCCCTAGTGAAGTGATCAGATAGCAGAGTGGAGTGCAGGACGTCATTGTTGAGAGCAGGCTTAATAAAATGCGATGGCCTGGGCATATAGCGAGGCTCACTGATAATCGATGGACTGCAGCTGTCACTGAGTGGTACCAATGGGAACTGAAACGACCACTTGGCCGAGCTCCAAAGAGATGGGAAGATCTTATCATGAAAAGACATGGCTGCACATGGAGAAGGAAGGCCAGGATACGAGAAGAATGGAAAACATGTTGTGATCGGTGCAATCTATATGAGGGCTGAAGGACCGATCCATCAAAGTGATATACTGGAAGTCAGGATACATGATTTAATGGTGCCTTCTGGCCTTAAACTCTGTCAAGCTCTGAACCTCCTGTTTCAAAAGCAAGGGTCCCTACTACTCAACCTAGGCAACTCTTCTTTATCTGTAACAGTATAGGGCCTACGAGTCACAGGGTATGTCTTCACTGCAGTGTTAACTGAGCCAGGAGCTGAGTGGCCACACTACAAAGGTCAGACTTGAGTGTCCATTTGACGGCATCCACAGGTGCTGCACTCACTCTGAAAGTTGCTAGGACTGCTGGGAGCATATCCCACAGTTGTTTGTGTTTCAGTAAGCTGAGCTGCTCTGATTCTTTCCCCAGGAATTGTGGGAGAACTTGTCTGCCCTTCTAGGCAGATGGTGGGGAGAGAATTGTGGGAAGGCATTTGGGGACTATTAGCACTCCAGTCTGCAGCCTCCCTGTAAAGTGGTTGGGTGACTGACCTGAGTGTAAGCAGCACTCCTGTTTTAGCCTGTAGCCCCAGACGAGCCAAGCAGCTTGCATGTAAAGCACCACCACACTTGGGGCAGAAGGTTTGTGTTTGGACGAGAGCTGGATTAAGGGAAACGCCCGAGTTAACTGTGGAGTGAAGACAAGGGCACAGCTGAACAATGCTGATTCCATCCAGTAGAGGGAACTGGTGTGCACTTGGGTGCCTGCACACATGCGCAGACACACACTAGCAAGTTTATGACAGCATTGTCCTCGTTTTACAGGTGTCTCCATCTGACTAGCAGCATTACTCTTTGCCATCTCCCATGCTGGACCAGGACGTTTTGTAGCAAGTGAACATTTCTGGAACATATATTATGCAGAATTGCTTCTCTCCGACTCTGTCTTTCCTTTGGCACCCTGTAGCGGGGCAACTCCCCAGGCTGCAGGCCTTGTGCAAGACCTAAAGAAGGTCTAAAAAAGGTACTGGGGCTACAGAAGGGCAGCCCAGGGATAAGCAAAGGCAGCAGGTCCTAACCCCCTTGCTGATGATGAGTGGCCATGACAGACTGCAGTTTGCCCCAGTGAGCGGCAGTAGCCACTGAGGCAAGGTGGGTGAGAGGGTTGGGGGTTCCCCTGGGAGGGGAGACCCAGAGCATGATGGGGTACTGCTGGGGCAGCGAGGAACACAGGGGCCAGTGGTAGGCGAGACACTGGCTAGTAGGAGGCGCTCCGAGTGCTGGAGAGCTAATTCTCAAGACAACCAGCAGGAGGCGCTTCGCTACACACCCACATTTATTTCTGCTCTGTGGGATGGTCTGTCTCTGTTATTTACCAGGCTTGTGAGTTTAATGACTACAGAACTCTCCTCTGCAGCAGCTGTGGCTGTGAAACACGCTAGCCAGGGGAACTGAATGAACTATGCTGAAGCTATTCACCTGGACCATTTGGGATCTATCATTGTTACTGAAGAGAACATGGAGACTAGTGAGTGTGGAGACCAAACAGGACTCTCACTGTGTCATGCCTCACCGAGGTAGAGATGCTGCTGCCAGCCTGAGACCAGCAGGAAGAAGAATGAGATGGAGCGATGGAGTTAGGGGTCAGGGAATGACAGAGGCACAGCTGGGCCCATAGCTCCGTCAATTGCTCCTGCCTAGCTTGTTTTCCTTGCGTCTCTTTTTTTCTCCTGCCTCTTTTTGCCCCTTAGTGAATTGTTGTCACCATGTTATATAGGAGGGTCAAATACATTGCAGAGGAGAACGTTACTAGGCTGTTGTCTACATGGGAATAACTACTCTGGTATAATTTAGCTATTCTGGAATACCTCCTGTGTAGACACACTATTCTAGAATAAAAGTGATACTCAACAAAGGAGTAATTATTCCAGAATTTATCACAGAACAAAGGGTCCACACAGGGAACTATTCTGGAATATCTATTGCAGAGGAGTTATTCCAGAACAGCTGTGCTGATCAGTTTCCCCATATAGACAAGCCCTTGCTTCTTGTCAGTAGAATTGACTTAACTCCAACATAAGCTGCATGCGGAATAAACCAGAAGCTATACACTACATTCTGAGCTGGTTCTCAGATAAAATATAGCATGTTCCCGTAAGTGATGAGATCCGCTCTCTTGCTGACAGTCCCATTGAAAGTCCTCATCTTGAACACTTTCTGATTATAGCAGGCATCAGAGGGGGAAACTTGCCAGGGGCGACACTGGCAATGCAAGTGCCTTCTAACTTAACTAACCTTGACAGTGTCCTTTTAGCTGTACTGTCCAAGTGGTAAATTGATATCATCTCTCAGAGAGTCAGACCACTTTTCCCATAGCTTCCTGGCAAGGAGTTGTCTGAAGCATATGCTGTTGTCATTCGGAGTTTCTTCCAGTTCCCTTGTTCTTTTGTTCCTCATCTCTATTCTATTCTATTTCCTGCTTCTCTTGTAGCCTCCAGTTCAGAGACATAAATCTCTCCATCTTGCTCTCCGATATATTAGTAAAGCCATGCAGATGCCTCTGGTTTAGGGTTACCAGATAGCAACTGTGAAAAAATGGGACGGGGGTGGGGGGTAATAGGCACTGATGTAAGCAAAGTCAGGATGAGCTCTACCCTGACATCTGGTGGTGAATTGTGACGAGTGTGGAAAAGGGGCTGATCTGGTTTGCACAGGCACAACCACCCTGCCTAGCATGAGCCCACAGCAGCCCCAAATGGTCACTTTGACAGCTGTGGGATCCCAGGTTTCTCTGTTATTGGGACAGGAGGAATAAAGTATTCTTACCCTGATTATGTGAATGAAGGACTACAAAACTGTTTTATGACAGAGGGTCTCACCATCAACTAAGTAGCACTCGCTAGAGAGGGGACATGGGTTCCAATGCCCAGGGAATTGAGAAAGACTGGGGGCAAGTATTTGTGCTGGATGGTATGGGCTGCTTTTGAGGGCCTAGAACACTGATTGCATCTCCTCTCTTTACTGTGGAATAGCAGAGCTAATTTTGATTCCATTAAGGGTTCAGTTGCAGGCTGCTGTGCTGAATTCATTTTGGGTCAATGGTGCACCAGCACGGGGGTTCTTCTATTATAAGCTGAAATCACTAAAAAGCTAAGAGTTCTGGGAGCTGAGATCACTGTGTGGTGTGCTGACTAGTGGAGAAGCCTGAAGATATATTTCAAAGTGGCTGGCAGAGCAGTTTTGCAGGATGGCGAGCAGAGCTGAGCAGTTTGTGGGATGGTGAGCGGAGTGGAGTGGAGCGGATGGCCCATGGGACAGGGAGCGGAGCGGAGCAGAGTTGAGCTGAGCTGAGCAGTTGCAGGCCGGTTGGAGTGGCCCTGCGGGATGGCGAGTGGAGCGAGGCGGAGCAGTGTGTGGGATGGTGGGAGCAGCTCACAGAACAGCTTGTGGAGTGGCGTGGCTTGTGGTGAAGGCTGCAGCAGAACCCCCCGGAGAAGCGGGGCAATCGGCCTGGGACCACGTAAGGTGCCCCTTAACACAATATATGCCCAGCTGAGGGGGAAGGGGGTGTAGAGCTCTGCAGATAAACTTTTGATCTCTGGGGCTGCACTGACCAGGGACAGAGACTTTTGGGTGATTGGACTTTTGGGGGGATTTTTTGGTGCTGGACTCAAGGGACTCTTGGGGTGTTGGACTTTAAGATTTTGGGATGATCTTTTGGGTGATTGGACTTAAGACCCTGAGGGGAAAAGGACCTGCCAAACTAGCTTGGGGGTGAGTTTTTTGCTCACGGTTTGTGTTATGAATCCTGTTTGTGGAGTTTCCCCAACATAATGACGCAATGTTTCCCTCTTTTATTAAAAGAATTTTGCTACACTCAGACTCCGTGCTTGTGAGAGGGGAAGTACTGCCTCCTAGAGGCACACAGGGGGTGGTATGTAATTGTCCCAGGTCACTGGGTGGGGGCTCGAGCCGGTTTTGCATTGTGTTGCTGAAATGGAACCCCTAGACACTGAACCCGGCCCTTGTTGCTGCCAACTCAGACCGGCAGAAGGGTTACACCTATATAAGAAAAAGTCCCCAAAAACGGGACTGTCCCTTTAAAAACGGGACATCTGGTCACCCTATTGTAGTATGTCAGCTCAATCCCTATGAGTGTTTGCTTTTTTTTGGAGAGACGTTCATCAAAGACCACGTCCACAGTTCAAAATGTTCTCCCCTGAACGTGACTGCAACCATAAAAACAGGCAAGGGGCTGAACCTACTGCTGCCTGCCTGTAACTTCATCATATCCAGCGTCCAGGCCTGGCCCAGTTCAGGAGCTGCTGCTGGGACAGTTTGCAGGTAGGGGAGTCTCTCTCATGGAAACACACAAAGCATAATCCTCCCAAAGATGCAAACCCTTATGCACTGGGCTTCCCATCCAACTCAATGTCTGCAGGATTGAGGCCTCACTTGGTGTCTTTTTCTGGTGCTGTTGGCCTCCTCTGTCACTTTCTGAGATGCTCTGCTGCTGCCCTGTAAACTTAGGTGTGGTCTACACTTAAAGCTTATACTGGCTGACCTATGTCAATCAGGGGTATGAAAAACCACATCCCCCCAGTGACACCGCTGTACTGACACCACCCGAGTGTGGCCATGGCTAAGCAGACAGAAGAGAGCTTCTGCTGGGATGTGTTCAAGGGCGCCCCTTCAGCCCACGCAGACCACTAGGAGACTCTGCTTGTGAACTCCATGTGTGGTTCACTTCCCCCATTGCCTTTACAGCATTGGGCAGCACATTGTCTATAATGCATAGGATTCCTCAGCCCCTTAGACCATGGAGAGGAGAGGGAGGAACTTTGTCTTGGCTTCCATGTGCTCAGGCTCTTTCTCCCCCTTTCCACTTCCTTCCTGTGTCTTTTACTCCCTGAGCCAATGAACTAATTAGTGTTCTAACTCGCCCCAGCCCAATCTAATCTGTCAGCTAGGCACAGCTCAGCCGCTCAGGTCTACTCAGGGTGATTTAATTGGGGGTGCAGTGATCAGAGTGCTGGTACAGCTGCTGTTGCCCAGCACTCTCACAGCACAACGAGTGTCCTTCGGGGAGGTCTGCTCCCAGACCAGCGGAAATCCCTGTTTGGCAGCGCATGCTGTGTCTGCCTGAGGAGCGGTGCCAGCACGGTTTCCATAGTGACATACCCCCAGATTCGTCAGAAAAATGCCTTCAGTTAAACAATAGCAGCACAGAGATGAGCTCACCCGGCCACCCAATGCTCCTCAGGAATGATTCAGCACTGCGTCTTCCCTCACCCCATTCATCACAGTGCACTAAGAACTACACAATTTACCTCCCCACTCACCGCCATGTGGGAAATTTAAAGCCTTGCTGGAACCGCTGAATACTCAGCTCAGGTCCACATGCAGTTATTACACCACTTTTAACTCTGCTGGTTATGGATGTAATCCTACCCATGTAATTATACTGCTACAACCCTTAGTGTAGACACTGTTACACCAGGATACAGTTACTTTAGGGCTTGTTGATGTATGGGGCTGGTGTGGGTAGAATATTTCGTAGCCTCTTTCGAAAAGCCGTACTGCTTTTGAGGAGGGGCTAGAGATTATGAAACACACACCAGCCCCGTACATCACGGGGGCCCCATGATATCCAGGAAGGGCGTATCCAGCCTGGGCTTTGTAATAGCTCCTGTAGATGGTGGGGTCGCCATAATATTTTAGGATCGCCATAATAGTGTTTTGCTTTTTAGAAACCTCGCTCTCCCTGCGGACACAATGCAGCTTGACAATCACCTTGCCAAACGAAATGAGACACGTCTGTTCTGATCTGTCTTTATTTCAATGGTGATGGTGTCAATGTGGTGTTTACTGCCAGGGATGTAATGAGGTTTATCGTAGGTGATGGTAACAAACTCGTTGTAATGCTTCAGTGTAGACACTATAAGCTGATGGGGGGATAGGGAGGGGTTGTTCTCCTGTCGCTGTAGTTAATAGGAGATTTAAATCAGCTTAACTATATCGCTTGGGGATGTTTCTTTTCACACCCCTGAGCAATGTAGCTGGGTTGATCTAATTTTCTAGTGCAGACCAGCCCTTATACATATATAGCATAGTCCCCCCTGCCCCACCCATATGGGAATAAGCTATACCAGTATAAGGGCTGGTCTGCACTGAAAAATTACATTGGCATAGCTAGGTCATTCAGAGGTGTGAGAAATCTAAACCCTGTGTGATGTCGTTGAGCCAACTTAAGCCCTGGTGTAAACAGCACTAGTTCGATGGAAGAATTCTAGCTATCACCTCTCGGGGAGGTAGATTAACTACAGTGACTGGAGAAGCTCTCCAGTCACTGTGTAAGTGTCTACACAGAAGCGCTGCAATGGTGCTGCTGTAGCATTTGAAGTCTAGGCACAGCCTGAGCATCTTGATACCAAAAGAAGTGCATCCACACGGGAGGGAAGGGGGGAGGGGGAGGGGGCGTGCAGCCACACCTACCCCAGTACAGTTAAAGTGATACAACTTGCCAGGGCAGCTTCTTTCTGCTTTTTCTTTACAAAACTCAAGGAAATTAAAAGAAAAATAGCCCTTACAGTCATGTAACATTAAGGTAACATATTTACATAAACCAACACCATTGCATACATACAACACTGAGCTTACATATACATAAGCACAGAAAGAGCAGGGAAACAAAAGTTAAGATTCTCATAACAACATTAACTCACCCATCTGTATTATTTTTAGTGACAAGTGAGGTTATTAGCTGTGTACACAGCATGGGCAATGTGGGTGACTTAAGGTCACTATGCAAACTTTAACCTGTGCAATCTCTGTTTTTCTGAGGTTAAACTTATAACCGTAATGTTGTATTACCACATCCTTTCCCCATTTCATTATTACTTTAGAAAGGAGTCAGAAGTTAAGGTGTTTTCCCAAGGCCATCCAGTGAGTCAGCAGCGCTCAGCATTTTCTGGCTCCTAGCCCCAGGCTCTATTCACTAGACTTGCAGTTCTCACACTGTGGCATGCAGGCGGCAGTCCAGTGGTATGTGAGCTGGCTTTTATAGTATGGTATCAGAATAGGAATTGAGTAAAGGTGCCAAGTACTAAGTTTCAGATGTGGTATGCTAGGTCTGAAAGTCTGAGTGAGAATCACTCCCTAGACAATGCTGCCTCGACCTTTATTCTGTGACTGAGCTATTAATGGGCTTGGTGTATTGTTTTCCTCCCTGACACTAGCCTAATTACACTGAACATCTGACTCCACGAGGAAGTCTTATTTGCTGCCTCTGATGGCAGTTGAAGTCTCAAGGTTCACCAGGGATGCTGGCTGTGCTGACATAGCTAACCCTGTTCAGAGATGTCTCATGTGAGCTGACGCAACAGCTTTGGACATAGGCAGATTCAATTGGCGTCCCTGCACACAGGGATGGATAGACATGCAGGAACACTGAAGGACAATGAGGGAATTACTATGACTGCAATACAGAAAGTGACTGACAAGTGAGGCAACTCCAAGGGGGCTAACATTCTCTTCAGACTGGCCAGGCCATACTGGGCAATTCTTGGTTCCAGACAGCTGACGGCCACTGTCTCTGACAAGTTATCCTGTCCTGCTTACCATAAGGAACAGTTGCTAGATAGAAATCATACTGTCATGGGTCTTGGTGGAGAATTTCAGTTTGACAGATGTGCCACTCCAAAGTAAAAGGCAAAACAGAGAGCGAACAGAGGGATATATATCCTGACAGCTCTTCACACTAGCTCTGTGCTTCCCACCATCTCAGCTGCACACAGAAGCAGGGTTCTGTTGGACAGATCTTGAATTAGATTAACTATTAGGCAGTTGCAGCTTTAAGGCACAGTAAATATTCAATGCAGGCACAGCAAATGACTCCCAGTGAAATAACAAGATATGTGCTGCCCTGAAACTGACCAGCCAGGACAAGGCAAACTTTTCATAGTGGTGACAGTGAGAAGAAACAGTGTCCAGCAGTGGGTGGAGGGCAAACCTGATCAGGGGCTGGAGGGACGCGTAAGGGTGCAGAGCTTAATGTTTAAGGAGTGAGGGACAAAGCAATGGCACTTGTTAGCGATCTAACTAATCCTTCCCCATGCAAATACAAAATCCAGCAGAACTAAGTTGCTAACACAAAGTGCTGACATCTCCTGGTATACAACCTTATTCTGTATGAAGTGACTTGTGGAGGACTTCTAAACGTGGAGATTGTGCCCTTTTTTGCTTCTCTATAAAGTGCAAAGAAGACCTGGCAGGTTTAAAAACAAAGAGGGCGTGGGTCTATTCTAGTGGGACTGCACCAGTTGAAAGAGCAATAGTGCAGATGTTCACACTAGCTGTTTGATGTCAGGTTCTGCCCTATATCCACACTCAGCACTCTGATGGGTGTTGCAGTTGTTACTACTCTCTGGTACCTAGCCAAACTGCTCCCTGAAGCAGTGGTTGTGAGATTTTGAAAAGGTCTTCTGGAGACCCATGGGATTGTAAAAGAAGGAGATAACCTCCCATAACACCCTAGGAATTGCAGCCACTTGCAGAAAATATTCACTGTACAGGCTGTAGGGCCAGATCTCTCTCTTTGTTCAGAGACAGTTTTTTGAATCACAAAGTGTCTCCAGGGACCCAGGGACAGGGTGGGGTGTTCAGCAAAACACCTGGCGTGCCAAAGACCAAGACCAGCAGTGCACAGAATTAATGCTACAGCTCAGTGGGAGAGGCCCCATCATCCTGCACCCCAGCATGAGCAGCTGTGTGAGTCCCTTGGCAAACGTTACTGGATGAACTGCCACTTTTGAGTCAGGACCACAACCAGCCTGGTTCGTCTCAAGATCTGGCTGCAGAGCTGCTGAATGAGGAAGGAGAGTTTTCTCTACTTCTGTGAGGATATAACTGTGCAGCACCAGGACAGGAGTTCTACTCTCTGTGGAAAAGAGAATATTGATTTCTCTATAGAAACTGTGGAGCCTGGGGTCACTTCTGATCAGTTCGGGACTGCGAAACCCGTAGTAGGTGCTGTTGTGGTTGAGATATGCATGGCAATACATAGAGTGTTGTAGGAGGTTGTGTCAAGGTTATAAATATGGGGTTTTCAACAGTTTTCTGTCCAAACAGTGGTTAACTTGCCAAAATCCTTGCTAGTAGACAAGGCTAAAGCATTTTAAATACTCTGGGAGGGATTTCAAAAGTGTCCAGCATTGGCCTAACTCTGTTCCCATTGAAATCAATGGCAAAATACCCATTGACTTGAATGGGACCATAGATATGTGAAGCTGAACCCAAATACGATAAAGGTGATGCTCGTGGACAGAGGAAAGCATTTTGAAGAGTTTGCAGCAATAGTGCAGTCTCCTTTGGTTGAAGATGCTGCTGTACAGGCAGACTTGGTCAATTCAGGATTGCTACTAGATTCCCCACTGATGTTAAGCTCTCACATAGCTGCATCCATGGGTGACACTTTCTACCAACCCTGTTCAGCTAGGAGTCTCTGTCACATCCTGGCAGATGATGATCTGGTTTATTTATATACCTCCAGTCTGGACTATAGCACTACAGAACACTGTACCGTGTCTCCTCATCAACATGGATCACATCACATATCTCACCCATCCTCTGCTGTCTACAATGGCTTCCCCTGGAATATCAAGTTAAGTTTAAGGTCTCAGTCTGTATCTTGCAGGGGCTCCACGCCTGGGCCCAAGATATCTAAAAGATGACATAAAGCTCCAGGATGTGGGCTGTGGTTGACAACATTGCTCCTCAGGCACAATGAAACTTTGTACCACAAAGGTGAAGGATCCAGACTTTGAAACTTTCTGCTATATGCCTAGCTAATGTGATCAGAGCAGCCCTGTTCATAACATTATTGTTTATTATAGAGTAGAGGCCCCAAATGAGGATGGAGGACTATTGGGCTAGGCACTGTGGCAATGACAATCTAAATAGACAAGACAGACAAACCGTGGGAGGGTAAACAAAGGCAGATTTGCCCTAAGTCAGTGTCAAAGCTGAGGACAGAACCTACGTCTTCTGACACCAAGTGCAGTGCCTGGAACACATTGCCTTTCACATAACAGACTTCTGAAAAAGCAATGTTGGCGCTCTCAAATATTGTGCAGTTAAAGGAAATGTTATTTGTAGCGTGAACTGTTTAAAAGACAAAACCAAGGCAGCAGACGAAACATGAAATGAAAAGGGCCTATTCAGAACCTACATTACTCAAGCCTATCCTAGTGGATGGGTTCATGGCACTGGGAAGCTTTTATAGAGAAAGGTAAAACTTAACAACTGATGGGCAGGAAACCATAGCCAGCCTCCCTGCTCCTTGTGGCTCCTGGGAGATGATACTTCCACAGCCCCAGCCTTCTCCTCTCTCTTGATGTGGTGCAAGCCTCTCAAGTGCTTGTGAATGATTCTGATCTCACACTGTGCATTAGTGTAATGACATTGATTTCAGTGGCTATTCATTGCTAGAGTGAGCCCAGAATCCAGTCAAGGGTATTCCAGGACCATCTTGAGCCTGGTGACAGAGCATCTCCCCTTTATTTCCCTTCTATTATTATTTTTGTTTAAGATTTATTACCTTGTTATATGTTCACAATGCAATATAAGACACTTAGATAATAGATTGAATGAAAGATTGATCACATTCATGTCCAGGTTTCCTTTAAGTCAGTTTTCAAATATGCTGCACTCATTGCAGGCCACTGATAACAGAAGAGCACTTACATTTGACATTTGGAAATCATGAAAGGACATCAGCCTAATGGTTTCTAAGTAATTAAGAACAACTCTATTAACTTCTATGCAGTAGCTCGGTTGGGGATGAGACCTCCAATTTTAGAAATTAAAGTCACCAGCTTTGTTTATGGATTTTAGCCAAGAGGATTGTTGAAGCCCACAAAGAGCAGGTGAAGGTGCTATCAACTAGGAGTATAATAATGCAATGATAATGGACTTTACTTAAGTAGTTCTCTTTCCCTAGACAGGCAGTGGGATGCCATGGAGGGAGCTTGGAGCTGGGATCTAGAGCACCTCTCCTCCCAGCCCATCTCTACCACTGACTTCCTGAGAATGTCACTTCAGTACCCTGTGGCTCTGCTCCCTGTCCCTGCAATGGGGATCGTGAAGTTGGCCTGAGTGCTATGAGGATTGTGCAGCCAGCCCCCTGATCAGTGTGGGGTGTCATTAATAGTTGAAATGAAGGCAGTGGGGCCTTGCTGGAGGTCATTGTCCTCAGCAGAGGTTGCATGGGGTCAGGGTGCAGGGGAGAGCACACTCACAGCCAGGGCCACCTGGGTGGGGGGGAAGTGGCGCAATTGGCCCCAGGCCCTGGGCCCCGCAGGGGCCCCAAAGAGAATGGTCCGGCCCCAGCCCCACCTCTGCCTTCCCCATCCCCCGGCGCCTCAGTGTGCTGCGTCCAGGAGTGGGCCAGGACAAAGCTAAAGCAGCGTGGCTCTAGAGGGGCCTGAGCTCCGCCCCGCTCGGAGCCACGTGGTAAGGGGGCAGGGCTGTGAGCTCCGGGGACCTGCTGGAGCCAGGCCACTGCAGCGCTGTCCAGGGGCCAGGGCAGCTCCTGGATGCAGCATGCTGAGGCTCCGGGAGAGGGGGGAGACGGAGGTAAGCAGCATGGCAGGGAGCTGGGGTGGAGGTTGGAGGAGGGGCAGAGAGTCCTGGGAACAGTCAGGGCATGGGGGGGGGCAGAGGTTCTGGGGGTGGCGACAGGGCACCGGCGTCTGGGTGTGTTCGCGTGTGTGTAGGCGGCGCAGTCTGTACAC
>NC_133782.1:30268814-30270721 GCF_003597395.2 Chelonoidis abingdonii | reverse complement strand
AGGGCCAGGCTGTTTGAGGAGGCACAGCCTTCCCTACCCTAAAGCTCATTCAGCAGTTTGAGGCTTGCAGACAGCTGTTTAACTCAAAGAACCAAGCTGTTATCTTTTCCATGGGGGAGGGATCACATGAGAAGAGCAATTTCCTACACCACCTACCTCCTTCCCAACCCTAAAGGGAGCCTCCCCTCCCCTGCATTCCCTGAGGCTCCAGAGGTTCTTCAGGTAATTCAGTAGATCTCAAACTTTTGTACTGGTGACCCATTTCACTTAGCAAATCTCTGAGTGTGACTCCCCTCCTTATAAATTAAAAACACTTTTTTATATATTTAACATTATTATAAATGCAGGAGGCAAAGCAGGGTTTGAGGTGGAGGCTGACAGCTCGCAAACCCACTAATAACCTTGTGACCCCGTGAGAGGTCCCGACCCTCAGTTGAGAACCACTCGGTTAATTTAATTTTAGCACCTTGTGTCCATTCACATGCATGTGCTGTTTTGAGCATTTCAGTTTTCACAACATGGGCTCATTCCAGATTCTGGAACAAGTTCAAATGCTCAGTTCGTGGAGTATGTACATAAGTTATACTAAAGATAAACCCACAGTAACTGTCTCCAGTTTGTGAGGGACCCCATGGAGCCAGTCTTTAGGAAACAGATACATTCATGGAGGTTAAGTCCATTAATGGCTACTAGCCAGGATAGATAAGGAATGGTGTCCCTAGCCTCTGTTTGTCAGGGGGTGGAGATGGATGACAGGAGAGAGATCACTTGATCATTACCTGTTAGGTCCACTCCCTCTGGGGTACTTGGCATTGGCCACTGTCAGTAAACAGGATATTGGGCTGGGTGGACCTTTGGTCTGAACCAGTATGGCCAGTTTTATGTTCTTATGTTCTAAGCTAAATGAACCCAAAGTTATGGAGACAGATGTGAGTCAAGGAAGCCAGCAGAGTATCAGAAACCTGGAAAAATCTCTGACTGGATGGGTTTAGGCATTTGGTCACAAGCTGAGGTGGTTCAAAAGTTTTGGATTTTTTTTAAGCAGAATTTTTTTTATTGTTTGTTTAAACAATCAAACACAGCAAACAGCAAATATTTGGCCCCACACTTCTGAAACCCCAAACCATGTTTAGGTTTTGGCAGACTAATTTCACCTTTTCAATTAAAAAAAAAACACAACAAATTTTGAAGGAAAGCAGCCATTGTCCGTGATTTTTTTCTGCTTTTTAAAAACCCCTAGTTTTCGATCCCAAAAAAGTTTTGATGGAAAACATTTGTCCAACCCTTTTAATGAGTTTTAGTGCCTTTTAGCACTAGCTGATGCTGAGAATCAGTGATACCTTGTAAAGGTGACTTGAAAAGAAGTTTTCTCAAAAGTGGGTTTGTGCCAAGATTTAGAAGGTTTTTAAATGTTTATTTTTCCCAGGGCTTTGGGGGGAGGAAAGTAGGGCAATTTGCCCCAGCCCTGCAGGGGGCCCCCATGAGAATATAGTATTCTATAGTATTGCAACTTTTTTCTATGGAAGGGGCCCCTGAAATTGCTTTGCCCCAGTCCCGTGAATCCTCTGGAGGGCTGTCCTCATAGCTCTCTCTCCTCGCTAATTGCAGAGGGAGACTGGCCCCTCCTGCTTTGCTCTGCTGTAAACCCTGCTCCTCAACAGTGATGAGCTAAGTGCTCAGGGCAATGTGGGGGAGCGAGTCCCGCTCAGATACTGTTCCAGGGGGAGACCATAGCCAACCGTGCGCAATGACGGGGCGGGGGGGTGTATATTAAGTAGTAACACTGGGGGGGGGCATGGGGGGGTACTCTGTGCAGCGCCCTGAGGGGATGAGTCCCGCCGCGGCACTGCCCCGGGGGCGGGTTACTCCCGAGGGTGGGGCAAAGCGCCCCCAGGCAGAGGCTTCCC